>NC_133042.1:6237500-6537500 GCF_048771995.1 Taeniopygia guttata
ATGTTCCCTTGGTCTTTGCCTTCTTTTTTTCCCCCCCTTGTTCCCCTCTATCTGCCTCTCGCCGAGATGGAGGAGAAGCGTCAGCATCTTCCCCCCCACGCTCTCCCTCTCTGCCGTCTGTTCCTCTCTCCCGCTCCCCCTCTCCCTCGCTCCTTCTCTCATCTGTCTCCTCTCTCCTTCCTCCACTCTTACCTTTATGCTATTCCCTTCCTCCCAAAGTTAGCAGAGAAGCAGGAGGGAGGGCTGGCAGTGCCGGGGGTTTAACTCTTTCCTCACCCTCTCGTAGGTTCTCCTCCCCATCCCAGCCCCTTGCTGGGGTCCAGGGTGTCTCTGCTGTTTTGGGGTGCTGGGCTCCTCTTGGGGCTGTGGCATTGGTCCTGCAGGGGGTTGAGGAGGTGCTGTCAGGGCTGGTCTGGGTCAGGGCAGAGGGGGCTGGACCTGGATCCAAGGGGATCTCCTTTGCTTTCTTTTTGCCTTCCCCACACCACAGGTGTCTCTGGCTGCAAGGGATTCCATCCTTGGGGACACAGGCTGTTCCTTCAAGTGCTCTAGAAAGCCAAAGGGTTTTTTTTTTCCACCCACTCCAGACCTCAGCAGAGCTTGCTGTGCTGCTGGGAGACTGATCCCAGCTCAAACATGGCCCACAGCAATGCTCTGCTCAGGCTGAGCTCACAGCTGCCCCGTGCCCACTGCGGGCTCTGGCTGGGCCACGTCCCTCTGGCATTTCCATGGGATTCCATGTGCTCAGCTCCAGTCATGCTCAGGAATTAGGCTTTTCTGCTACAATGTATGAACAGATCATTTCCAGCTGAGCCCTGCACTTCTGTTAACCTCTGATCCCTGTGCAGAAGACCTGTTTGCTATAGAGCCCAACAAACCCTGTCAAGTTTTAGTTCACGTGAGATTTTATTGCAGAGAATGGGCCATAAGTGGGGAAACTGAGGCAAGAGACAGTGAACAAATTGGGTCAGTCTGCTGAGCTCAAATCTGCCACGGGGCCACACAATCCCCTTCTGTAGGACCCAAATTTGTTCAAATCCATGGACACAAGTGAGCAGCTCTCCTGCAACCTCCAGCATCTCACCTCCAGCCGTGCTGCTGCTTACCATGGAAAAGTCACACTAGGAAAGTATGTGATGTATTTTTAACTGTCTATAATGCAATTTAACAGCTGGAAAGGAGGAAGAACGCCAGCCCCATGCAATCCACAAGATCTCTGCTGTCTTCAAGTGAGGGCTCTGTGGACTGAAGGGTTTTTGGTATGGTTGGAGACCTTGTTTGGGAAAATGGCAGGAAACAACCTCATCCTGGAGATGGGCTCTGACTCATGAAAGTCAATGTGTGCAGGATGGAGGTGAGAGTGCTCAGCAGCTCCCAGGGTGACACACTTGTCCCCAGAAGCCACCATGCTGAGTGTTGCGGGCAGATCAAGTCCCCAAAGAGCTCAGCCTCTTGGCTGTGCTTTGACTTTGGGATTCTTTGCATGCTCTGGCAACGGGGCCTGCAGTGGAGATTCTGGGATCCCCTCTGCACTGGAGGCATTTACCACAGGACATATTTTCCCTGCCATTCCCAGTGCCAGGTTCCTGCCATGCTCCCAGGGCTGATGTGCTGTGGATGTGGGTGCTGCCAGACTGCACCATCACCCTCCTGCCCCAGGATGGGAGGGGTGTGTGCCCCCCATGCTGCTCTCCCACCAACCCCCAACACCTCCTTCTGTGCAGGGAGGGAGCCCAGCAGGGCTGTGGTGTCAGCAGGATGCTGTGCCCAGGATCTGATGCATCTCCTGCCTTCCCTGCCCACATCCCATGGGAGCCTCTGCCTCCAGTGCACCGAGACCCTGACAGTGAGGGGCAGAATGGCCTCTGTTTGTGTTCCTCTGTGCCAGCCAGCTGGAAGTGCTCCTGATGCCATTAATGGGTCTCTAATAGGGCTGAACTCTAGTGAAGATCCTCTATGGTGTGGTGGCTCTTTGGGCAACCACAGTAGGGCTTATCTGGGGTGTTGGGGTTGGTTTGCTGCCCCCAAGCAGGTGGGTACTAAAAGGGAGTGAGTTTGCTGCCATCACTGGCATTACTCCACTTCTGCCCCACAACAGTCTCCAATACTAAAAGAAAGAGAGTGAGACCCATCTTCAGCCTTTTCCCAGAGGACACCTCAGGGCAAGGCTCCTGTGAGGTGCTGATTTTCCCCAGGGCAGCGTTTGGGAGCTGGGAGCTGCTGGCAGCTGGTTCCTATATTCAGGCCTTTGCACACACACTGAAAAATGAGCAATGGGATGGCCCAGTATGGAGGAGGCTCAGAGAGGGGAGTCTCTGCTGAGCATTTGGAGGATGTAGGACCCAGGGATGCTGCCATTTGCTCACCTTTTTGTGGGGGATTTTGTCTCCTTGGGCTGGGGCAGAGCATCGCTGGGCTTAGGAAGGGCTGAGAGAGGGAGAGCAAGCAGAAACACAGGCACAGGGAAGGGAAACAACTTGCTGAAGGTCATCCCCGGGCCGGTGGCACAACCAGGAATAAAATCCAGGTGTGCTGAATCGGTCCTTAGGTTGTATTCATGTGTGTGGTTGCATTAACACTGCTGTCCCTGAGCAGGGGCCGCTACTAGACATTGTTTCCCAAAGCCACTGGTGCCCTCCAGAGAGCCACAGTGCTGGCTGTGGGGTTGGGAGAAAGGGAGATCTGCATGTTTGGGGTCCCTTTTCCCCTTAGAGCGTCTTCCAAGCCTCGCTGTGTGGATGGGGAATGCTGTTGGATGCCGGCTGATAAGGCAGAGTGGTTAAAAACATTGCCTTTATTTGGAGGCTTATCTCCAAATCCTAATGAAAACACAGAGGGAAGCCGGGGACAGCGGAGGGGGAGGACTCACACCCCAGCGTGGTGGGGACCCAGCTGGGCCATGCTGAGCAGGGCCACCTGGTGGGGTTTGGAGTCTGGGGCTTTAAAAGCTTTGGGACAAAACCCAAGGAGCCAGGGCACGACCACAGGTCCCACACCCAGGCAGGGAGAGCCTGCAGGGGCAGCTGCAGGCCCGCTCTGAGTGCCCTGAATTTGGGATTCCTCCAGAGTTTTCTTTTAATTAGGGGCTCAATGAGGAAGAAAAAGCTTGAAACCAAGGAAACAGGGGAGACAAGAAAGGAAAATGCCAGATCCTGCAAGACAGAGTGAGCTGGCTCCAGCACCCTGGGGTGAGGCTGGGTGCTGTCCCTGCTGCCCTGACCACTCCTCCGTGACTGTGGTGCAAAAAGGTGACCAAACTGAGATGCAATGAAGAAATGAGAAGGTGAAAGGGGGTCTTGTGCAGAAAGGGACGAAGGGCTTTGCCCTGGAGAGTGCTGAGATGCTCAGGAGAATTTGTTTTGGTGCAAGAGGGATGATGGAGGAGGTGAGCAGAGTTTTTTAGGATATGCTCTCGAGCAGACAGCAGCTATGGTGGGTTCAGCAATCTGAACTGGACTTCCCAGACACCAAAATAATATTCCCAGACCAAAAGTTATGAGGTAGAAGGGCTGGGAAAGCTGGGGATGAGACATGTGCGTGTGTGTGGATGTAGCCGCGGCTGTGCCAAGCCTGTAAATCACAGCAGCGAGGCCTGAGCCTCCATTGCAGGAAATCCTTCCTTGCCAGATTCGAACATTTCCCCTCCACAGCCTCAGCTTTCCCCAGCAGGCAGCAGAGATCCCGATGCTGGGAGTGCGAAGGCTTTGTGGGGAGCGCCCCGAAGGAAGGCTCTGTGCCCCACAGCCCCACAGCCCACGGGCACGGGTGGAGCCCGTCCTGCCCCTCCGTGGGGCTGATCCGGGGCAGCCCTGGGGCTCCGGGAGTGCCCCCCACCATCACCCATCCCCTGCTCGCCTTCCCCACCCACGGCCGGCCGGGCCCAGCTTTGCCGTGCTGGGGGAGCAGCGTAAGTTGATATTTTCCTGCTCGTCCCCAGAGGGTTTTTTCCATTACACAGGCAGAGCGGAGCGGAGCGGAGCGGAGCTGCCTGCTCGCCCGGCTCCCCCGCCTGCAACCTCTGGCACCGCTTTTCCAGCGGCACATTGTGCAAATGTAACCTTTCAGCGAGCCACTCCTCCGGCAGGAAGCCGGGGGGCTCCGCTCCTGCCAGGAAGGCAGGCGGCGCGGAGCTGGAAGGCAGCCCGTTAATCAGAGCCGCCTGACAGCGGAGCGCACAGCCTGGGCAACAGATTTCTGCTCCCGCTCCCTCGTTCGCGCTGCCTCGCCTTCCCGCTCCCGCTCCTGCCGCCCGGCTGCACGGTCTGCCCTGCCATCCCGCCTGCCTCCTCATCCTCATCCCCTTCCCCATCCTCATCCTCGTCCTCATCCTCATCCCCATCCTCATCCTCCACTCGTCCTCGTCCTCGTCCTCGTCCTTGTCCTCGTCCTCGTCCTCGTCCTCATCCTCATCCTCATCCTCATCCTCATCCTCATCCTCATCCTCATCCTCGTCCTCGTCCTCATCCTCATCCCCATCCTCATCCTCATCCTCATCCTCATCCTCAGCCTCATCCTCGTCCTCGTCCTCGTCCTCGTCCTCATCCTCATCCTCGTCCTCATCCTCATCCTCATCCTCATCCTCATCCTCGTCCTCGTCCTCGTCCTCATCCTCATCCTCATCCTCATCCTCACCCTCATCCTCATCCTCATCCTCACCCTCGTCCTCGTCCTCATCCTTGTCCTCGTCCTCGTCCTTGTCCCCATCCCCATCCTCATCCTCATCCTCATCCTCATCCTCATCCTCATCCTCGTCCTCGTCCTCGTCCTCGTCCTCGTCCTCATCCCCATCCTCATCCTCATCCTCATCCTCGTCCTCGTCCTCGTTCTCGTTCTCATCCTCGTCCTCGTCCTCGTCCTCGTCCTCGTCCTCGTCCTCGTCCTCATCCTCATCCTCACCCTCATCCTCATCCTCATCCTCTGCTTCCTTCCCTTCCTCATCCTCCGCTTCCTCTCCATCCTCATCCTCTGCTTCCTCTCCATCCTCATCCTCTGCTTCCTCTACATCCTCATCCTCCACTTCCTCCCCTTCCTCATCCTCCCGTTTCTCAGGGTCCCAGCTGGGTTCCTGCTCCCAGGCACTCGCTTTCCCTCCCCGTGCTGAGCAAGAGCTGCCCGTGCCTCTTGGCAGGAAACCTTTTGGGATCCAGCTGGGGCCCCATCCCAGATGCCACCGTGAGGAGGGGACCGCTGTGGCAGCCGCACCAGGCTGAGGTGAAGCACACACCAGAGCATCGTGCCCAGGATGCTGTGCCAGAGGGTGGGACCCCTCTGTGGCTCCCCAGAACCTTGTAGAGGGTCCCCCAGTGACCCCCCCAACCAGGTGGGTGTCACCCTGTGACACCCCAGTCGGGACTGTGCCCCTGGGGCTGGGTCACAGTCATTTTTCTTTCTCTTGGAGGCACCCACCTCCTGTCTGCCCCAAATAAATGTGAGTTTTATCTCTTGTGTTGGCAGCAAACACATCAGGGGGGCTCTGCCCTGCACCCACACACCAGCTGTCCCATCCAACCCCCAATGCTGTCCCATCCAACCCCCAATGCTGTCCCATCCAAACCCCATGGCTGTGCCCCACTGGGGAGGGCTGGGGTGCGTTGGGGTGGTTGCATTGGCTAAGGCAAGGGCTGGTGGGGCCAGCTTGGGTGGTGCTCCTCAGGTGCCAAACATTCCTTCATGTCCAGGTGAAGTCCAGAGAGGAGGAAAAGGCAGAAGAAATCCCATCGTCACCTGTGCAACAGTCTCCCTTTGGTGCAGGCAGAATGCAGGGCAGTTTAGTGTTGGGCACTTGTGCACCCTCACTTTGGGCTTGCCAGGAGTAATAGGGCACCAAAAATGGTCACATTTAGCCTTGTTCTTCCCCTGTTCTTCCTGTCCCTGCAAGACCAAACTCTGTTTTTCTCCCCCAGTGATGTTCTGTTGGAAGCACCAGGGATCCCTTCAAACAGGGACTGCTGCACAGCGCTGTGACTTTGGGGCAAAGGTTCATCCCCCTCCTAACTGCATAAAAACCATCAGTCTAAGCATTGTGTGGGTTCTGGGCTCACAGGCATGGCCAAGCAGAGATGCAGGGGGCATTTTTATCTGCTCCTGGAAATGGGTTTTCTTTGCTGAGGATGAAAGGTTTGATTTTTGGAGCTGTTGAGCTGGCATGGACTGGGCTGTGGGTTCAAGGGCTCTTCCAAGTGCCCTCAGCCTCATCGCCAGCCCATCCACTGCAACCCCCTGCATTTATTTTTCATGTCTGATTCCTTCCAGTGTTTGAAACAAGAAATGTGCTGCATTGTAGCATCTGTTTTTGTGGTATTTCCAGCCCAGCTGGAAGCAGGAGGCACTTGAAATTCAGAGATGGAAAAAAAAGGGATCTGGTGAGATTTTGTCTTCCTGCCCAACTCACCAAACCCGGGATGCCAGGAGAGCCCTGCTGTGGGCACAGCATCCCGGGGCCTCAACTCTTCCATCCTTTTCTGGTTGTCTGCTCTTTGCTCATCCCAAAGCATCCTCTCATTCCCAAAACACTTTCAGGACGCTGCACAAAGCCTGACCCTGCTGTCGGAGCTGCGGACGGGCGGATAATACAGTCGCTGAATTTATTTCACCTTTTCCTCTGGTTGCGAATTGTCCGGGAGCAGATGGCGATTTTCTCAAGTGTATCCGTTATTCGAAGTCACTCACTGAGACAGCGATGGCTCAAACAAATCCCAGGCCCCCTGCAAAGCCATCATTTGGTCTTTCCATCTGCCCAGCCGCCGCTGCCGGAGGGAAGCGGGGAGCCCGGAGAGCCCAGGGATGTGGTCAGCTGCACCTCTCTCCCGCTTCATCTCTACGGAATGCTCAGCTCTGGAGGGTGGCAGGAGTGGCTGGGATCCACATCCCTCCTTTCCTGGGGTTTGGGGGGTTTGGGGCCGAGCTGTCTCGCTCGCACGGTGCCTTGCTGTGCAGTGACAGGGTGAGGGTAACTCACTGGGACAGTGCCCAGTTGCTGTGGGAATCCAGGGCTTCCCTCTGGCTGCCCTGGCAGGTCTGGGACCCTGGCAGGGGTCAGGAACCCCCCTGGACAGAGCCCCCAGAGACACTGGCTGTGATCTCTGTCCATGGAAAAGAGTTTTCAATCTTACAGGATGAATTACAAGCTTTGAGTGTTTGATATGAGTAATAATTAAGTGTGACACGGGTGCAAAAGTAAAATTTTAGGTTTCTAGATTAGGGGTTCAGAGGGGACAAGATGGAGGAATTGGGTGTGTCTTGTCCTTTTCCTCCTTCTTCATGCCCTCCATGTTTCACTGTGGGGTTGGCATTTTTCTGTTGGTTTAGGCTGGGGACACACTGTCCAACGTAGGTGACAGATATTGTCACGTTATTGTAAATCCAGCACAGGTAGTTTCTGGTATTTAATGTTTGTACCATCCCACTGAGGGCAGAGCCCCACACGCTGCCCTGCAGGACAGAGCTGCGGCAGGGCAGCAGAACATGTTAAACAGAATAAACAGCCTTGAAACAGCACAGACCAATTATGGCTTCTTCTTTGGCAGCGGGGCAGAAAGACAGAGACTTTTACAATCTCGTAATCACCAATACCCACAGATTCCGACAAGTTGCAAACTGGGAAGCTGCTTCTCAGGAGAAGATGCCAGAGGCTGTTTCTGCTGCACATCCCTTCTTGGCCCAGGAGGAAATGGTGTTTTTAGGGTGGCGAAACACCGAAACATCCCCAGGAAAGCTGAGACCTGATGTGGGCAGTGTTCCTGAGGCACAGGCTGGTGTCAGGGCTGGAGGTGCTGAGGGTTTGTGTGCAGGGATGTGCCCAGCTTTGGGTGATGGATGTGGAGAGGGGACCTGCAAAAGCAGCCTGAGGATGCCTGTAGGTGGCCAGAGCCCTCCCTGTGTTGGTGGCACCCTGTTGGAGAAGCCTGGGCAGGGCTGCGAGGGATGGGCTTGGACTGGTGGCTTCTGCCAACCTCCTGCAGTACCTCCCAGGCGACCTGTGTGCCCGGAGCTCTGCGTGTTGGTAGATGGGGAAGGGGCCAATGCAGGCTTTGATCCATCCTCAGCTTAATCCCCACCCCAAAACCCCAACAGTGTAATTGTAAAAATGAAGACAACTGGAGAGAAACACATGAATTCTCAAGCTCACTCTCAGCCCAGCAGTCAGTCCCTGGAGCTGGGGCTCCAACTTCCCCACCCAGAGAGGGGCTGAGCCAGAGAAATGCTCCCGCAGCGATCTGCTCCCTCCTCCTGGCTGCATTTCCTTTTTTTTTTTTTTTTTTTTAACTTTCCACATCTTTCTTTCTCCCTCCCCAGCAGAGACGCGGAGGTGGCCGGAGGGGACTCGGTGTCCTCTCGCAGGGATACCAGGGCCATGCAGAGGGCACTGGGGGGGCTGTGAAGGGTTTTCAAAGGGTGAAACGCTTTGAAATGCAGTTTCCTCTCCCCTCTTCACCTCCCCCCGGGCTAAACAAATACCCCCCGGCCGGGAGATGCCTCCCGCATCCCGCAGGCTTTTGTTCCCAGGCTTTTGTCTGGGGCTGGGAAAGGGGCCAGGATCCCTCAGCCTCCCCAGGGACACACATGCACACAGGGTCTGCCTGCTTGGGATGTTGAGAGGGAGGCAGGAGGTGAGAGCTGCCTGTGCCCACTGCCACAGGGCTCGGGGACATCCCCCGAGCCATCCTGGTGTCTCTTAGTGGCCTCCAGACGTTGTCCCCATTGCCTGTCACATCACTGGCACTTTCTGCCTGTCCCTGGGAGCTACTCATGGGACAGGTCCCGGTCCATCCTGTCCCCACTGTGTCGTCCTGCCACCAGCACAGGCTGCAGGTTCTGTGCATGGCCAGTGCCACCAGCTCGTGGCCTCCCTGTGGGCACCCCCAGGTGCCACTTTACACCCAGGCAGAGGGTCACTGACTGCATCCCAGGGACCCTAGAGAAGCCCAAGCAAAAATCATGTGGGTTTTACAGTGGCCTCTATCTCTCAGGAATCCATCACCTGGCTTTTTATTTACATCCCAAAAGCCACTTTAATTACACCTCGGGCAGGGATCACTTCAGGGAGTTACTTTTTGGGACAAAATGTTGATGGGAAAAAAATCCTATAAACTGTCAAACAGCCCTGAAGGGACCGAGGAGACTCGAGAGCCAGCCTCAAGCCTGTCCCTGCCAGTGACAAGAAACACCTTGATGAACTCGAAGCAAAGGTGAGACTCCAAACAAACCCTCTGCAACCAAACCCCATCTTTGCCCCGGGGCAAAGTGTTTCTCCGGTGACTAAGTCTGGAAGAAAACGGGATTGTTTGAAATGTTCCCTGTTGTTCCTGCCTCCCGCCAGGAATGACAAAAAAGAAAATAAACCCCCGATTTTTGTTATTGAAACTTGGAAAGTTCCCCTGGGAAGAGCGGACAGCGCCTGTCCCGGCGCAGTCCCTCCGTGTCCGTGTCCGTGTCCCTGCGGGGCCGGGCAGCCGGCGCTGGTCCAGCCCCTCCGGCCAGGGATGTGCAGAGCCTTTCTAGACAACAAAAGCTCTCTGCTGCCTGATTCCCTCTGCCTTATCTCCCTTTATTTTTTATTTATTTATTTATTTTATTCCCATTATCGGGAAATGGCAAAGGGCTCAGGACAGCCCGACCCCATCCCGGGGGGACAGGAGATGGTGGCGGAGGCGGGGGGCTGTCAGCGCTCAGGGCTCCCATCCTTTTATTCCCATGGCATCTTCCTTGAGTGCGGTGGGGTGAGCACACCCCCTCGGGGAGCGGCTTTGGGGCAGGGCTGAGCCCCGAGGGCTCCGCTCCCCTCCCGGTACCGGCCAGGAGCAGCCGCGGAAGGCTGAGCCCCGGCGGGGCGGGCGGAGGAGCTGCGGGGCTGGGCGGTGGGTGGGAGAGCAGCCCCGGCACCGAGCTTGTCACCCAGACAAGAGATCAATAACTAATTTCACTGCAGCAGCAGCGCCGGGCTTTTTCCAATAATTGTGAGCCGGCGGTGGGGAATGAGGCTCTCAGCACCGCTCCACACCAGCCTGCACCCGATCAATCGCCACACCACTGGGGCAGCAGGAAAACTCATTTTTCTCCTTTTCTTCCCTCTCCTCCCTTCTCTCCTTCCTTATCCCGCTCCATTCCCTCCTTCTCCTGCTGTGGCGCTGCCTGAGCCGGGGGCTGTGTCCCCACGCTGGGTGGGACGTGGGTTTGGGCTTTCCCCAGCTGGGGACAATGGCTGAGCCTCCTGTGCTGCCTCAGCAGCCCGGAGCACTTCGTCCCTGTCACCCACGGGCTGCACCTGGCTCCTTGTGCAGAGGACGGGTCCCAACAGCTTGGGTGAAGGTGGCAGAGGTGAGATTTCTCCTCTCCTTGTGGGATAAGGGGCTCGCAAGGATGCCTTGGCTACTGTGTTGTGACTTTTGGTGGCCTCTTGGTGCCTTTATGTGGTCCAAACGTGACTCTTATATTTTATGGCCTTTTTTTCCCCTGGGTTTTTATTCCCTGAGTGATTGGTCTGTTCCAGGTCAAGTATACTACTGAGTTTCTCCTGTAACTATCCTTTATCCCTTCTACTTCTACAACCCTGCAGTGCCTCAGTTTCTCTCTGCATCTATAGCAGAGGGGGCTGAGAACATCCCTTCCTGCTCCTTCCCATGCTGTTATCAGCCACCATGAGCTCCACGTCCAAGGCAGAAGGTGCTGCTGGTTCCCAGCTCACAGGACACTGCTTGCTTTGGGGGTTCCCAGGAGCATGGAGCCCCACAATCCCTGTACCTGTACAGTGGAGAGAGGTGTGCTGTGCACTCAGGATCTCCCTGGGACTGAGAGATGCTCCGAGGTGGAGTCTGCAGGCAGTTCTGGATTTCTTCAGCACCTCCAATGGGTTTGTATGAGGTGCTTGGGCGGGGCAGGGAGGAAGGCTCAGCTGTGGGTGTGTCACTGCAGCACCTTCCAAGCCCATCCAAGCCTTGTACACCCCATGAAGGTGGCACCAGTGCAGCCCCTTGTTATTTTCCCTTATTTAAGAGCCCTCTCACTGGTTCCCTGGGAGCATCCCCATGAATTAAAGACTGCCTTTGCTGCGGAGCACTGAGAGCTGCCTGCATAATTTCAAAGTTTTATGACTTGCCTTGAAGGCTCCTATTGATTGGGGTCCTCACCAGCTGATGGAGCTTTTAGGATGGCCTGGACTGGGCAAGCAAGGCTGGAACCTCAGCCTGTCTAGCTTAGCTAAATCACAGCTTAAAACCTCCGTGGCATGAGCACCAGGGCACTGCTGCTCCTGGGAGAGTCTCCCTGTGCACATCCACACCAGAGCTGTTTGCACTTTGAGGTGCTTTTTGGCTTCTCAGTCTCAGCCCAAAATCTGAGATTCCCCATGGGGCCATGCCACATCCCACATGGGGTTTAACCTGGAGAATAATTTTTCTGGGTGGGTTTGATGTTGGCTTAGGAGTTGGAGTGAGGGCATTTTGTGGGGTTTCTGTCCTGCTGAGGCTCCAGGCACTGCTCACTGCTCACTGGGGCAGAGGGATGCTCGTGGGATTTGGAGTTTCTGTGTAACACCCACTGCTGGGTGCAAGCAGCAGCTTCCCCATGGGGCTTCAAGGGGTTCCCATGGGGCTTCAAGGGGTTCCCATGGGGCTTCAAGGGCCACGGCACAGCCAGGGAGGGCCACAGACCCATCATGCTGGGAGGTGGGTGCACAAGCACCCCCATACCCCCCATGCCACCACTCTCTCTGGGTACCACACCCAACTGGGGGCTTTGCCCCCTCCTCCCTGTGCACAGAGCTGGTGCCAGGAACCCCCTTCCCAGTGGCTGTTTGACCTCAGACAATGCCCAGGAGTTGGTGGTGAGTGTGGCCAACCTATGACACTGCAGCCACAGAACTGGCTGCTTCCACCCTCTCCCAGTTTTTGTGTCCTTGGGGGGTCCCTGCCCTCACTCCCTGTTCCCCCCAACCCCAGGGGGGCAGTGCGTGGCTGGGCTGGAGTTTGGGGCAGCAGGAGGGAGGTGGTGGGAGACCCCCATGGCTCCTTTAAGAAACCCACAACCGGCTCCAGAAACCAGCTCAAGGTCACAGCGGGAACCTGCGGACTTGGCAGCAGCCAGCAAGGGAGGAGGGATGGAGGGAGGGAGGGAGGGAAGCAGCCCGAGATCAAAATGAAATCACAGCCAGGGAGAGGGGCTGGCTGGCAGCACAGCGGGCGGGAGGGAAGGTGGGGGGCAGCTGAGCAGGACGTGCAGGGGAGTCCCACCCATGGGTGCCCCCCGCCATTGCTGCAGCCCCAACCCCAGCACAGAGCTTTGAAGCTCCCTGTGCCCCCCAGCTCAGAGCCCTGTGCCCTCTGCAGTCCAGCCGATGTGCCTGTGGTAATTCCAGCCAAGGAAAGTCCCTTTGTGCCCCTGGAGCCACCCTGGGAATGCTGGAGTCACTTCCCTCCCACGGGACTTCCCAGGCTCCACAGGAGCTTTCCAGCTCCAAGAGGAGCAGAGCAGGAGGAAGCTGCTGGCTGGGAGGGTTGTATCCTGCAGCTCATGGCATGCTCCAGTCCCAAATTTTTACCTTATTTTATTTTAAAGCAGCAGCTCCCTGAATCCTGTGATCACTGCTGAGTCTCTGCCTTCTTTTTGGGAGAGGAGGACTTTCAGAGCCACCCTCACTAGAGACCACAGTAGGCAAAACCAAGTCTTGAAAGGCTCAAGGTAGTTAATACAAATGAATTAAAAACTCACAACATTTAATTTCTTTTAAAATTTTGCTATTGAAATGAACCTCACAATTCTGGGTGCTCCAGCTTGCCCTCTGGGCAAGGGAAGCTGAGTGAAGTGAAGGCACAAGGGATGAAGATAAAGACTGTTGGACGGGGGGATGTTCACAGCAGGATTAGCACATCCCTTCACAGCCCTGGGACCTGATCCTGTCCCAGGGCACACAGGGAGACCCTGGCTGAACCCACTGGTGGTTCTGGGGGCACAGGCAGGGGCTCAGGCAGACATCACCCAGGTTGAGGTTCAGCTGTGGCTCCAAAGCTGCTCATTTTGGGGTTGGTTCAGCAATGCCCAGTTTTAATTTTCATCAGCAGAATTAATCTGCGGAGTTCTTTTCCCTTCCTCCCCCTCCCCTTCCTCTCCTACCCGCTTTATTCAAAGAATTTGATCATTTCTCCCAGGAGCTCGGCACCATTAACATTCACTCCCAACGCTGTGAGCTGTGCTGCATCCCCAAGTGCTGCTCCTGCTGCCAGCCCTGCTACCCAACCAGGCTCAGGAGAAACCTGCATCAGCTTCTCCTTCCAACAGCCTGGGCTGGGAGAGCCCCTCCACCCCCTAAATCCATGCCTGGTACCCCCAAATCCACTCCTGGTACCCCCAAATCCACTCCTGGTACCCCCTAAATCCACACCTGGTACCCCCAAATCCACACCTGGTACCCCCAAATCCACACCTGGCTGCCACAGGAGGATGGCACCTGAACTCCAGCTCTGCTCTGCTGGAGCCTGGGCTTCTCCAGCAGATTCAAGCCAAGGGCTCTGGGAAGAACACCCAAGGCAGAGGAATGGCCAAGAGTTACAGGGTTTGGTGATTTAAGACAAGAAGATTGGTGACCTGGGGCTTTCCTGGAGTTGCATAAATTTGCAGACTTGTTTTTCATTAATAACAGTTAACTAACAAATTACTGTTGTTATTATTACTGTTATTATCATTAATGTTATTAAATATTGCAGGCCAGGCTGTCTTCCCTGCAGTTGGCACAGCTCCATCCATCCAGCACCGTGCCTTGGCTCCAAGTGCCTTGGCTCCATAGGTCTGTGTGCTGCAGATCTGTGTGGAATCTATAGAATCTATAGGGGAAGGTGTTTGATCTGAGAGTTTGAGAGGTTGAAGGGGGCCCAAGAGCTTGGGAAATTGAGAACTGAGGAAACTGGAACCTGGTAGGTTTAATGTTTGGCTGGATTGTGGTGGGGACCACCACGACCTGTGTCCAAACCCAGCTGAGTTTCACCCCTGGGATTGCCCAAAAGCTTTTCTGACCCCCATTTCAGGCCCATTTTTCCTCCACAGGTGCTCCAGCAGCAGCACTAACCCACATGTGCAGCCTCTTGCTTTGCATCCAAAGGGATGCTGATGGTCAGTACCAGTCCCAGAGAGGAAAAAGGGATTTTTGCAGCATCTGCTGCCTGTTGGATGCTGTTGAAAGCAGCAGTGGCAGCACCTGCCTGTGTGCAGGCCCTGAGCTCACCTGTGATGAACCATTTCCTTCCTGACCACGAGCCCTCCCGGGATGTCCTGCCTGGGAAATGAAATCAGCTCTGAATGGGAAGTGCAACTGAGCTGGCCCAGCCCAGGAAGAAAAAGAGCAGCAAAAGAAAAACAGATCCAGAAGCTGGAATGGGGGAAAAAAAAATGAAAAAAAACTTAAATGCTGTGTGTGCTGCTGTCCCTGTCACTCCCCCCATAGCCATGGTTGGTGAGGCTGGCTTGTCCCACCAAGGTGGTGCAGAAAGGGGTGATTTTTCCTTTTGCAGGATTCCTGCTTCAGCACAGCCCTTCTCTTCCAGTTCTGGCTCTGGAGAAGGGAGCAGCTGGGTGCTGAGCCCGCCGCAGCCCAGCCCTGCTGCGGGCGAGGGCAAAGAGGCGTTAGCTGAGACGGGAGCCGAGCGCTTTATTTTTAGTCTTGGTTTAACAAGTATTAATTAATAAGAGTGCAAATGCTAATGCCGAGATGACACAAACTGCGTCGCCCGAAATGAATGTTTGGGGCTTGTCTGTGCCAGGATTTACAGCCGGGTGGGTTCACAGGGGCGAAATCATTGCTCAAACTGCAAGGATAAGCTGGGCCGGCTCCTTCCCACCGGGAGCGGCATCGGCCGTGCCGCAGTGGGATGTGCCGGGGGCTCGGGATGGGCTCGGGATGGGCTCGGGATGGGCTCGGGATGGGCTCAGGATGGGTTCTTGGTTGGGTTTGGGGCTGGGCTCGGGGCTGGGTTCGGGGCTGGGTTCGGGATGGGTTCAGGGATGGGCTCGGGGATGGGCTCGGGATGGGTTCGGGATGGGTTCGGGGCTGGGTTAGGGTCTGGCTCTGCAGCAGCGCCTTGTGCTGCCACACCAGCTCATCCCTGCCTGCCGAAATCTTCCCAGGAAGTTTTGCAAAGTGTGGATTATTTTAGTCTCTGCCCGTCGGAGGTGCAGGGTCGTACCTTGCAGAAGGATTCTTTCAGCTAGTGAAGACTTCAATCTTTGCAGAAAAAGATTCTCTTTCACCTGGTCAAATCCCTCTGTCCTGCTCATTCCCTGCCTGCGTCTTCCTGCCCTGAGAGCTGGGCTTGGCTGGAGGGTTGGCAGGAGGCTCAGGAGAATGAGGAGGTGAAGAAATACCCAATGGCAGTAAGACTTGAAGAGTTTTTCCCATCAGCACCAGCATTCTGCCTGGTTTTGCTGGCATCACAGAAATTATGAACTTGAAGCTCCATCACTGTTAAGGCTGGTTTTAGGATATTTTTGGGTTTCCAGTGAGGTGCTGTGAGACAGTGATGGTGGCTTGGGGTCTTGTGTGTTGTCCAGTGACTTAAACCTCTCCAGTGGGGTTCTTGAATCAGTGAGGGAAGAGCTCAGTCAGGCCAGATCCAGGCCAGGTTTTCCTCCTCCTTTCTCCTCTCAGCTGCGGGCAGGAGGGAGCTGCTACCTGCCTGACACAGCTGCTGCTGCTGCTTTGGAAGCCCAGCCACCTCCAGCAAGCCCTGCTCACCCGGGATGGCAGGGCAGGGAGCTGGAGGCCGGGGAGTGTGGCCAGTGCAAGCCACACTGGCCACTGCACTGAGAGCCAGGGATGCTGCTCGGTGTCCACACTGCATCCTCCCACTGCATTCTCCTGATGCATCCTCCCACTGCATTCTCCTGATGCATCCTCCCAGGGCACACCTTGTCCCCCCAGAGCGCTCACTGCATCCCCCAGCCCCTGAGGGGGTAGAGAGAGGAGCTGGCAGGACTCCCATGGGGGACTGGATCCCTCAACCTTCCCATGCCGGGTGTCTCCCTGTCACCTGAGGGGGCTCAGCTGTGATTTTGGGAAAGCCAAGATGGGCTGAGTTGGTTTTTTTGTTTGGTTGTTTTCTTTTTTTCAATGGGCTGGAATGATACAGGACTGAGAGTGTGCAGGGAGGTGTCACTCTCCAGGGTGATGTGGTGGTTCAGGGTGAGGGGGCACAGGGTGGGACTGTGGGGTGCTCCACTGAGTGCCACAAAATTCCTGGTCTGGGGTTTGGGTGGTAGACTGGAGCCACTGTGTCACTGGAGCAGGTTTCTTGGATGAAATGGCTAGATCTTAGAAATTAAAGCAATTTAGCCCAGCCTCATGCAAGCCAGCAGACAGCCCTGCACTGGGGTTGGGTCTGAGGATGCTCTGGAATGGCCCCTCACAGCCCTCCCCACCCCACAGGCACCCAAGCAGGGCACTGGGGACCAGAGAAGAAATGCCCACCCATGGGCTCACCAAACTGCCCCGTGTCCCCTCGGGCTGGGTTTTCCAGGGGGGGATGCAGGGCAGTGCTTTGTGGCCGTGGCCCAGAGCGGCTCCCCAGCCAGCGCTGCCACGCTGCTCTTCAGCAGCTCTGCTCCATCATCGAATTTTAATTTAGTTAGTTGAGTTCTTTAAACAGTGTGAACTTGCTAAGTGCTTTGCATATTTTATACTCATGAGTAACATTTATCAAACAGAAAGTACAATTAATCAAAGAGGGGAGCGTTTGTAACTTGGAGCAGTTTGTATTCTCTCTCTTTTCCTCCCTGCTGTACCTTTTCTCTGTGTCTCCCTCCTCTTCCTCTTCCTCTTCACTGCCCTGCACTGGCCAGGGAGCCAGGACATATATAATTCCCTCTCTCTCCCTCTTTCCTCTCATCAAAACCTGTACACCATACAAACACATTAAAAATTTTTTTATATTATGTATGTATGTGTGTATATCTATACATTTATATATCTATATCTGTGCACCTATATATGCATATACCTATATCTATCTGCCTATCTGGTATACAAATATATGTGTATATATGAATGATGTATATGGCAGGCTGTATATATAATATTTGTAGGAATAAATTTATACTATATATGGTATATATACACATATGTACACAGTTATATTCACACTATTATGCACACATTGTATTTTTATATATATGGTATTTATGTATATTCACTATACCCATTATCTACTAGCTGCAGTGTATAGTCTATCACATTCTATTATACTACATATAATAAATAGTTTTTTTATATTTTGGGCTTCTGGGGGGTCAGCAGCGTTGCTGGGGGTGCTGCAGCCTCCTGACAAGAGCCAGCAGCCAAGGGAGTGAGGTGGGATGGACAGTCCCAGCCCTGAGCTGTGCTGCAGGGACACCTGGCCTGCAGAAGTGCCTGACCAGCTCCAGACTGTTTGGGGACAGCGACCAGTGGCTGGTGACGGGGACATGGGAAGCCCTGACAAGGGCAGGAGTGTGGCTGCAGCCCCCCAGCCCATGTCCCCTCTCTGGCTGGGTGCTTGGGATGAGGCACAGACCAGGGGCTGCTCTGGAACAAGCAGGGACAATGCCCTCTGTCCCCAAGGCATCTGTGTTAAGGCAGAATCACCCAAACCATGTCAGCTTTTGCCTACAAACACCCTTGGGCAACACAGAAGAAGCCCCTGCTGGTACCTGGAGGAGGACTGGCACCAGGGCTGGAAGGTGAGAGGTGACAAAGGGACCTGTGGCTCTGAGTGCCTTGGTGGCTCTTGGCAGAGCATGGAGGAGCCCTGACCTAATTTGTTCTGACTTCCCAAGCCTTGGCCATGGCACAGCAGAGCCAGCTGAAGGAGCTGGGCAAACGTGGGCATGGGGCAGGGTTGGCCAGGGTTGAACCCTGCTGCCAAGGCAGAGCAGAGGAGATGGGAACATCCCCTGTGGTTCCCAGGAAAGCACCTCAGGGCTCCTCCCATGGCCTTGGAGGTTTCAGTGCCCTTTTAATTGCCATCAATGGCATCAAACAGGGCAGGAGGTGCCCACCTGGACCCGGGTTAAACGGCACCGAGGGAAGGGCTGTGCCGGCACTGCAGGACCTGCCTTGCAAATCACCTGCAACAACATGTGCTGTCCTGGTCACCTCCTCTCAAAAATGATAGTGCAAAATTAATTAGAATTAATTAATCAGAAAAGGGTAATAAGGGTGATTAGGCACCTGGGGAAAAGGAAAAAAAAAATATTCCTGAAGAGCAATCGCAGCACCATGATTGCCTTGGAAGGTGGCGAGTGAGTGGGAGCAGGAGGGAGGGTGTGCAGGGAAACAAATGGGCTGGAGAGAGGGTCTGGGGGTGTTTTCTGTCTCGTCACACAAGGAATTACTGAATGACAAGATTGAAACCCGTCAGAGGAAAAGCATTTCCCAGCAGCAGTGACCACGGGGAGGCAGCTGAGCCCAGGAAGGCACGGGCGGCTCTGCGGCGTGGCTGGAGCTGTGGCTGCTGCTGCCACTATTTTTAAGGATTTGGCTTTCCACAAACTGGCCCCAAGGCTGGACCTGCAGAGAGTGGGACTCAACAGGGAGTCCTCAGTGCTGGGACCCTCATCCCCAGCTGGGCTCGGAAACATGGCAAGCTCAGGGACACTCAATTTAGTTTTCCTTTTAATTTTCAGTCACACTCTGTTACCTTAACGAAATTAATAACAATAATAGTATAAAATCAAAGGAAACATTTGCAAAGAAGACCTGTCCCCGAGCTAAGACAACTGCTGCAGATTTCATCGGAACCTGAGGGGCCAAAGCAGAGCCCCAGTCCCTGGAGGGGATGGAGCACCATTCCCTTTCTGCCATCATGAAGGGTTTTGGCAGTAGGGAAGAATGGAGAAGGTGGATGGGGCTTAATGGAAAGTATTCAGTGCAGCTCAGTGAAATAAAGGATAAAAGTGCCTTTTGTTGGGGAAGCAGAGACAGCAAATAGTGCAGGCACCATGGAAGACATGTGGCATGGATGGGATGCAGGTGCCCATTGCCTGCTTGAAAACACAGGTGACAAGTGGAGCAATGCAACGGCTGCTGGCAGCTTCTGTGAGGGGAAAACTGCTGGGTTTGGGAGATTCAGGTGCCTGTGCATGCGGACACTCACCCCCTGCACCTCCCAAACACCCCTCCTACCTGTGAGCAGCAAGGTGCCACCACCTAGTGCTCAGTGTCCCCTCCCTGGTGACAGAGAGCCTTGTTCCTTTAAAACATAAAAACAAACTGCAAAAAGCAGTGCTTTTTGTGCACAGAGGCGCTCTTACTGTGTCCCCTGCTCTGCAGTTGACTCAACACACGCTCCTGGTGTCAGCCCTCAGCCCCCAGCTCGGGTCACTGCTGTCCCCAGCACACTCAGGTCCTTTCGCAGGGACTCACTCAGGGCACCCGGGAGCCCAAAAGGTGTCCCAGGCTCTGTTTGCTTGCCCGAAGGTGGGGACTCCATTTTTGCATATGTCCCATGGAAGGATGGCAAGGGGCTCTGTCCCTGAGGCCGTGTCCTGGCTGTGCCATGGATTTCTGGATGGTCGTGGGCAGAGCAGCTCTGTTTTGGGGGGTGTCGGTACCGGTGTGTCGGTACCGGTGTGTCGGTACCGGGGTGTCGGTACCGGGGTATCGGTACGGGGGGTTTCGGTACCGGTGTGTCGGTACCAATGTGTCGGTACCGGGGTGTCGGTACCGGTGTGTCTGTAGCGGGGTATCGGTACCAGGGTGTCGGTACCGGTGTGTCGGCACCGGTGTGTCAGTACCGGTGTGTCGGTACCGGTGTGTCGTTACCGGGGTGTCGGTACTGGGGTGTCGGTACCGGGGGTATCGGTACCGGGGGTGTCGGTACCGGTGTGTCGGTACCCGGTGTGTCGGTACCGATATTTCGGTACCCGGTGTGTCGGTACCGGTATGTCGGTACCGGTGTGTCGGTACCGGGGTGTCGGTACCGGTGTGTCAGTACCGCGGTGTCGGTACCGGGGTGTCGGTACCGGTGTGTCGGTGCCGGGGGTGTCGATACCGGGTGTGTCGGTATCGATGTGTCGGTACCGGGGTATCGGTACGGGGGGTATCGGTACCGGTGTGTCGGTACCGGGGGTGTCGGTACCGATGTGTCTGTACCGGTGTGTCGATACCGGGGGTGTCGGTACCGGGGTGTCGGTACCGTTGTGTCGGTACCAGTGTGTCGGTACCGGGGTGTCGGTACCGGGGTATCGGTACCCGGTGTGTCGGTACCGGGGCACGAGCCGGTCCCGCTCCCCCTCAGGACTCACCGAAGTTCCCGCGGCGCAATGGCGGGACAACAGCGCCCCCTGGCGGCCAGAACGGGACACGGCGGGAGGGGACGGGACGGGACCGGGACAAGGACCGGGACAAGGACAACGGCGGGACAGGACCGGGGCTGGGGACACGCGGGCAGCCCGGCCAGGACATCCCCTCGGTTTCTTGTTCTGGCGACCCCGGGTCCCGTCACCCCGGTGCCAGCCGGGCTCCGCTCCCGGGGTATCCTGCCCCTCGAGAACCGCGCGGTACCTGCGGGCTCCGCGGGGGCTGCCCGGTCCGCCCCAGTCCTCCCACCCCTGTTCCAGTCCGTCCCGGTCCGCCCCAGTCCGTCCCGGTCCGCCCCAGTCCGTCCCAGTCCGTCCCAATCTGTCCCTGACCGTCCCAATCTGTCCCAGTCCGTCCCAGTCCGTCCCAGTCCGTCCCGGTCCGTCCCAGTCCGTCCCGGTCCGTCCCAGTCCGTCCCAATCTGTCCCAGTCCGTCCCAGTCCGTCCCAGTCCGTCCCAGTCCATCCCAGTCCGTCCCAGTCCATCCCAGCCCATCCCAGTCCGTCCCAGTCCGTCCCAATCTGCCCCAATCCATCCCAGTCCATCCCAGTCCGTCCCACCGCTGCCCACCCCGGCCCCCGGCCCGGAGCGCCCCCGCGCGGGCAGCAGCGGGAGAGCAGGACATGTCACGTCCATGACGTCACTGTGACGTCACCACCACGCCGCCGCCTGGTTGGTCCCCGCGGCCGCCCGTCCCGTGGGGGGGGCAGCGCGCGGCCGCCGCCGGAGGTAACGGGGGGGGGGCCCGGGGGTCGCGGCCGGGCCCGGGGGAGCGGCGGGAGCGGCGGCACCGGCACCCCCGGGAAACACCGGGCAACACCGGGCAACCCCCGGGAAACACCGGGCACCCCCCGGGCACCCCCGGCACGCCTCTCCGCGGGCCGCCGCCGCCGCCGGGGTTGGCCGGCGGAGCTGCCCGGGCCGGGGCCGGGGCCGGGGTAGGGCTGCCCCCGTGGGCGGGAGGCGAAGGGGCCGGGTCGGGCCTTGCAGCGGGGCCGCCCCTCGCCCCGCACCGGCTGCGGTAACACCCCCGGGCCCGGGTGGGAACCCCACGGCGGCACCGCCTCAGCCCCTCGGCCTGCGGAGCCCCCCGAGAGCGGCCCCGGTGACCCCTCCGCGCCCGGTGACCTTCCCCCCGCGGCTGCGGCAGCCCCGGCCTTCGCCGCCCCACTGCCGCGGGCACCGGCCGCGTTCCGGGGCTCCTGGGGCAGCGGGAGGGCTCGGGAACAGGTTTGGGTTCGGGTTACTGGGGCTGTGACACCCTGAAAAATGTGTCACCGGGGACTCACCGAGCCGAAGGCAGGCCAAGGAATGGAATGGGGTCACTGCCGGGAGGGTGAGCCTGGTCCCAGCCCATGAGGAGCCCAGACAGGAGCGCTGGAAGAGAACCCCCCATGCACTGGCTACACTCGTGGCTCTGCCTCTGAGCTAAGGGGCAGCAGCAGCTCCTGTCCCCCAGCCTCCCTGGGAGTGTGTCTCTGGGACTGGGGTGTCTCCTACCTGTGGTTTCCTGGGGCCATGGTCACACTTACAGGACTAGAAGGGTGATTTGGCACTTAAATCCCATCTTCTCTGCTCCTAGATCACAGCGTAGACCAGCTCCTGGCACCACTGAGCCAAACTGGATTTCCACCGGTGACCTGTAAGTTGAGATGTGGTGTCCCCCTTTCCTATCCCTAGGCTGTTTGAGGCCACGTGGGGCCACCAAACCTGTCTAAGCTGTCACAGAAAAGGTTTTGTGTCTAATGGGGTATTTGCCAGCAAATTCAAGCATCGAACTCTATATATTTCTTTATTTGTAAAGGTGTTTGAAGTCCTTGAATTTACCCTTTGGCCACCTTAAATCTAGTTTCTAATCCCCAGCGCAGTTAATCAAATCCATAGTGGTTTGAATTATGAGATGCCTGGGGGGGATTTATAGCTTGTATTGCTGATTATACCTTGACTTTATTATATTGCAAATATCTAACTTATGGTCACGGCTGAGATTTACAATCCTCAGGTAGGTGCTCAGGATAACTTTTAGCAACTCGAGATGTAATTGGAGGTGACTGATGGGGTTGTCGCCACACATAAACCTGGAATCTGTAAAATGTTAAGGCAGGGAAAGGAGAGGCAGAATAGGTGAAAAGGGTGGGTCAGCCTTAAAATATAATTGTATAATTGCGTGTATTGCTGAGCAAGGCTCTGCCATGGCTGTTCTGGCTGAGGCATCTGCCCAGGGAGTGGTTTTGGGCTTGTTGGTCTCCAGAAAATACCAGGATTTAAATCTTTGTTCCTTCTTGCTCTCAGCTGAAGGTTTTTGTAGTTTGCAGTAGCCCTGGGGAGGGGGAAGGGGTGGTAAGCAGGTGTGGGGTACTGGCAGAGCTGACTCATTCCTGGCTGGTTTGGGGTTCTCCCATCCCAGGGGAGCAGCGAGTCCCGAGTGGGCGCTTGCCCTTGGCCAGCATGACCAGCGAGGTGGTGGAGAACGAGTTTGAGTTTTACTCCAAGGCAGAGAAGTACTGGAAGGATGTGCCCGCCACGGTGGATGGCATGTTGGGGGGCTACGGCCACATCTCCAGCATCGACATCAACAGCTCCAGGAAGTTCCTGCAGAGGTTTCTGCGGGTAGGTGGCACAGTTTGTCATCCTCATAAACCCCACCCTTCTCCCAGTGTGGAGCTGGGCTCTTCCCTCTGAATTGCTCCATGGGATCCTCTGTGTGGTTGTCCCGTTTCTCCTCTGTGGGATTCACCCCTCACGGTGGTTGTTGCAGGATGGCCCCAACCGGACAGGGACAACCCGTGCTCTGGACTGCGGGGCTGGCATTGGCCGGATCACCAAGCGGCTGCTGCTGCCCCTCTTCAAGACAGTGGACATGGTGGATGTGACAGAGGATTTCCTCACCAAGGCCAAGAGCTACCTGGGCGAGGAGGGCAGGCGAGTGCGCAACTACTTCTGCTGCGGCCTCCAGGACTTCAGCCCTGAGCCAAACTCCTACGATGTCATCTGGATCCAGTGGGTCATCGGTGAGGGTCACCGCCTGTGGGGTCTTTCCAGCCTGTCCCGTTCCCTGAGGGGCAGGTACCCCGTGCACTGGGGAGAGCAGCTTGAGGTCTGCCAGGAGGATGAGGATCACAGCAGGGGTGGGGGCCTGGGGTGAGCAGTCGTCCCCCATCCCATGGAGGGGCCCTGTACTTTTCCCCCCAAGCCCTCAGAGGCCAGAGCAGAGATGTGGGTTGGATGGAGCTGAGCAGTGAGACACAAATTGGACACCCCCAAGCTAAAGCTGTCCCTGCAGATGTCTCAAGTATTTGGCCACTTGGATCTGGAGGGATCCCAAATGCAGCTTCTGTGTTTCCTCCCCTTGGTCACCCCCTGCCCTCTAACCCCTGCTCTGCCCCTCCAGGACATCTCACTGACAACCACCTCTCCGACTTCCTGAAGCGCTGCCGTGCCGGCCTGCGGCCCAACGGCATCGTGGTCATCAAGGACAACATGGCTCAGGAGGGTGTGATCATGGACGATGTGGACAGCAGCGTCTGCCGGGACCTGGACGTGGTCCATAAGATCATCCGCAGAGCTGGGCTGCACCTCCTGGCAGAGGAGCGCCAGGAGAACTTCCCTGATGAGATCTACCACGTCTACACCTTTGCCATGAGATGAGGGCAGCGGGAGAAGGTCTCTCCCGTGTCGTGACTCCCCTTCCAGGGGCTGGTGACAAGGACGGGACTTTGTCTTCCAAGTGCTGCTGTTTGTGAAAGAGGTGTTTGCCAAATACATTTTCCTGCTGTTGCACTTCTGCACGTGAGGTTTGTCGGATGCATGTCGGCTCCGTGTCTCCCTCAGGGGCTCTGGACAGGAGCAGGAGGGTCTCCCGTGCTCCATGGTGATCCGAGGTGATCCATGGGCTGGAGCAGTTGCTGGCTGCAGTGCACAGGGCTCCTGCTCATGAACAGGAGCTTGGGGCATGCACTGGGCTCCATTCCTTACTTGGGTGTTTGACCCCTTCCTGCTGCTCAGCAATGAGCTGGGTAAGGCAAAGAGGAGAAACCTCAGCTGTTTCCCTGGGTAGTGTGGGGAGGTAACTCCACGTTCTGGGGCTTTGAGGGGGCCTCACCTTTAAACCCCTGAGCAGAACTCCTACATGGGCAGCAAAAAGGGAGTCCCCACATCCTCCTGCAGGGATGGGTGTATCCCAGACAAAGCCTTGCAACCCCAGCAGTGCACTGGTGTGGTCTGAGCTGCTCCCAGAGCCACCCAGGCTGTCACCTCCAGCTCCATCGCTGTGACACTGTGCTCCCCCAGCACCCCACACCACCACCTGGCTTTGAGCACTCCCATCCTCTCTTTGGCCATATTCCCTTCATTTACCCAAGTCTGGCCACAGCAGCATGCCAGGGGTGAGCCCAGGTGCAGAAGTGGCTGCAGCTCGACCCTCCAGCCATCCCCCATTCCTGTCCTTCACCCCACCTCTCCTAAGGAAAAACAAGCCCCTGTTGTTATTATAGAAGGCCTCGTTTAATTGTTCAGTTCCCATTCCAGACACCAGGGCAGAATTTGATCACATAACCGGATTTTTTTAAGCACCAGTTCATCAGGACACACAGTTCCAGTTTCAAATACCAGTGAATCCCAGATCCACCTGATACAAACTGTCTTTAACCAGAACAGATTTTTCCTCTTCGTTTTCTGCATCTGTACCCCATGAAAAGCAGTACAAACCAACAAAGCTGTGTGGGGCTCAGCTCTGTGGCCAGCCTTTGGCACGTCATGAGGAAGCAGGTGCCTAGGAAGGGGAGCCAGGCAGCTGTGGCAAGGCTGGAACATGAGTCCTCCAGGTGCAGCAATTCCTTCTGGGAAGGAGGCACTGGAGAATAAGATCCTGGGAAAGAGCCAAGGACTGGGGAGGCACAAGGCACTCAGCTGCTGACTGCCCATTCCTCATCCTTGCACAAGGAACACACCATGATGTTAGGAAACAGTGTGTGTGTTTTGGAGCCAAATAACTCTCAGATGTCCTTGGTGGATACTCCTCTATGCCAGGATGGGGTGCAGCAACTCAGAGGGCGTGGAGCACTCAGGCACTGTTCCAGTCCCACTTCCCTTCGCTCCCGTCCCCGGTGTCAGAAGTGCACACTGAGCAAGGAAGGCATCCACACACACAGGGTGATGCTAGACCTGCTTCCACCACCAGGAGCAGAGGCAGGAAAGCCAGAACACCTCTTCCTTCTCCCAGCACCCCGAGGCATCTCCCAACTCCACTGGACATCTAAGGCACTGCATGACCCACCCATGGCAGGGCTGGGGGAGAGAGGACAGGCTGCCTGTCCAGTCACAGCCTCCAACCCACTGATCCTGACCCCAGGCCTTTGCTTATCTCCCTCCAAACCAGCCCCAGTATCCAGCTCCCCTATGTCCAGGAGCTCTGCCTGCCTCCCCACAACGTGCCCCAGAGCAACGAGACCTTCACAAACACAGGTGTGACGCTGTGCCCAAGAAAACACCCCCAGAATGCCACAGAGAGGGACTCCATGGGCAGCACCTCTTGCTGCGGAGAAAACTGTCCCAGAGCAGAGATGGTGGCTGTAGGCACAGCAGGACTGTGGAGGGAGCAGACAGAGGCACTGTCAGGCTCACAGGTCCTCGTGCCCAGCAGCAGCGTGGTCGATGAGGAGGTACCACTTCAGCCGGTCTGGGAGAGGCAGAGCCTTGATTTTGTCATCCACTGGCCAGGGTTTCAGGCGCTGCCGGATGAACACCCTGCACAGGTGTTTCAGTGCCTGTGGCGAGCGCTCCAGCTGCTTCAGAGAGCAGAACAGAGTCTGAACCTTCTCCCCATGGAACCTACAGCTGCTGGTGTTGACCTCGAAATTGCTGGGCAGCTGGATGGCCTGTGAACTGGCCATCATGAGCTCCAGCAGAGTCTGACCCTTCTGCATGAGGTCTGAGGAATAGGTTTCATCATCAAAGCGACTGAGGTGCCAGCAGAGGTGCTCAAAGGCGATGTGGAAGCCGGACCAGCACGAGGGACCATGGAGGGAGCAGTTGTAGGCAGCGCCTGACTCCAGCAAGAACCGCAGCAGGGGGAAGTAGTCTTTGAAGCTCTTTAAGCAGAAGTGTGTGAGGGACTCCGAGGCTGGGCACTCGCTGGGGTTGGCACCGTGGGCCAGCAGCAGCTGCGTGACACGGAAGCAGAAGCGCTCGATGTCCTCGGCCTCCTCCTCGCTGTAGCTGTACGCCATCTCTCCCAGCAGGTAGATGACATAGGTGAAGACAGTGTCACCATCTTTGGTGGCAGCCCTGACATCTGCGCCTGCAGGACGGGACAGAGAACATAACTGACACTGCAGAGTGTGAGGCCAGGCCAGCACCAACTCCAGCACCCCTGGGCTTTTCTCTGACTCCATAAAGGAGTCAGGAGAGCAGTGCCTGGTGCTGCACAAAGAATCAGCCAGCCCAGAAAGGGGAGAAGGTTTTCTTTACCTCCTTCCAGCAGAAGACGGATGCTGTCAGTGTTGTGGATCTGGCCACTGTCACTGCTGGCCAGGGCATGCAGCAGTGCTGTCTTCCCTGCAATGGAGCAATCAGTTAGTCACAGGACGATAGGGTGACACCCCAAAAGGCAGGAAGGAAAACAACCCGCCCCACCCACCAGACAGTCAAACATAGGGAGTGACAACCCTTCTTCTGGCAGAGGCTTCCACTGTCCCCGTGATGGTGCCCAGCTGTGGGGACAGTCAAAGGCCACACGTGCAGGGCTCGTGGAAGCCTCAGTGGGTCTATGTGCCATGGAAGAGTGAGTTTTAGAGCAAGTGCTCTAGGACCACAGAGGAACAGCCCCACCCCACCTCCCGTGAACTGCACAGAGCTAGGTTCAGCCCTTTTCACACAGCCAGCACACCAGGAGAAAATACCGAGTGCAGGGAGGTTCTGCCAGCTTCCTCCCAGCCCCCAAACCCGACTGTAAGCAGGGAGCAGGTGCAGCAGCAAATGGCCCAGCCCTGTGCCCTGCCCCAGCCCACCCTCAGCTGGGGGATCCGGGCGGGGCGCACGGACCGTTCTTGTCAGCGGCGTTGACATCGGCCCCCAGCCGCAGCAGCCGCCGCAGGCACGGCAACCGCTCGGGCTCCTCGCTGGCCAGGTCCAGGGGACTGCTCTCATGGATCTGCAAAACAGCTAAAAACAGTTAAAACACACTGGCAGATGTTGAAGTCTGTGAGCGTCAGCAGGGAGTTGCTGCTGGGGCTTTATCTGTGCCACAGTAAGTTTATCTCAGCCTCCTCCCACACATCACTCCAAGGGAGGGGCTCAGCCAAAGGAACGCGACCTTCAGGCACAGCACCACGGACAGCGGGCACAGGGATGTGCCGAGGGGCAGCAGCACAAGGAGGAGGGAAGCAGGAGGGAAGCAGGAGGGCTGTCCCCACACAGCAGAGCAGCTCAGCTGGCCCTGCCCAGGCAGCGAGGCCGTACCCGGTCCCTGCGGTTGATGTCGGCGCTGTGGCGCACCAGGAGCTCCACCACGTCCGGCTGGTTACGCAGCACCGCCATGTGCAGCGGGGTGTAGTAGGTGACGGGGTCTAAGGACAAAAACAGTCAGAGAGAACAAAGGGCTTCCCCAAAACGGCCCCAGCGCCTGCCAGGAGTGGAAGGGGACAGCTGAGGAGGGCCCTGGGAGCACAGTGATGCCTGTGAAAACAGGGCTGTCATGCCAAAAGCCCCCAAGTCCCTGGTGTACACACAAGGCACAGCCACACTACTCCAGCAAGGAGCAGGAGTGTCTGAGCTGGCAGCACCCCCTTTTCTGCCCCAGCTACCCCCACCTGCCAGGGCAGCTTCTCATCTGCCGGTTCCTCCTGGCCCAGCCCCATTCCCACCGGCCTCACCTTCAAAGCTGAGGTCAGCACCGAATTCCAGGAGGATTTCTGCAGCTGGGACGAGCCCCAGCTCGGTGACCTTCAGCAGGGCATAGCTCACACCTTCCTGATAAAATGGGGAGTGGATCTCCCTCTCCAGGACTCTTCTCACAGCTGAGACCTGGCTGTCACTGTCCAGGCAGGCAGGGCTTGAGACACACAAAAACCCAGCAGTTACACAGTGAACACAGCTCAGGTGTGCAAGGGTCAAAGTGGCACCAGGGAAGAAGGAAAATCCCTGGTCTTCCCTCTGGTCCTGTACCCAGTGGGTCTCTGACCTGCTGGTTGTGGGGTTACTCAGCAGCCTCAGGGCTGAGCTGAGCCCCAGTTTAGGCTTTGTTGCCAGAGGTCAGGCAGAAAAGGCTGTTCCTGGGGAGCCCCCACAGCTCCTGTGTTTGCCTTGCTGCACCTCCCTGTTCCCAAAGAACAGCAGCAAAAGGAGGCTTGGTGGGATGAGCTGCTCCCCAGGACTGGGGGCTGTCCAAGCCAACGCTGTCCAACCTTGGCCACCTCCCTGAGCTCCAACCATCACCCAAAACCACCCTGGGGTGTTCAGCCCCCTGCTCTTACCTCTCCAGGGAGCTCTGCCCCTCTGTGTCCGGTGTGGCCAGCAGCCCCAGGAGCTCATCCACCAGGGGCTGGTACTCCAGGACGATCCTGCGGAAGCCGTGCAGGAAAGGCATCGTGCTCTACCCCTGTCCTCTGAGGGGCTTCTCCCTCCTTCCAAACAAACGAGGCTTTCAGCAGGTTTGAACACAGAAGCAAACACAGCCTCCCCCCTCCTTATATATAAAGGCAGCGCAGGGATCTCCTCCCACACACCGATCTGGTGTCTCCAAATCATCTCCTGCACGCTGCAGTTATCTGGGCACGGCTGGGAACGCCCAGGCGGAGCCAGGACGGGCACACAGCCCCTGTGGGAGCCAGGACGGGCACACAGCCCCTGTGCCAGGAGCCCCCGCAGGCTGCGGGTGCTCCGAGGGGTCTGCAGCCAGCAAAGCCCTGCCTGGCTTTTTGGGAGAGGGGGCTGGAGCCACCCCAGGGACCACCCACCCCACAGATCCCTCCTGGAGTGCAAGCCCAGGAAGCCCCAAAATCCCCGGGCAGCCCACGGCGAGGGAAGGACAGGAGCCCCAGACCCCAGCGGGAGGAACGAGACCCTGCACAAAAACCACACATCTTCATTTCCTTATCGCTCTTTACCGAGCTTTAACAGCCCAATTAAAATAAGCTAGGGAAAATAAACACTAATTTGTTTTTCTGCTCGTTTTACAATGCTTTAAAGCCGGAATATTTTTGTTATTATCAGCACGTACGTGTAAATAAATAAATAAGGGTATGCACCACTGCTGACATACAAATATTTTTAGGTGCATTAAACACACCATCACACCTTTCTCTGAGGAGGTAGATCAGGCTATAGCAGGGAAAAAAAAAAACAAAAAAAAACCAACGAGTCCATAAAGCTCGGTTCTTTTTCACAGATAAACACCCACGAATTTAAAGGCAACCCCCGCCGAGCAGGAGGGGAGGGAAGGGAAGGGAGGCCCCGGCAGCGCCCTCCCCTCACGGCTCCCCGCGGCCCGGCCGCCCCTCACCTGCCCGGGCACCGCCACCGCCACCGGAACCGGAACCGGAACGAGAACGGGAACGGGAACGGGAACGGGAACGGGACCTGCGGGGGCGGGGCCTCGGCGGGGGGTGTGGCCTAAACACTGGGCGTGGTCATGGGGGCGTGGCCTGACTGGGGGCGTGGTCTCGCTGAAGGTGCGGCCCTATAGAGCAGCATTGCGCGTGGGCGTGGCCTTAATGGGGCGTGGCTTTAACGGGGCGTGGCTTTAGTGGGGCGGGGCGTGGCCGTGGCGGGCGTGGCCAGCAGGGGGCAGCACGCGGCCGCGCGCAGGATGGGGGGACGGGGACATCCCCCGGGGTCCCCTCCTCTGTCCCCCCCTCTTTTCCCCCGCTCTGTCCCCCCCTTCCAGCCCCCCTCTGTCCCCTCCCGAGGTGTCACGCCCCTCGTATCCCCTACCTCGGTGTCCTCCCCCCTCCCGGGTGTCCCCCATCCCGGGTGTCCCCCATCCCGGGTGTCCCCGTTTTCCCCGATGTCCCCCCTCCCTCTGGAGGACCCACCCAGGCCGGGCTGGCTTTGCTGGGAGCTGGCACCCAGTGGCTGCCGCCTCCCCGGGGCTCGGCGTGGCTCCGGTGCCGCTGCCCGCAGCACCTGGACCCTCCCCTGCTGAAAGAGCTACCAGGGGGAACATTAGCCCAGGATTTATTGGTACTATTATCATAATCATCATTATTTTTATTATTATTATGGCGGAATCCGCCAGCGCGGGGAGCTCTGGAGAGCGGCAATAACTGAAGCCGCCTTGGGTTTCCTATTTACGTATTTATTTTATTCCGGTGGAGCGCTTCCAGATTCCAGCAGGCAGCCGTGGCCCCGGGGCAGAAGGGGCGAGGAGGCGGCTGGGCATTTTTCTGACATGCTGTCACGGTCCCCCCTGTTTCCCACCCTTCCTTTCCCCACACAAAATGGGGTATCAGGCTGGGGGACCCCAGTGCTTGCAGCCCCTGGACCCCGAGCCCACCATGCAGGGCAGGGCTCTTCGCAGGGTGGCCCCGGTGCCACCAGGACTCGGTGCTGTGCAGTGGCACCTCGATCCTGCACCCCCCCTACAGCCCAGCAGCCCCCCTGGGTGGGGTTTGGGGGTGTCATCCTGTGTTTGCCTGAGTAGGGGTGGAAATTACCCCATCCAGCCCCGGGCAGGGAGCAGAGGGGGAAAACAGCAAAAAGGAGAGTGAGGGACGGGGGGATTTGTCCCTCGGCATGGGGGGTTCAGCTGGCTTCAAACCAGAGCAGCCTGGCTGGGGGGACCCCACTTGGGGTGGGTTGGGCAGCTGAGACCCTCATTCTAGTCCTAGGTAAAGCCAGACCCTGGGCCCTCTGTGTTCCCAGTAAAGCCCAAAAAGCCATAATCCAAGAAAACCCCGGACCCTCCACAATTCCAGTGGCAGCACCAGACACAAACCCCATCCCTGTGTGGCACTGGTGGGCACTTTGGGGAGAAATCGCTGCTTCTTTCCTGCTGTTGGCTGGGAAAGGAGGGCTGCCAAGGCAGGGTCACCCCAGTGCCACCTCTGTCCCCAGCCATGCTGTCCCTGAGGATGAGGGGACACCGAGCTGCCCCAAAGGTGCATTTTTAGGAGCCCCACAGAGGCTTTTCCCCCAGCTTGAAAGGAGCTTTTGGGAACACAGTGTGGGACCAAACCTGGCTCTAAACCAGCCCTGGGAGGTGACAAACCAGGAGAACCACGGGCTGAGCCCTTCCCTTGCCACCAGCACAGTGAGCCCACGCACGTGGGAGTCCTCCCCTGCCACGGCCACACCAGGAGACACAGAGCCCAGGGAGATCCCCCAGCCCCACATTTCCTGGGAGCAGAGGTTCTGCCAGCAGGGCCATTCTGGCCGTGCTCGGGCGGGTGTTCAGTGCCTGGCTGGGAGAACAGCACCGGCTCTGCCCCTTCCTCCCCACGGCCTTGGCGGGGCGGACTCGGAAGAATGCGAATTGGCCATCCATCAGGGAGACACAGCAACAGCCAGCCGAAGAAAGAGGGGCATTTTAGGAGGAAAGCCAGGGAAATTTGATCATTAAGAAATCCTCCTGGCTGTCTGGGGGAATTTAATTAAATTGCTGGAAAGGGCTGTAAGCACATCTGGATCCAATATGTGCCGCTTTGATTTTTTTCTTTCTTTCTTTCTCTTTTTTTTTTCCTCTTTTTTTTTTTTTGGTTCACTCTTTTCCCATCTCGCTGTTGAAGGAGGGGGGGGAATAAAAGGGAAATAGCAGAGCCACGGAGTATTGGTTCATCTGGGACTGACTGGGATTCCTGGCAGGGAAAGAAAGAGAGGGAGAGAAAGAAAGAGCAGAAGAGAGGCAGAAAGAGAGGGAATTAGAAAGCTGGGAGAAAAATCTTCACCAAGGGGCTTGCTGGAGTGTTTTATAATGCCACCAACCACAGAGACAGGGAGCTAGGAGGCAATGGGGGAGTTGTGAGGGCTGCAGGGGAGAGGAGGAGGAGAGGAGCCAGCACAGGGCATGCTGTACTTTTGGGGTCTGGCAGGGATGGAGGGAGAAAGAGGAGCTGCTCAGTAAATCCAGAAACACCATTCCTGCTGGGAAGGGCAGGGCTGGGCATGGGGGACTCCGCCAGCAGCTACTCCTGGCTGTCACCCCTGTGGGTGGCACTGCCCTGGCCCCTGCCTGAAGCCCTGGGGGCGGAGGGGGTGCTCTGATCCCCAGCCTGGGCAGCACACGGGGCTGGGCACACACCCCAGAGTTGTTTTCTGGTCCTGGCCAGGCACTGCCAAGCCCCCACCATCCCCCACACCCTCCTCTTTCCCACCTCCTTGCTCCAAGCATCCTCCAGTCAGCAGAGGTGCAACTCCACAGTCAGAAAATCCTTCAGCTGTGGATGAGCCAGCCCAGCTCTCTGCACCAGAACATCCACAGGGCGAGATTTTGGGAATGTTAGGAGGGAATTCCTGGGTACCACAAGGAGCAGCACCATCCCAGGCAGTGCTCCAAGGAGGCTGCACTGCCCCTGTCCACGGTTTTGGAGTGAGGAGGGGCTGGAGCTGGCAGAGCACATCCAGATCCGTGCCATGCTGAGCACCATGGAAGCTCAAGGTGTTAGCACAGCGTGAGAGAAATATCAGGAAACCCTGAGGAAAACGCAAACTGAGATTACCAAAAAATATTCTATTTTAAATATTTTTCTTTTAAGAGGAAGATGAAGGACTGGCAAAGAGAAACACATCCATGCCAAGGGCTGCAAACCTGGCAGGCTCTGGAGAGACAGATCCTCACCCTGAGGAGCCCAACATGGCCCTGAGGAGCCCAGCACAGCCCTGAGGAGCCCAACATGGCCCTGAGGAGCCCAGAACAGCCCTGAGGAGCCCAGCACAGCCCTGAGGAGCCCAGCACAGCCCTGAGGAGCCCAACATGGCCCTGAGGAGCCCAGAACAGCCCTGAGGAGCCCAGCACAGCCCTGAGGAGCCCAGCACGGCCCTGAGGAGCCCAACATGGCCCTGAGGAGCCCAGCATGGCACTGAGGAGCCCAGCACAGCCCTCAGGAGCCCAGCATGGCCCTGAGGAGCCCAGCACAGCCCTGAGGAGCCCAACATGGCCCTGAGGAGCCCAGCATGGCACTGAGGAGCCCAGCACAGCCCTCAGGAGCCCAGCATGGCCCTGCCAGCTCAGTGCCTCTGCTTCATCAGCCCAGCAGTTCTGGCCCAGCAAAGCTGGACTCAGAGCTCACACCCAGCTCAGCAAAATCCAGGTGCTGGTGTCAGGTAAAGCAAACCTGCTCAGGTCTGTCTCTGCACCACCCACATTTTGCCCAAAGCCAGGAGTCACTTTGCCAGCTTTGAAGTCCAGTTTAAAACACAATTTTTACCAAAACAAAAAAAAAAAAAAGAGAAGAGTTTGCACCAGTGGGTTAGGGAACACCAGGAGTGTGTGTTTCAAACAACCAGGTCTTGCTTGGGATGCCTCGTGTGGCTGGTGGTGTTAAAAAACTGATGCTGAGGAAAAAAAAAAAAAAGGGCAAATCCTACAGCTAAAAAGGAAATTGCATTAATACAGATTGTTTTATTTAAAAAAAGCAAACCCTGACCTCTACTTCAAAAAAGTCATTAGACATTCTCCTTCTGAAAGGCCGACAGGGGATATTACTGAAAGGCCAGTTAATTTCTCAATGACTTACTGTTCTTGCTCTGCTCATGGAAATGTGTAAAGAGTTGGAGGGTAATTTAAGGCACCCTGCAGAAAGGTGTGTAAATCTTTGCATGTCTAAAGAAACTTTACCAGACCACTAAGACTGGGGGAAAAAAGAAAACGCTTGCCCTCTTTTTTTTTTTTTTTTTTTTTTTTCTGTTTTAAACTTTCCTTTGGAACTCTGATCCCCTTTGATCATAAAAAAGGTCATATTTCAACCAAAAAAATATCAGCAATCACAGGGCCCGAGGAAGTGCGAACCCAAGGGGGTTTCACCGACGATTATTCCCTCCATTTAATTATTTAATGCCAAGGACTGAGGGAGAGCCGTCTCCCCTGGAAAAGCCAGACAGTTCAAGAACAAGGTCTGGCCCTAAACAAGGAGGAGGAAGAGGGTTATAAACGGGGGTGGAGCTGCTCCATCCCCCTCTCCTGCCCTCGCCCCTCCATGGGCCAAGACCAGCCACCCCCAAAATAATCCCAGCAGGATGTTCCCAGCTCTGGAGCCAAGAGGGGGGTGCTGGGGCATCCCAAGGATGGGGGTCCCCACTGCCCTGCCCCCCTCAGCAGCCAGCCAGTGCCCATTGCTGAAGGGTCAGGGCTGATCCTAGAGCGGTTTCTCCTGGACATGGGGTCATCTCCATCCTGGGTGGGGTCTGTCCCATGGTGGTAAAAAGCAGGATGGAGTGAGGGAAAGGTGTCACGAGGCTGTGCTGGGTCCCCCTGAGCCTGGTGGTCCCCGGGGTGATGCAGCCATCCCCTCCCCGTGAGCACGGAGCAGCCAGGAGGGCTGGTGGCGATTGATTCGTGCTCTAAAACACACTCGGAGTGCAGAAGTGCCGTGCACAGCACTGCCCTGGCACGGATTGGGGGGACAGGGGACACGTCCAGCTGGGCACAATTCCCATCTTTGGGAGCATCCCGCGGGGAAGCAGGAGCAGAGGCAGGGTGACATCAGCCCGAGGGGACAGAACCGGACACCGGAGCTGGCTGCCAAAGCGCCCCTGGGGACAGCGATCGGACCGGCAGAACCCATAAACGGACCCCCCCACAAAAAGAGGGGGAAGGGAGGCTGGGCTGGCCTGTTTGCACACTGGAGGAGCCCCCCGCAGAGCTGGAGAGAGCCAAAATCTGCCTTCAGCTGCACCCCTTCCAAGCTGGAGAGCTCTGGGAAGCCGCTTCCCCGTCAGGAAGATCAGATTTGGCAGCTCCGGCCGCCTTAAAAATCTGCACGCCTCCGACTGGAGGGGAAGGGAGCGCAAGAAAAGCTTTCGACAAATGTTAAAATAACTCAGGCAGGGTTTGCCTCCCTCGGCCGGGCTGGAGCAGGGATGTTTATGAGCTCAGAGCCGGCCGATCTCGCTCGGAGCCCAGCGCAGCCCCGTCCAAATGTCCCCGCAGCAGCGGGGCAGGAGAGCGGCTGGAATGGAAGGGAAGGGAAGGGAAAATTGTTTAACCTCTTCGATTTGCGCTCATCGCCCCGAGCCCAGCGCTCTCCGGACACCGGCAACCAGCGCCGGGGCTGCCCCTCTCCCTCCCTCCCACCGCCTCCTCCCCGCATATCTGTGTGCATGTATATCTATATAAATATATATAATTTTAAAGAGGAAAAACTCCTTTTTCCCAGTGGCTGGTTTTCATTAGGGAGGTTTCTTTCTAACCCCAAGGGAAGCAGCCTATGAGTTTTTAACTGTGGTGCAGGACGTAATTATCTCATTAAGGCGAGAGAGCCAGGCTTTTCCCAGGAGAGGTGACCTTGCTCCGGGGCTGATGGGGACCGGAGGAGGGGGGTGGTTGGAGGTGGAGGGGGGCCGTGTCCCCCGCTAACCTGCGGGTCACCTCTCCCTCCAGCCCCTCTCCCAGCCCACCCCATCCCTCCCCACGGAGCGCAGCCACTTACACTTGTTGATAGAAGCACTTAAAACAGGGCTGGGGGGTGTGATGCGGATGGGATAAGCGGGGGAGAGAAGGAGGGGGGGAAGCGGCTCTGCCCCCCTCTTTGCCCCCCTCTCTGCCCCCTCTCTGCCCCCCCTTTCCGCGGCTTGGCTGCCGGCGGGGCTCGCTCCCGGGCAGGGGGGCAGGTCGCAGGGCCGGGGGGGGCGAGGGGCCGCCCCGCTCGGCTCAGAGCAGGGGCGTTTGTTTGAACAGCTCCAGAGCAAAGAGCAGGGGAAGAAAGTTTGGGCTGGGAGCGTGGTTTTTTCCCCAGACGTCAGCACAAGGCGGAACAGGGGCTGGGGAGGGAGCCGGACTCAGGGCAGCCGTGATTTTTTCCCCCCCCCTTATTTAAAAAAAAAAAAAATTATAATTATTTTAATTTTTTCTCTTTTTTTTTTTTTTTTTTTTTTGTGGGGGGTGGGTGGGGAAGGGAAAGGGGGCCGGGGAGCGGCCCGGCACCTCGGGCTGGGCTGCGGGCTGGGGGTGGGAGCCATGGACTCGGCGCCAGCCTTTGCCATGGACAAGCCGTTCGCCCCCGGCGCCGTGCGCGGTCCGGAGCCGCCCGAAAACGCTCAAAGCCGGAAAAACTTCAGCGTGAGCCACCTCCTCGACCTGGAGGAGGTGGCGGCCGGTATGAACGGGACCCCCGCGGCCGGACCCCCGCCCGCCGGTGGCGGAAAGGCCATCCCGGAGCCGTCGGGAGGCAGCAGCGGCAGCGAGGCAGCGCCCCAGGACGGTGAGTCCCGGAGCCCGGGATGGGCTCCCCGGGGATGGGGCAGCTTTGGGGATGGGGCTGGAACCCCGGACAAAAGGGTCGGTGGGGAGAACTGGGGCAGCGGGTGGAGGCGAGCTGCGAGTGCCGACCCCCGACGGCTGCGGCAGAGGGACCCCGACCCGTGAGAAAGGGATCCCCCAGCGGGACAGGGGCACAGGGACCCCGCACCCGGACAGGGGCACAGGGACCCCGCACCCGGGACATGGGGCACAGGGACCCCGCAGCGGGACAGGGGCACAGGGACCCCGCAGCGGGACAGGGGGCACAGGGACCCTGCACCCGGGACAGGGGCACAGGGATCCGCACCCGGACAGGGGCACAGGGAGCCTGCAGCGGGACAGGGGTACAGGGATCCGCACCCGGACAGGGGCACAGGGACCCCGCAGCGGGACAGGGACACAGGGACCCCGCAGCGGGACAGGGGCACAGGGATCCACACCCGGGGCAGGGGCACAGGGATCCCCCAGCGGGACAGGGGCACAGGGATCCGCACCGGCCGCCCCCCCGCCGGCACCGGAGGTGTCGGGCCCGGGACGCTCCCGGGAAGTCGGTCCGTACCGGGCTGCGCGGCCTGCGGGGTCCCCGTGTCCCCCCCGGGCTCCCGGTCTCGGTTTCCGGGCCGGTCCCGTCTCCGGCATCAGCGGCGACAGAACCGGGGCTGGGAGAGGAGAGCGGGACCGACCCGGGGTTCGGTTTCATGGCGCTCGGTCCCGGCCGCAGGCGCGTTTTTAACGGGACAATCCCGCTCGCATCTCTCCCTCCGCGCCGCTCCGCCGGTCCCGCGCATCCCCGCTCCGGTGCTGCGGCGGGGGTGAGGAGGGTTCGCCCTATTCGTGAAGCAAAGGCACGGTGCCGGGGCAGCCGGCGGCCCCCGGAGCCCCCCGGAGCCGGGTGTCCCCTCGGGACATAGAGGTGACAGAGGGGAGGCAGAGCCCGGGCCAGGCACCTTCCCCGAGGGGGGATTCCCCAAAATTGTCTCCTGGCTGGGCCGTGCTACCCCAGGCTTGTTTTCTACAGCCCTGGGGTGCTGACAGCCCTGCCGAGGCTCTGACCCGTGCCTGGCCAGGGTGCACAGCTCAAGCAGGAATCTGTGCTGCTGAAGGGGGCTCAGTCCCTTCAATCCCCTCCGGGTATCCTCTCTGTCCCCTCCCGTGGCTCCTACACCGCGTGCAGGTCTGGAGCATCTTTCTCCAACCCACAACTCCTTCCCTGCACAGCCTCCTCCCTTCATGGAGCAGCCCCACTGAGCCCCCAGCTCACGCTGCTGAGGGCTGAGCGCTGCTTTTTGGGATGGTATCTGGTATTTTCAGTGTTATTTTCCAGCCTCCCTGCCTTTCCCTTGGGTTTTGTTTGTACTTGCAGCAGTGGCTTTGGGGCTGTGGGGAGGGTTTCTCGTGCCTGTGGGTCTCTAGTGGGGACAGTATTTTGTGTGGGATCAGTGCAGCTTTGGGAAACGCGGCCCGCAGCAGTCTCACGGGGCTGTTTGCAAAACAGCAGAGAAACAACAGCTCTGCTGAGCTCCTAAAGCACCCAGAGAACTCAGCGTGGACCCAGCGTGGTGCAAAAAACAGAGCAAGGCTGTACAACCACCACAAGCCTGTTCTTCACCCCAAAAGCCCATTCCTCCCTGGCAGGGGCCCTGGGGTTTGGTCTGCAGGTCCCAGCAGTGCTGGCCCATGTGAGATATTTCCCATTAGCACCTGTTCTGGCGAGCTTGCACGGATGGAGACACCATCAGCAGCTGGAGTGCTCTGACAGGCTGACCAGAAGTTGAAGCATTTCTGATGTTGAAAAATATCTGGGAGCTGAGAGCAGTGGGCAAGAAGAGAGCAAGGAAACGGAGACAAGAACCTGTGTGCACGCAAAGCTGGACCTCTGAGACCCTTACCTGATGCCACTGCCTCAAATGGGATGCAATTTCCTAAATTGAGATGGGGAGACTGGAAATACCAGGCAAATGTCCTGCCTTTGTGAGCACCAGCCTTTTGCACCAGATCTGTGATGACAGCAAAGGAACTTTTACTGGTAACCTTATCTTTTATTGGCATCCTGAAATAAAACAGCCTCTCGGCGTTTGTTCTCGCCTTCCTCTCCACCACCGTGGGGTTTTCTGCCAGATGCAGGTTTGGAGCCCCACAGTTGGTGGCAGTGGGATGCAGGGCCATGGTGCCCCTGCAGGACGTGGCTCTGAGCTCCAGCCAGGAGCCCTCGGGGTCACTGTGCTGCTGGGCTGGAGGAAGAGCAGCCCTGAACCTGCTGTGAAGCTGCTGGGACCCCTGCACCAGGCAGGGCTCACCGGGGGCTGCGTTGGCAGAGCTGGCACAAGGATGCTTTAGGCAGCCCCAGGCTGTGCCCACCCCAGCAAAACCCCCTCCCCTTCCCCAGGGAAGCTGCAGCGAGAGATTTCCATTCCTGAGGTTGGCACAGCCAGAGAAGCTCAGGGCAGGGGGTTATTCTCTGCAGAAGGGGATTCAGCCCTTTCTGACCTCACCCAGCCCCACCTCACAGCCCTTGGCACACCTCTCCTCCAGGAGTCCCTTGCAGGGCTGGCACATCCTATCCTGCTGCCACTTTGGAGGCTTTTGGGACCAAAGCCATGCCCGACTCCCTCTCCAGCCAAGGGGCTGCTCAGCCCCTGCCTTGGCCACAGCCCCAAACTGGCCCTGAGTGTGCCCAGCGTGTCCTCCTGGGACGGTGAATACAAATATCTGTGTAACACATTGCTCTCATGACACCCAAAAATCAGAAATCCCACAAGCCAGGCAAGAGCGAGGAAAAGTCAACAGGGTGGTGAGAGCTCATTCACACCCTCATCTTCATCTTCATTCTCCCCTGGAGTGGTGCAACAGCCTCCCATGGAAAACCTTCGGCACAACTTCTGAGGTCTTGAAAGCTTGTTCACCTCCTTTCATTAGACTAACAAATAATGTGTAACGCGAAACATCTGTTAACAACAGCCCTTAATGTTCTCAAGATGATAAAGCAGGAGGGTAATTTTAGCCAGCAAGCCTTGACTGATGGCTTTTCAAACAATGAACTTACTTTTGGTGCCGCCTGGGGATGGGAGAGGGAGTCGTGCACTGGCTCCGCTTTGGGGCTGAAAACTCAGAAAGAGTCACTTTTGTCACAGCTGAGCTGTGGTCCCTCCAGGGGGATATTTTGGCATGGGGCAGGCATGCTTTGGCCGTTTATTTGGCTACAGCCACTGGGATCTGGCAGTGGGATGGGGAGGCGTGGTGGCCCCTGGACATCCCATTTTCCAAAGAGTGCCTGGAGCCCCTTCCTCATTCCCTGGGATGTTCTGACCTGTTCTGGGGCTGTGAGGATGCTGAGCAGAGCAGTGATGCAGGAGAGGAGAGAAGCAGCAGCACCCAAAGGGGCAGAGGGCATTAAGATGTTACACCAAACTGGCTTTAATTATGTAAACCAGAGCAGCTGAAAGGGGAGAGGAGAGGCAGGGAGGGACAGGGACCTGGTATCAGAGGGGAAAGGGGACTTGGTCCTGGAGTTAAAGCGGTAGCTGATTGCCCCAGGTAGCCCCAAACTCCTCCCAGGGCTTGGTAACTTCCCTGAGGCAGAGCCACCCCAGCTGATGTCCCTGTGATGTCCCAATCCAAGGACTGTGGTGGCCCTGGCTCACAGGACGAAGTTTGGCTGTGCTGCTCTGCCTTCCCAAATACCACTTGTCCCTGTCAGCCGTGGGCACAGCTCGGGGACACCTTGGCCTCTGTGGCTGTGCTGGCAGGAGGCAGCTCTGTCACACCACGGCTGGGATGTGCCTTTGGGGATGTGCCTTTGGGGACGTGTTTTTGGGGATGTGTTTTTGGGGATGTGCCTTTGGGGACGTGTTTTTGGGATATGCCTTTGGGGATGTGTTTTTGGGGATGTGTTTTTGGGGATGTGCCTTTGGGGATGTGCCTTTGGGGACATCTGTGCACAGAGATGGCCCAGTTGGCCCCAGTTAAACCCGGTGTCATTAACTCCTGGCTGATCTCCTGTGCCTCAGTGAGACTGGGCCATGGGCACAGGGACACAGCTGAGGCCCTCCTGCCCTGTGACCCCAGACCCATCAGATCTCTCTCCAGCGCCCATCTGCTTTGCACAGCCCCAAAGCTGCTGGGCACCCTCCAGGCTGCAGTGCAGAGGCTTTCCCTGGTTCCTGGGTGCCTGACCAGGGACAGGCAGCGGTGCAGGGACCCCGACACAGCCCCTGTGGAGGGCAGGAGGCTTTGGGAATTGCTGATGGATGTGGCTCAGCTCTCCAAAGAGAGGTGCCTGCTGCTCAGGGTGGCATCAGGGTGCTGGCCATGGGCTGAGGGGGCAGCAGGGCTGGGCTGCAGCGTTTACAGCAGCCATCATCCCTCACTGCTCCCCAAAACAGCCCAGCCGAGGGTGCCTGGCTGCCCTCCCAGATCTCCTGCAGGGCTCTGGCTGGGGACAGTCCCTGTTGGCAGAGCTGTGAATGTGGCATCTGAAGCAGAGGGGGAGGTGAATCCTCTCTGTCCTTGTAAGGGCAGCCCAGCCAGGCGGGTGGCACCGGGACAGGAGCCATCCTTGCCCTCAGTGACCAGACATCACCCTGTCCCCAGCCTGGGGACACCCCCAGCCTGGAGGGCTCTGAGGGCTGCACCCTCAGGATGGGGTTTTTCTCCATGTGCCCTTGGGGTTGCTGAAGCAGAATGGTCCCAGAGGAGGGGACAGTGCTTGTCCAGTGTGTGATGCTGGCAGGTCCCCAGTGCAGCATCCAGCAGCAATTAGTCAGTAAGCACCAATTAATTCGTGTGGGAGCTCCCCACCCTGGCCATCTCCCAGCCCTCCACATTAATTTTTGCCTACTGCAAGGATGGATGGATGGATGGATGGATGGATGGATGGATGGATGGATGGATGGATGGATGGGGAGCCTGACAGGTCCCAGCTCACACAGAGGTTTCCAGCCACTCACAGGGAGCCCAGCATATCCCAGTCAGGAAAAAAGGGGCTGTGGGGAAGGCCCCATGCTGTACACCCCAGGCTGATGCAGGGGACAGGGGACAGCCCCAGCCTGTGGCGTGTTCTGCAGCCAGGCTTCCCCCTCCCTGACTGGGGACACCCTCACTGTGCTCCTTGTCCTGTGTCTCTGCCACAGGATCACTGTCCTGCACGTGGTCCCCTGCCTTGGACAAGAGGAAACTGATTCCTCAGGCCTTATCTACCCAAAATCTGCTGTGGGGTGGGAGTGCTGCTGCTTGCCCATGGCACAAGCAGCATAAAGGGCTGAATGGGGTCAGCAGCAGCCTGCAGAACCAGCCAGAGCTGCACAAATCACTGCCAGGCACAGGCAGGGGTGGGGTCACAGCTGGAAGAGACCTCAGGTCTCGTAGAGCTTCTGGCATGGTACCACCCCTCTGTGCTTCCCTGTGCCCCCAGCCCTGAAGGGTGACACACTCACCATCCCACTCCTCCCCCAGTGACATCCACTCACCCTCCTGCTCCTCCCGTGGGGACACTGGGTCCCCATCCTGCCCTTCCCTGTGCCTGCTGCCAGGCTCTCGCTGACTGCTGCCACCGGGGCTCTGATTTGGGCAGAATTTGCCCCCGGATGAGCTGAACACCCACACCTGGGCTCCAGGCTCCCCCCAGCCCAGCTCGGGGGGCTGTGGGCTGGAGAGGGGCCCCAGGAAGTTGCCCTGCCCACGCTGAGCCCTCCCCAGGGCACGGGGAAACACATTCCAGCACGTTCCAGAGCGCTGCAGGGCTCTGCGGGGTCCCCACACGTGCTCACTGCTGGGCTGGGAGAGCTGCTGCCAGAGCATAAAGGGAAAAACCCCAACCTCAGGACCCAGGGAGATGGGAACCCCCTGGCTGGGGAGCCCAAGAGCTGCCCCAAGAGTTTGGTTGGGCCAGGAGGGCAGGAAAATCACTTTTCTGCCCGACTTCTCAGCGCTGGGATTTTTCTCTACTCGGCACCCCCAGGCTTTGGCAGGCACTGCTGTGGGGGATGCTCCTTCTGAAACCACTTTCCAGCAGGGAGAATCAGTGTGACAGTGTCCAGAAGGGGGACACTGGAGGGGTCCTGCGTGTTGTGGGGACACAAGGCTTTACCCCACTTCCCTGGGAGCACTTTAGTCCCCAGCAGCAGCTCAGACACCCCCTGGCACAGCCATGCCCAGCCCAGGGGGGTGCTGGGGTGCAGGGACACCTTGTCTGTCCCCCCCTGGGTTGTTATGTCTCACTCGACCAGGAACAGCTCAGTGCAAGACTATTTCCCCTTTCTTTTGGGCTGTTATTTCAGGGAATGGGGCTGATTCACAGGAAAAATATGAAATTTCTACTCTGTGCAGCCAAGATGGGTGAATTTCAACGAATCAGCATTTTAAGAGAGCCTGGGCGTGTGTCTGTAGCTGGGAGGCTGATGAAATGATTTGGGGCTTTGAGTCTGTGTGTTAGAAACCCTCCTCCCTCCCAGGGGCTGATCACCCCTTCACCCAAGGCTGATTTCCTCCAGCCAGGGGGAATTATCTCCCCAGGGCTGTAAAATCATGGAGCTGAAGGGATGAGGTTTGAAGCAGGATGGGACCCGGGTTCTTCAGGATTGGCAAAGGCTTCGTCCCCACACTGGCACCTCATTCCCTCCCTGCAGCATGAGCAGAGGCTGGAAGGAGTTATCATTCCAGGCTGGAATCCCTGAGCCAGGGAACTGGGTCAGAGCATCCTTTCAAATGCTGGAGCTGAGCAAGAATTTAGACCAGGGTTAATGCAGATCAGGTTTTTCCTGGCTGAAAAAAAGCAACTGGGAACAGAGTGGAAGTGTGGTGGGCAGAGGCAGCCACCCCCTGCCTGGTCTTGGTGATGCCCAGAAGGGTCAGGGAGGATGGGAACAGCAAAGTTTTGGGGAGAAAGGCCTGATTTGAGGTTTCATGGCTGTTTTCCGATGCCTGTTGACCAGGACTGCCCCGAAACTGCCAAGCTATTTGTTTTTCACTGAACAACCCTAAATTTCCGCGAATTAACACAAAAATTCCTCCCCGTCGCCCTTGAGGCATGATGTTTGCTTTTGCCCGAGGGACACATGACCGCGGGCGATGTTCTCCAGCCTTCCCACGGCGTGACGAAACGCCCTGTCCGTGCTCAGCATCCCTCAGGACCCTGTCCTGTCCCCGGAGTGCCACCCCAGTGCCACCGCTGGCACGGGGGCAGCTCCTCACCCGACAGCCGCGGGTCGCACCCGGGGAATTGCGGGATGAAGGGGATGCTGATGTTGCAGGAATTAGGGGGAATTGCTCCAGTCGTGGGGGAGTGAAACCATCCTGGGGACATTAGGGGGACAGTCGGGATCCCCTTGGTCATTTCGTGCCTTGCAGCCCCAGCGCGCACCGTGCGGGTGCAAACGGCAGCTTGGAGGGTGTTAATTGAGCAGGAGGGATAATGAGGCTGCGGTGCTGCTCTTTCCTACGGGTTTGGGGGGGAACAGCCCCTGGGAGGCTGGGCAGGGCTGGGGGGACAGTTCTGGTCCCGGGGGATGCCGGGCGGGCTGGGAGCCTTCAGAGAGCGGCAGCGCCAGCCGCCGGCCCCCTCCCCTTCCCTCCTCATCCCCCTTTGAGCGCATATAATAAAGCAGCTTTTCAGCTGCGGCTGCAGTGATAGATCAGGAAGAATTGTATGAGTCTATTAAAGTCTGTGTGTCTCTGAATGGAGACTGTGGCTAAGCCAGGCGCCAGGCTCGCGCATTGAACCAGATGTGGAGAGGCGCCATCCTTTCCAGCCACTGAATCCGAGAGGCTGCAGGCTTCACACGCGAGGAAACTGGAGCGCACATGGCAGGGAGCCGGGGGAGCGGCGGGGAGCACATGGCAGCGGGCCCTGGGGAGGGGGCACAGCCCGCAGCTCCCCCAGGCACTGCTGGGAGAGGGGGCTCGGCTGCCGGAGCCCCCCACCCCAGGCTGGGCACTGCACCCCGAGCTGGGCAGGGCATCCACGGGGGAGCTGCGCTGAGCCTTGAGCTGCTCAGGGCATTGCAGCGCGGGTTTGGGGGGCTGCTTTGCACCCCAAGGTGTGCAGGGGGTCGGCATTGTACCAGTCATGCAGGGCATTGATGGGGTGGGGTGAGGATTGTGCTGCACCCCAAACTGCGCAGGGCAATGCCAGGTGTGTGTGCTTGGGTTCCACTGCACCCCAAAGTGTGCAGGGCAATGCCAGGTGGGTGTGCTGGGGTTCCACTGCACCCCAAACTGCACAGGGCAATGCCAGGTGGGTGTGCTGGGGTTCTATGCCACCCCAAACTGCACAGGGCAATGCCAGGTGGGTGTGCTGGGGTTCTATGCTACCCCAAACTGCACAGGGCAATGCCAGGTGTGTGTGCTGGGGTTCCATGGCACCCCAAAGTGTGCAGGGCAATGCCAAGTGGGTGTGCTGGGGTTCCATGGCACCCCAAACTGCACAGGGCAATGCCAGGTGGGTGTGCTGGGGTTCCATGGCATCCCAAACTGCACAGGGCAATGCCAGGTGGGTGTGCTGGGGTTCCATGGCACCCCAAAGTGTGCAGGGCAATGCCAGGTGGGTGTGCTGGGGTTTTATGCCACCCCAAAGTGTGCAGGGCAATGCCAGGTGTGTGTGCTGGGGTTCCACGGCACCACAAGCTGTTCAGGCTGTTGCAGGGGGAGCATGTGGCACTGATTGGTTGTGTTGCACCCCAGGAGGCACAGGACACTGCCTGGGCTGTCAGGGGTGACGTGGGGGTGGCAGTAGCAGTGGTGGTGCAGGGCAGTGCTTAGGGGACCCCTGGCACAGCTCTGGGGTGCAAAGGGCCTGGTCCTGCAGCAGCACAACTCAGGAGGGCACAGGATGGGTCGTGGGCGACTCCTGTCCCCTGACCCACTGTGTCAAAAATGGAAGGACAGAAGGAAGGCAGGAAAGACAGAAAGATGCCATCCTGCTGGGGACAGCTGTGGCTGGCAGCTCATGGGGCTGCTGAGTCCACGGATCCCACGTCCCCAGCAAAGGTGTGAAGCAGAGCCTGTGCAGGGGACACAGGTGACATGGAGACGGCCACTGCAGGGCTGGGCCGTGCTTGGGCTGGGGCAGCTGCCACGCTCCTTCCTCACCATTTTCACTTTCTCATCTGGGCTGGCCACATGGCTGTAATTTGGGGGTTGTAAATACCTCAGGGGAATTTTTAAATTTAAAAAAAACTGTTTTCATTTAAATTAAAAGACACTCAAGCATTTCTATTAGTATTAGAGGTTTATAAAGCTTAAAACAAATGTTGAAACTAAACTACCAGGCAATGTCCACTTCTGGAAGTCCTCTGCTTGTTTGACATGACCCAGATACCCATTGGGCAGTAAGTTTTAATTCTGGATGAGAGTGTCAGGGCGCCCAGAATGGCAGGAGGGTGCTTGGTCTCCCTGGGGAGCTGGAGGGGATGAAGGTTTGGAGGGATGAGGGTGAGGTCTCAGCTCTGCTGACCTTTGTAGGAGCAGGACTCTGATGTTCCTGTCTCCATCCTGTCATCCTCTGATGTCCTTCCCATGGCTGGCACCTGCCCCCAGCAACCTGACTGTGATCCTGTCCCCACTGTCCCCGCTGTCCCCGCTGTCCCTGCCATGCAAGGTTCTGCTGTAACCTGGAAACAGTTAACCATGCTGGGTTAAAAAAAAAAAAAAAAAAAAGATATGAGCCACTTATTAAAATGAATGTTTTACAATAAATTTGGCGAGAGGCCACCGACCTCAAATGAAAACCAGACCGGAGGACAGCGATGCTGCTCTGGCAGGGGCTTCCGGGCCGTCTGTGCGTACCGGCGCCCACGAGGGTCCTGCTTGGAGCAGGGCTGGGACGGGCTCCCAGTGGGGCTCACGCCCACCCCACGCCCTGGCCAGACGTGCTGGTGTCCATGGTGGCTGTGGAAAGGGCTCTCAGCAGGTGCTGCTGCTCACTGATAAGTGGGTGCTCAGTGATTTGCTGGCCTGGGTGTGAAAACCACCCTTTTGGCCTTAAACAGAGAAGGGACTTGGGGCAGTGGCAGCGGGCAGCAGGAGGGGACATCATGGGAATTCTCATCATTCCCCCTCATCCCTTCCCACCTCCTTCCCCCCCTGGCAATGACCCCGATGCAATGGGGTCTCTGCTTCAACCTCGTGGGGCTGGTGTTGGGTTTCAGTGCCAGATGCCACTGGGGCTGGCTTGCTTGGGCTTTTGCCTATTAAATTTCAAAAAAACCACCTTTTTGTGGGGGGGCTGGGGAGGAGAGGAAGGCTGGGATTGCCATGCCAGGGGTCCCTGGCTGGGAGCCAGCCCTCCACACAACGTTCCTGCTGTGCAGCCCCGGCTGATTTAGTTTTATTTTTCAAACACTGAGCAAAAGTCCCAGTGAGCTCTCAACACTGTGATGGCCTGAGGCACCCCCCATCCCCTTTCCAGCCCCCAGGAAAACTCACTTTGCAGTTAAATCCAGGATTTTGGTGGTGCTTTGCAATGTGAATGCTACTCCTAGGCCAGTGCTTGCACAAGTCTCATTAGTGTTAATTAATTACATGTCTGTGCCCTGCTGGGAAACCAGGTAACCTGTTATATCACATGTGAGCGATGTTGGCACCTCTGTGGCTACATCATGGATGCACCAAATGGTGCCTGAAAGGTCTGCAGGATGGGAGGGGAAGCAGCATCTGCCGTGCTCAGCCTGATGTAGGGCAGCAGGGTCCAGCCTCTGTGCCACCATCCCCCTCTCCAGCGGCCGTGGGGAGCCACTGTGGCTGTTCCCTCTGCCCAGACCCTCACTGTGGTGCCTGGGGCTGACCCAAATCCCATCATTTTGGCCACAGGGTCTGGCCTGGCTGTTTCCCTGAGCCACAGATTCACACATCTGCGAGCCACCACCGTGCTGCCACTCTCCATGCTGGGCTGTTTCAGCGAGCTGGCAAAGTGGGGAGGCTGCATCCCCAAGGGGCAGCATCCCCAGGAGCACCCCAGGGTGCTGCAGTGGTGTGAGGTGCAGGAGAGCCTGGGCACTGCTCTCATCCCCCCGCAAGAAGGTCCTGGCTGGGAGATGAAAGCAAGCTCCGCAGTGAATGTCTCCTTGCTGGGAAAGCTCCTGGCTGGTGCTGGCTGGGGGAGAGCCAGCGCCTTTTGTTGGTCCCTGGGCCTCCACCGTGGGGGTTGGCAAATTCACAGGAGAACAAAATGAAAATTCCTGCTCCCCCGTTGGTCGGTGCTGCTCGGAACTTGGCTTGGATCAGTCAAACCCACCACGCTGTCTTTTCCTGAGGCACTTGGCTGTGCTGGGAGGGCTTTGGCTCCTGCTGCCCCCAGTCCTGCAGCCACAAACATCCATCTGAGGAGCCCTTTGGTCTGGTACATCCCTCAGAGCATCCCTGCATGAAGCCAGGAGCACCCATCCCGACATCTGTCCTGTCTCCCCCTCTCCTTCTCTGCCATTTGCAGGGGACATCCAGACTGGCACAACTGGGGATGAGTTTTTGGAGGTTCTGTGTGACCCCAGTCCCAATTATGAAAAGAGAGACCCCAGAGGAGTGCAAACCCCTTTGAATTGCACGTTCCCCTGCCATGAGAAGGGAAGATGCCAGATCCTGACCTCTCAGAGTTGCTGTACCTGGCAAATCCATGCAGACAGAGGACTTCCAAGAGCCTCTCCTCCTCACTGTGCCGTTCCTTGGGGGGAAATCTGGGTACTCATTGTGGAGCAGCACCCCAGCTCTGCCCCAGCCCAGCTCCTCCGCAGCTCTGTCCCCTTGGAGCGCTGACACAATGGAGGCAGCGGTGGCTCTGGAGCGGGGACAGCCCATTGTGTCAGGCTCCTGTGAACACACGGGATGCTCCTGGCAGCTCCCGAAAGCCCTGAGCCAGGCTGGGGTCACCCACAATGGCCTCACAATGGCCCCAAAACAGCCCCACAAGGCCCCACAATGGCCCCACAGTGGCCCCACAAGGCCCCAAAACGGCCCCACAACAGTCCCACAACAGCCCCACAAGGCCCCACAGTGGCCCCACAAGGCCCCACAGCGACCCCACAATGGCCCCACAAGGCCCCACAAGGCCCCACAAGGACCCACAAGGATCCACAAGGGCCCACAGCGGCCCCACAAGGCCCCACAAGGCCCCACAATGGTCTCAGAACGGCCTCACAAGGCCCCACAAGGCCCCACAAGGCCCCACAGTGGCCCCACAAGGCCCCACAGTGGCCCCACAAGGACCCACAAGGCCTCACAACGGTCCCACAACAGCCCCACAAGGCCCCACAACGGCCCCACAACAGCCCCACAAGGCCCCACAACGGCCCCACAAGGCCCCACAATGGCCCCACAGCAGCCCCACAATGGCCCCACAAGGCCCCACAAGGCCCCACAATGACCCCACAATGGCCCCACATCGGCTCCACAAGGGTCCCACAAGGCCCGACAGTGGCTCCACAATGGCCCCACAAGGCCCCACAACAGTCCCACAACAGCCCCACAACAGCCCCACAAAGGCCCCACAACGGCCCCACAAGGCCCCACAACAGCCCCACAAGGCCCCACAACAGCCCCACAAGGCCCCAGAACGGCCCCAGAATGGCCCCACAAGGGCCCCACAAGGCCCCACAAGGCCCCACAATGGCTCTGGCTCCGGAGCCGGGCGGGTGGGAAAGCGCAGCCAGAGGCCTCAGCCTGTCCCGGCACTGCCGCAGCTCTCGAGGCTGTTTTGGAGCAGTCAGGGGGTGCTGATGGTGCCAGGCTCTGTGGTTGGATCCTCACACAGGGTTGGGGCTGGGACCAGGAGGTTGGGCTGCATCCCGAGCCAGTGAGGCTGGCAGCAGGATGTGTCCCTGTCACCTTCTCCAAAGGTCTGTCACAGGCAGTTCCCACCCCAGGTAAAAGGTGGGAGACCATCTCTCCCAGGTCCCTGGGAGAATATACAGAATTTCTTGCACTGCTCAGCCTACTCCCCTTACTCCCACCAGAGCTTTGTGGCCAAAGATGTTCCCTATCCCCTTCCTGAGGCTTGACAGCATCCCACCAACCCTGCCTCCTCCTTCAGGGAATGTGGCTGCAATTAATTCATTAAATGCTTCCGCTGACGCAGGACTTGGCTGTGCCAAAACACCATTCCTGGGGCCTGGCCTCAGCTGGGTGAGTGCTGTGCTGGGCTCTGCAGTAGCCTCTGGCATGGTGGGAAGTGCTGGGAATGGTCAGGGACTCCTGAGCACTCAGAGCCTCAGGGCTTTGCCTGCAGCACTGTGGATTTCACCAGCTTTCACCTTTCAGGGCACCCTCTCTAAATCACAGCACAAGACTTGGCTGGCTGGTTCCTCACCTGGTGTCTCCAGCATCTGCTTCCCTTCTTCATTCTTTCATTATCTTCCTCCTTCCTCACTGTGCTGATCTTCTCCCTCTTGTGCACCTGGGTTTTGCAGCACAGCTGCCCTTGCTCCAGAGTCAGCTGGAGAGCCAGCTCTGAATCCACTCACAGCTCTCAGCAGTGAATTTGGTGGCTCATTCTGGGCTGGAACCATCCCTAAGGGAAGCAGTGTCTCATGACATGGGGATCTTCCTTTTCACATCCTTTCTTTTCCCAGTACCCATCTAAGCATCATGTTCCCAATGAATTTGCTGCACTAATAATGAGCTAAAAAAAGGCTTCAGTGCCACCACTGGGTTACCAGCACAGGCTGGACACACCCCACTGGATCCAGGGATGCTGCTGGCTCAGCCAGGACCTTCCTGATTTGTTCTGGCTTTTAGCTGGACTTGATGTGATGGATGCTCAGACACCACACACCATTCAGGGGTGCAAGGGGAAAACCTCCTGGGCTCCGGGGGTGCAGGCTGTGCATGGAGCATCCCTGGGGCTGCAGCACTGCTGGGCAGGATCTTCCCAAAAACTGTGTGTCTGTGTGGCTGGGGGTAGCAAGCTGTGGTGCTGGGTGGTTTCTGGCTGGTGCAGAGGCAGCTCTATAACCATAAAACAGGCTGCTGCTGCCTGTCAGTGAGCACAGGCTAAGGCCCCCCCCGGGACAGCCTTGGCCTCTTTCTTGGTCCAGGCTTTTGCTGCTCCTTTTTAACAGAGACACTTTTCCCCCAGCAAAACTGGCAGCCTGTAAAAACGTGTCAGCGTTTCAGTTTTTTCACAATTAATGAGGTGAAACATCCTCGGAAACATTTCGCTGTAATGTTTCTCCAGTAGCTGGGACTTGCCCCTCTCTTAAATTTTTCATGTACGCCACTTGAGCCGAGAAAGTTTCCTTCGGACTCAGCACATTTGGACCCCCCCGGCTTCAGCCTCCCCCCAGAGCCTTCAGCATTCCCGGGGTCTTTGTGAGGGTGGGGCTGGGCTGGAGAGGGGACAGGGAGGGGCAGTGGGTCAGGATGAGGAGGTGGGAGCCTTCTCCCAGCAGTGGGAGCCTGGCGAGGGGCTGACAGCCCTTGTTCCCCAAGGATACCCTGTCCCCCATCTCCATGGCTGTTCCTAGGGTGAGTTTGGACCTCACAGCATCATGCCAAGTAAAGCTGAGGTTGGCATCCTGAGGGCAGGGCTTGGTGGCCCCAAAAGCTTCTCCTCTGGGTATTGGGGTGAAACAGTGCAGAAAATGGGAGTTTCACCGATGTGGTTTTGCCCCCGGGCTGGTGCTGTGTTGGTTCTGTGCGCCCAGGCTGGGCTCGTGGGTGGGTGCAGGAAAGGCACCGCACCTGGGTGACCCAGCACTTGTGGAGGGGCAGGTTCCTGGCTGCTTCTCAGCCCCCCAGGCTTTCCAAGGTGGTTTGGGGAAATTAAAGACCTCTTGTGGTGTTGGCATCTCCCACTGCAGCAAACCCTGTCCTTCCCGTGCCCATGAGCAGGGACAAGTGCCCAGCTTCCCTTTGGCCTCTGGAGCATCCCTCCTGCTATCCCTCCTCCCTGCAAAGCCCTGGTAAGACCCCCCCGGGCTTCCAGGCTGTTCCCAACTGCATCCCAAGGCAGGGCCAAGTGCTGGAAGTGGCTGTGGAAAGAGGGGTCCCCTTCACTTGGCAGCCCGTGCACCCCCAAGTCACACCTTGGCTTTGGGTGTCTCAGCTGAAGGTGGTGGAACAAAACGGAGCTGGAGTGGGCACACACCGTGGAGGGGCAATTCCCAAACCCCAGAGCTTTGCTCCAGCTCGCTGCAGTCTGAGGGGAAACGCTTCCTCCCCTCGGCGTGATTTAGAGGAACAAATTAAACAATTGCACATGAAGCTTTGGCAGACGTCATCGCCGGAGCTCTCCTCGCTTCCCCCGAGTGTATAAAGGGATGAAGGGAGTGCACATGTTTACCGAGAGAGACCATGGGAGAAACGAAAGACATTGTTTTTCCAAAGGATTTCTTGGCTGTAAAAGACCTCCACCACCCTGCGGCTTCCCTGATGAAGGCCCAGCGTTAATTTGTTAAATCCACATCAAGTGCCCAGAGAACCCGTTGTTTATTTTTGCTAATTCAGCCGGCCGAGATCAAATTGGGGTTTTATTTGTTAAGGATAAACCTTAATTAATAAAAGCTATTTATTTGGCTAGAACCGGCCGCAGCCTGAGGGTCAGATATGCCACGATCATTATTTCAAGTAAAACAAACCCAAAATGTCTCTCAACAGTTTGAAAAACGTAGAAACGTAGAGGGCTGAATTTATTTGTCTTAGGAAGAATTTACAGCTAATTCCCTCCAGGCTATTTCAACCCTTAAATTATACCCAAGAAGCAAAAAGGAGGAAAAAAAATGCCATTCCAGGCGTAGCAGGGAAGTAAATGGTACAGCAGATTTGATCATTTTGGCTGGGGGGGGTGTGAAAAATTTAAAGCTTAAAGGGTCTTTGGCAAACTGCTCGCAAATAAATGGAACGTGTGAAATAATTTAATGACAGAAAACGTTTCAGGGCCATGGGGGCTGCGGTGCAATGGAAAATGAAACACGTTGGAGGAGATGTAACCTGGGCTTCTTGCATGAGAGGTTTGAACTTGCTGCCTTCTGACCTGAAAAACGGGGGTATTTGCACCCCAAAGCCAAGTAGTAGAGTTGGACACAGGAAAACTTGTTCCAGCATGTGTTGGTACTGGTAGGGAGAGGGGTTTGCACCATCACCTGGGGAAGAGACAGGCTGGCAGCTGGCTGAAGTGACCATCTGGGGTGGCAGGGGTGGTGCTGGACAAATACCACGCTCTGGATGAGTATTTTGCAAATAAACCCCCCAAAGTGGGTGTCCAGAGGGGAGACTGAGCATGGCTGGCAATAAAGTCCCAAGGGAGGATCCCTGCCTGTGTGAGCGAGCTGCTGGGATTGTCGGTGCGGGTGGATCTGGATCCCAGCTGCTCTGAGGCCATTTACTGGGCACTAATGGAGCTCCTAAGTCAAACCCCAAAGCCTTGGTGGAAATCAAGTGAAAATTACCTCTTTACAGTGCTCATCAGCAGCTGTGGGAGGCTGGGGGCCCTGCCAGTGTAAGGGCCCCCTTGGCAAGCTCAGCACCAAGGCTGAGACCTGCCGAGTCGTTCCTGTAGAAAACTAATGGAAGCACAGAGAGAAAAGGCACGAGTGGGAGAAGGGGGCTTGGCTGGTGCCCAGCTGAACCAGCACAGCTCTGACCTGGGGGTGGTGTTGCCTTTGCTCCCAAGTTCTCAGTGTAGCACAGTCCAGGCTTGCCAGCACTGGTGCTCCCACAGGGAGAAGGCTTTTGGGGTGACTCCCAGCACCCCATGGCATCTGCAGCTCTCAGGCAGCACTGACTGAGGCAGGACAGCCCAGAGAGGAGGCTGGAGGTCACCCAGGCCACATCCAGCACCCCAAAATTCATCCATATCACGGGTGAAGAGACTCCTGTCTTTCCTAACAGTCTAGGGAAATCTAAGGCTTTTTTTGTGATGCACAGCGGGCCCATCCTGCTCTGTGCAAAGCCCCCGTGCCTCCCTCTCCCCATCCTCCCCCGCATGTCATCTTTCGTTATTCAGTAATGCTATCCCCCCTGTTTTCCCCCTTTCCTTGCATTTCTTTTCCTTTCAGCGGAAATTGTAATCAGTGGAAGATAAATACAGGGAAGGTGGCTGGGGGAAGGCTCAGGAGTCCCTCTGACCTCAGGGTTGGCCAACCAAACTGGTCCCTTCAGCCCAAGTGAACCCCCAAATTATACCTGACAAAGGCAAGGGTTTGGCTTTCTCCATAATCTCCCCAAGCACTGCTGTGGGACAGAACAATGATGGTGGGAAGCTGGTTTTAACTTTGTGCAATTACAAACTCTTATTCCTGGAAGCCCATCAGGCTGGGGAACTGATTTCCAATTCCTCCATCAAGGTGTCAGCAGGTCTGGTTAAATCCAAGTCCTGCTGATGGCAGTGAGAGGACAGGGGGTCTTCAGGGGACCCAACTCATCCCTTTTCCCATTCCTTTTCTGATGCCACAGAGAATTTAGCCATGCTTGTTTCTGGGAAGCTGATTTGGGGTTATTAAAGCATCTCTGATAGAGAAGATCCAGCCTGACTGTACATTGTAAACCTGTCAGGCACTCACCACCAGCAATTGGGGTGGCATCTGTCTGGTCCTACAAGCCTGCAATGCCTGAGCTAATGAGGAAAAGATGTTGATGCATTACCAAGGCTCATCCCTAAGCAGAGCAGAGGATCCAGGCAGGCACTCCATGTGTGGAGCTGCCTCCCTGCCATAGAGAGATGCCCTGGAAAAGGTGTGGAAGGTCCCTCCATTAAAAGCAGCAATAGGGGCTGAACAAAATGCCCAGAACCAGCATGGCCCAGGCTTTGCAGGTCTCCAAAAACCCAGGAACCACTGGGGCTCAGACACATCCTGATCCAGCTCCAGTCTTAAACCTCGATCCCAGCATCACTGCCAGCCCCATATGGGAAGCACCCAGCACCACTTGTCTCCTGTGGCTGTTTAGCTCTTCCTTCTGTGGGTTTGAGGAGATAAAGACCAGTCAGAAATGTGGCCAGATCCTACAGAACTGGATTGAGAGTTAATTTTAAAAAACTTTCCTCCTTCTCCTTTTTTTCAGCCAAATTAGAGTGGGCAAGGGAAATCATCACTATGGAAAAGTTCTATAGCCAGGTTTAAATTGAGGACGAAACCAAAGGGGGTTTATAAATTTTATTTATACACTTCCCAGGGTGCTGTTGCCAGTTTGGTTGGGAGCAGTGGGTGCCCTTGTGACTAGACCTTTTGAACCAAACCCTGATCAACCATTTCCCCAGAAGCCCTGTGGCATGGTCATAAACCCACAAGGAAACCTCTCACCCTGTAACATCCTGTAGCTCTTTCCCAGCCTGATGGTTCCCATTTCAGTCCCAAGCTCTCAGAAAACTCTGGGACAACCATGGCTGGACTTACGTATTTTAATCCAGCGGCTCGTTAGCTCGCTGAGGGAAAACAGGACCAAAAAAGGAGTTTAACTAAAAGGGGCAACTGGAAAGCAAAAGACTGGCAGAACATTTGAAGCTGCAGGAGGAAGTGCTGGAGGGAATTCTGAGAATTTTATTTGTGAGCCTTTAGACACGATTGGTGGTGAAGGGCAGCCCATGGTTGCCTGGCTGCAGAAAGGGTCTCAAACCCACACATATTTCAGGCACTGTCCATTGTGTCTTCACCCAACCAAGAAGGCCATGTCCAAAATACAAGATCAAAGATTGCTGATGGTCAACCAAGGCCAAGTTGCACCTACAGCACAATTAAAGACCCAGAGAAATGCCAGTGGCTGCAGAGAGGCCTTGGGAGAATGGTGTAGTTGGGCACATAGGAGTCGTAGGGACTTGATGAAAAACTTACTGTTGGACATTTCATGGCTCGAATTATTCAGAGTTAAGGTGCAAGAAGGTTTGCCTGGCCTTAAAGATCTTGGAAGTTTCCTCTTGCTCAACAGCTTGATGGTATCTTGAAACAGCAGAGTTAATATCCCTTCCAGTAGATTTTGTTTGTTGCTCAAGCATTGTCTGAAAATGCTGGACTTATTAAATAAGTATCACAATTAATATTATTAGCAGGGTTTTAATTTGTGAGCATACTCAGGGAGTGGTGAGTTCTGCCACCCTGCCCTCTGCAATGACATAGAGCAGAAAGCCCCAACATACCCCTGCCATGAATCAGAATGTCATAAAATTATTAACATTTCAAATAATTCCAGAATGCTTTCCCACCAGTAGGTACAGATTGGTTCCAGATGCTTTATTAACAGAAAGAATCATTAACCAGTACCTCCACAAGGGAGAACGACAGCGCGTCATGCTCCCCACAAAGCCTTTGCTGGGTGTCTCAGAAAAGGCTTCATAAAATCGCCCAAACCTTATGATATTAGTGACAAAGAGGAGATTAATCTCAGCCTGGCTGACAGCCCAAGATCAATACTGAGAAACCAGACTACACCCTCAGCTTCATGTTTCCATGAGCCAGCAAAGCCAGAAATAAACACTGCGGAGGCTGAGCCCTGCGAGATGCGGTGCCGCTCGTTCTGAGCTCTGAAGATCAGGGTTGGAAGAGCAGATGCTTGGCTGCAGTCCTGTGTCACCTTGGGGACATGCCACAGCTGGGGCCTCAGGGGGTGCTGGAGGTGGGAGCTGAGACCCACATCTTGGAGGTGTTTTGGTGCTGAATTTTCATCACCATTCATGAAAGCTTGACTTAAAGTCTTAGCAAGAGCTCCAGTTTGGATCGAGTGCAGCCCCAGAATACACTGAGACTGGTATTCAAAATCAGGTCAGCATGGTTTTAGCCAGATGTCAAACCACCACAGGCCTTGGTAAATTTTGGGGTTAACCCTGAGCTCCAGCAGGTCCCAAAATGGGTTTTGATTCTCATGGACATCACAGGGTTGCACATATGCAGCTCCCCACAGAGTCCCAGGTGCCTGGAGGGAGCGTGGCTGGCACAGAGCAGGACACTGCAGACCCCCAGGAGGGCTCGAGCTCGGCTGGGCCACGGGGTCTCACACGGGTCTGGCTCTCATGTGGCTTCTGTTCCATCCCCACAGGCGAGAGCCTGAGCCCAAGCTGCGGGGCAGCCAAGAGGAAGAAGAAGCAGAGGAGGAACCGCACCACCTTCAACAGCAGCCAGCTGCAGGCTCTGGAGAGGGTCTTTGAGAGGACGCACTACCCCGACGCCTTTGTGCGGGAGGAGCTGGCGAGAAGGGTCAACCTCAGCGAGGCCAGAGTCCAGGTGAGCACAGGTTTGTGTGGGAGAAAACAACACCCTCTGCCTCACCCCAGGGAGGAGCAGGGGCTGTCCCCTCCCTTCTTTCATCCTGCACATCGCTGTGACCCATAGGACAGATGTTTGGGACATCCCTGCGTGCACTGTGTCCCCACTGACCACCTTTCCCCTGCCACAGGTGTGGTTTCAGAACCGGAGGGCCAAGTTCCGCCGCAACGAGAGGGCGATGCTGGCCAACAGATCGGCATCGCTGCTCAAATCCTACAGCCAAGAAGCAGCCATTGAGCAGCCCATGGCACCACGACCCACTGCACTGAGCCCTGAGTATCTCTCTTGGACCAGCACCTCCCCGTACAGGTAGGTGGAGGCTCTGGAGGAGCAGGGGAGGAGATGGCCATGGGGCAGGGCTGCCTAGAGACCGCTCCACTGCCGCAGGAATGAAGCTCTGTGCCACTGCTGGGGATTGGGGGTTTTATGAGGCTGAAAGGAGCTTGTCTGACTTGTCTTTGGGAACCATTTCAACTCTGTCTGAGCATCCACTGCCCAACGCTGAGCAGGCTTCCCTGTCTCCTTGCATTTCGGGGCTGGAGCAGGCGCCCTGGTCCTCGCAAGGGATTTCCTTGGCCTCATGCTGACCCTTCCCACATCTCGGCACAGGAGGTGGCATGGGTCCCTTCTGGTTCCCAGCTGTTCATGCTCAGCCATCACATCCAAAAGCAAAAGCAGGGCCTCCTGGTGCATAGTTTGAGGGGGTTCCCACATCCATCCAAGCCCATAAAAATGCCGAAGCCTTGGCTGTTCTTGTGAGAGATCTCCAACAGGGAACAGCCAGCCTGGCCTGGGAAGCCAGCAGGACCACAAAGGGCATGGGGTCTTCTCCATGGGCCACTGCCTCATTCCTCCCTGCTCCCTCCCTGCAGCACTGTGCCCTCCTACAGCTCCAGCGGGACCGCAACGCCCACCCAAGGGGTGAACATGGCCAACAGCATCGCCAGCCTGCGCCTCAAAGCCAAAGAGTTCAGCCTCCATCAGAACCAGGTGCCGACCGTGAACTGAGCAGGGCAAAGCCCATCCCATGGCCTCCTCCAGGACACAGCGTGGAGCTCCTGTGCCGGCCCAGGACAAATCCGCTGCCTGCCCAACACACATGCCACTCATCCAATGTCTCAGCATCTTCTCTCCTCTTCCCTTCCCTTCTGAAGGTAGAGTCAGTCCCAGGCCGAAGTGGCACATAATTATAGCCACATATGGAGCGAACTTGGTTAGAAACTTGCTTTTCCGCACACCCTTCTAATAACGGCTATATATACACACATACCCCCCACACGCTCTTTGAGGACAAACAGACTTGCCAAGGGAACAAGAATTTGCTTCCAAACATGGAAGGATCTTGGACTATTGGATTTGACCAATTTGGGTATCTTGCCCAGAGAGCCAAAGAGTTATTGGGTCTTCTCCTCCCGCAGGGACAGTGTGGGAGGATCACGAGCCCCCCTTTGCACCAGGCTGTGACTCGCAGCGCTCAACTGTGTGTGCCAAAGCTGATCCATGTGTTCGTATTTGTGCAACCCTAGCCACAGTGTGGGGTTTGGGACTTCCCAAAGTTTGGGACTTTGGGAAGCTGATGGCTCACCCATGCCATGGCCAGTCTCGGCCAGCCCTCTGCACTGTGCTTCCTGCATTTAGGAGCTGCCTATACTGATGGCATCAGGCTTTGTTCCTTCCCAGAGGGGCAAGCAGAGCTGCAGCACCTCAACAGACCCTCCTGGAGCCTGTGAGCTCGGCCGTGAGCTGGGGATGCATCGCCAATCCCCAAGCAGGCACCGCTGCCCTGCCTCGGTGGATTTGCCAGCGATTGTGCAGAGCCCCAGGTCATTGAACAGTCCCAGGGAACGAGAAAATTGGAAAAAGCTGTTGGGTTTCAGCTGAGTAGGCGGCTCCCAGCGCTTCGTGCCAACGAAGGCTTCGCCTTCCGGAGGCACAGCCTCCCCGTCGGCAGCTCCGCAGATGTGCTCGGGGGTCTGGGGCCGGCAGCTCCATGGGGGGAGGCTTTTTTGGTTTTGCAGAGAGGAAATGGTTTCCCCCTCATCCCACCCTGCTGTGCAGCCTAATGAGGTTCCAAGGTGGGACGTGCAGGGGATGGACGCGGGGTGGGCAACCTGGCCTTCATCCATGGGACTGAGCTGGGGAGATGCAGCCTCCACATTCCCCTGCCAGTTCCACGGCCAGAGTGCTGGAGGTGGGGTGTCCCTGTGGACAAAGCCCACTGGAAACCAGATCACCCTTTCCTCACCCACTGGAAAGAGCCACCAGCCAAGCACGGGGACACCACCAACTCAGAGGGGTGGCCTGGACAGAGAAGACACAAACCAATAGGGGTTGGTTTGGGGGCTGCAGCAACAGATCTGAGGACAAAGAGCCATTGCTGAGGTGCCTCCTCCAGGTAAACTTCCTCTGGTTGGTGACACCAAGGCTGAAAGTGCCACAGTTACGAAGTGCCCACCTGAGTCCCCACAGCTCCAGGAGCATTCTCTCCCATTCCCACTGGGCTCTCACTGCAGCTGAATGTGGCACCCAGTGGCTGTGACAGCAGGGCCATCAGCTAATGCCAGCATGGGGGGACTCACCCAGCACCCAGAGCTGGAGACCTGATGGGAGAACCATCTCCTCTGCCTGGGGGTGAACCAGCCCCTCCATCCTGCTCCAGCCCCGGCCTTCTCTGCTCTACAGTGCGGCCCCAGCTGGGAACAGCTACATTCTCCTCCTCAAGCTTGGCAGGCAGGGAGAGGGCACAGCCTGACTGATCCTGTCCACCTCCTCCAGGGCGCAGTGTCACCCTAAATACCCACCCTCTGCCCCCATCTGTATTTCCAGGGCTGGTATCCCTCCCATTTGTCATGCCAGCTCCCCACACTGCACAGAGACCTGCCAAACCAGGGGGAAGAGGGATCCACTGTGGATCAAGTCATCCACCCTGAGAAACACCACTTGGGGCAGGAGGAGGGGGCCAGGGGGGTCCTATTCCCATGGAAAGAACAGGGCTCTTTTTACAGTTATACAAGATGAAACCACAGGGATATAAATGTTGCTGCCTCTTTGAGAACATTAATGAAAATAAACCCATTTAATAGTTTGCAGATGCTGTTTCTGTAAACCTAAAAAAAGCAGGGAATAAATATTTCTTCACTAAATATCTATATGTATATATATATTTGAAAACATTTGCTCCTAATCTTAGGGCCCCTCCTTTGCTGTGCTTTTGGCAGCTTATCACAGCTTGTCAGTCAATGCTGAACTCACCAAGAAGAGATACAAATTGCACCCATGGAGGGGTAGCAGGACCGAGGGATTATTGTAATCTAAGCTCTCTCTCGCCCTTTCTATTTGTACATTTCAATTACTTGTAACGAGATCCATGGTGGATTTGTTTTTGTTTTTTGTTTTTTTTTTTTCTTCTGCATGTCTGTGTTTTGGAAATTTTTGTAAGGTTTTTGTAAAAACAACTCTTGTGAAATAATGGAGGAATAAATATTTTACTGAGTAGAGACGTGTCAGTGCATGTGATAGGGACCTGAGTCTTCCATCACCAGCCACTGTGGTTTCCCCACCTATCCTGGACAAGCAGCCTGGGCAGAAATTGAATTAAGAAGCAGCAAAGAGGGTCATATTCTGCACAGAAATTGAGCTGAAAGAAACCAATGGGTCAGAAATAAACCATCAGATTGTAGAGCACTTTCCAGGGAGCAAAGGCCCAGAGGGGCAGAGCAGGCACTGAACACCCAAAACAAGAGGAATCAGTGGTCAGGCAAAGGCAATACCAAATAGTTGAGGCAGCCAAAGTTAAGCTCACAGTGCTGAGCTATCAAGGAGCAGATTTAATGCAATGTGGAGAAGTGTGAAGGTGTGCCCAGGGGAAACTGCCCAGAACATGCTCAGACTGAAAGGCAGCGAGTCAAGAGGCAGGAATTTCTAGGAAAGGATCAGAGAGCAAGGCAGAAAGTGTCCCCACTGCACAAATAAAGCCTGAAATCCACTGTCCCGAGATATTGTGGAGATCAATGCTATGGAGTGTTCAGAGAGGGTGAGTAAGTTAATGGTGGGTGGGTGTGTGTTGGTGCAACGTGCAGGGATTCAACACCCGGTGCAGAAAACTGCTGCCCTGCCACTTCCAGGAGAGCTGGGAGAAGAAGGGACCCCTGGATTTCCCTTGTTTCTTTTACTTTTCTTCACCTGCTGAACTGCAGCAGCCTCCTGTGAGGCCAGCTCACACGGTGTCACTTACAGGATGTCTCTGTCACCTCCTCCTCCTCCCCAGGCCATCCTCAAACCCCCACACAGCCAGGGGCCCCACAATGCTCTCCCGTGCACCCAGAGGGGCTCAGCTCCATGAGAGCCACAGGAGCAGCTCCTTCCCATCACCAGTGGCTGCTGGGACACGTGGATCCAAGGCTGAGGAAGGAAGGAACCCTAAACAATGTATTCCAGCTTTCCCTAGAGGGGAACAAGGCTCATCCCTGCAGCACCCAGCAGGAGCAAGTCCCCATAGGGGACATCACCCCAGGCCCACCGTGGTCCCGCACATTTGACCATCCCTGCCAAACAGCTCTGCTGCTGCTTTCTAACCACTTATTTATTCATTCAGTAAGTGGCTTGTAGATCATTAAGGCCAAGTGTCCAACCTCCTGCATACAGAGTATCACCCAAGCATCGTCCTCATGTCCTCAGCACGTGGCCAGTGCAGAGCATCCCCTTGGAAAGCATTCAGCCCTGAGTCAAGAGACCCTTGGAAGTGATGAACTTACAGATCCCAGGGCAGATTCCTCCAGTGACTCATCACTGTTGACTGCTGGAAATATGTCACTTATTTCCTGCCTGAACTGTCCCAAGTTCAGTTCATCTTCCACTAGAGCAGAAGGTCTCAAGCCATGGTCAGTCAGCTCCCAGGAGCTGATGGACATCTGAGGGGTCTCAAACCAGGAGACAGACAAGCCTGGAGAGCTGCAGCTCACCTGGCAGGGTCTGCACTCCACAGGGGAGGGAGATACTGGGGGAAGGCTGTCAGTGCAGGGGAGCTCAAAGGCATAGTGCAGCCTCTCCTCTTCCAGCACAGGGGCATTTTTCCTCCCAAGAAGGGCACATCCATCACCAGTAGTAATTTTGGCAGGAGAGCTGGTCTTCACCCATGCACTACAACTTTGGGAGTGGGGGAAGACAAAGACATTGGCAAACTGTTTCCTTCCTCAAAGCAGTGGATTTTCAACCAGGTGATTCCAAAAGAGCAGGTATCAGGTGATGGGAGGATCTTTCTGGACACCCTTTCCTTGTTTCTGACCCCATCAGCATGACACTCGTGCATGACTTGCTGACTGATGAAAAGTTGAAGTTTGCCCCTAGAATATTTTAACGAGAACAATTTTCTGTTGTCATCAGCATCGGCTGCTAGAGCAGCAAGACAAAACAGAGCTCACATTTTCCAGCTCACAGGAACACCCGCCCGGTTATTCCCGACCAGAATGAATTACAGAATCCTCCTTTCCCATTATCCTTGTGCTGCCGGGCCCTTCTCCCTCTGGTGGCAACGGGAAGGTCTGAAGACCCCGAGTCCTGCTGGCACCATCAGCAAACTGCAGGACACGTTCCTATGACAGCAGCGGGTCACCTCCCAGCAGCAGAGCTCCTCCAGCCCTTTGGAGCAGTGTTCCTGTCCTGGGGGTTGTGATGCTCACCCCAAACTCTACATTCCATACGGAAGGAGCATCTCCTCCCTGCAGCAGATATTTTGCTCGCTGCTGCTTCTTTCCAACCCCACAGGGAAGCAGCCTAAGGCAGCAGAGAAGCTGGATGGTAGCTATGCACAGGGATGTAATGCTTTATAATCACTTGGGAAGAAGGCAGGAAGCAAAGGTTCCTTTTGTAGCTGGTGTCACAAAGCCCAGGAAGAGTTATCATGTGTAAGGAAAAACCATTGTATGGAGATGCACAGCGTTGCATCCATACACCCCAACTTCAGAAGCAGGGGAAAACTGCAGGGATATTTACAAACTTCCCTTCCTCAAACGACTGTGTTGGCAACCAGGTGACCCCCAAAGAGCAAGGCTGAGGTGATGGGAGGATCTCCCTGGAACACGCATTGCATCTTGCCCGCTTTGGAGCAGGTATCAGCCTCTTCCCATCAATCCGCTCCCCAAGGAGTGGCACCCTCCCTGCATCCCAAACCCCTCGGTGCGGGTCCCCGGCTCGGAGGGTCCCCGTGTCCCCGCAGGTCCCGCAGCCACACGAGGGTGCTGCAGCCCCGCGCAGCGCACCGCGCCCCCGGCGCTGCCCCGCTCCTCGTCCCAAACAGGGGATGGCTGACAGCTCAGCCCCACAGCCGGGTTAGAAAAGCCCCACTGGAAGGTTTTCCCGGTGCCGACTCCATCCTCGTGTGGCAGGGAGCGGCAGCGAGCCCCGTTATCCCCCCGGTGCCCGCGCCCCTAGGGCTGGCTCCTCTCATGCTCCCTACGAGCCGCAGGAATCTCAGTCCCTCCAGAGGAATAAGGGGATTTGTGCATCAAAATCCCATCTGCTAGAGGGAATGTGTGGGAATCCAGGGCTTCCCTCTGGCTGCCCTGGCAGGGCTGGGACCCTGGCAGGGGTCAGGAACCCCCCTGGACAGAGCCCCCAGAGACACTGTCTGTGATCTCTGTCCATGGAGAGGAGTTTTCAATCTTACAGGATGAATTACAAGCTTTGAGTGTTTGATAAGAATAATAATTAAGTGTGACACGGGTGCAAGAGTAAAATTTTAGGTTTCTAGATTAGGGGTTCAGAGGGGACAAGATGGAGGAATTGGGTGTGCCTTGTCCTTTTTCTCCTTCTTCATGCCCTCCATGTTTCACTGTGGTGTTGGCATTTTTCTGTTGGTTCAGGCTGGGGACACACTGTCCAACGTAGATGACAGATATTGGCACATTATTGTAAATATAGTACACGTAGTTTCTGGTATATAATGTTTGTACCATCCCAATCTCGGTCCGGATGCCAGCAGGGCACGGTCTGGATGAAGAGACCCGGGGAGAGCCGTGTCCTGTGCTCAGGGCTGGGACGGGTCCTGGGCTTGAGCCGCCTGAGGAGTGTGGGGGGGAAAGCGGCTGGTGCCGGGTCTCCACTCGCTTTTCTCCCAGCTGCAGACACCGTGAGGGAACACACGTACTGGTGGTGTGAATCACGTTCACACATTTAACCACAAAAGGGGGCGGAATGGACCTTAAGGATCATCTACTCCCAACCCACCCCTCCCATAGGCAGGGACAGTTTAAATTAGGCCAAAGCTGCTCAAACAAGCTGGCTTTGAACTCTGCCAGTGCTGGGGCATCCACTGCCTCTGTGGGCAGCCTGTACCAGTGTCCCACCACCCTCACAGTGAAAAAATTCTTCCTAATGTCTGAAATTTCTCCTCTTTCAATTTGTACCCATTTAAGCACCAAATTGTTGTTCTGCAGTCCCAGATGAGCTTCACAGCGTTGCTGTTTCCTGCTTGGGCCAGGTGTGAAAAACAAGTTGTTGGACATACAAAGCACACACCAAACCCCAGAGACTGGTGGGTGCAACCACTGTCCTTGCTCTCCTGCAGAGGCAGGAGACACTGGGCACATCCTTTGCCTACATTGATGCCAGAGCAGGAATTTGGGAGCTCTGGGTTTAGATATTAATTGGGAAAAGGCAGGAATGCCCCCCACATGCAGCAACCACTGGCAGTGTCCAGGTGAGAGCCAGTGGCTCTGAGCACTGGTCCCAGGAGAGCCCTGATGGGACTGGTGTTCTGGTGTTGTCCAAGCAACCAAGCCCAGCTTCGTTTTGCTTCCCCCAAACTTCCACAACACTTCAAAATAAGCGCAATGCTTGGGCCTCTCTTAAGTTTGCCTCCTTGGCTTTTTGTGTTTGTTTTTTTTTGAGCCAGGAGAGTTCACATTCCCAAGCTTTTCCCTGCAGCCAGTAAGCAGAGTTTATTTTTTTTTTTAATAAAAAAGGAGAGAGCAGAGCTTTGCATGTAACCTCAGCTTCCCTGAGCAGGGCATCAGCCTCAGGCACTGGACAGGCAGCTGAGAAGAGGCTGGAGCAGCTGGCAGATCTGGGGGTTGGAAGGGGGTTCTGGAGCCTCCCTTCTTCCTTCCTATGCCAAAATCTCCATCCCAGCCAATCTCCAACCACAGCAACACGTACTGGAGAGAGTCCATTTTATAAAACCACTGCCTTTCTCATTTGAAAATAAACAGGGTAAGAAAACAACCAAGTTGAGCCATTTTACGAAACTAACACAAACACTGACAGGACAGCACCTCCCAACCACCAACAACCTAAGAAAATAGGGGAAAACCAGAGAAATGAAGCATTTGTTTCTCAGCAACCAAGTGCAAAAAAAAGCGGGCTGCTTATCTTGGAAAACACAAGCAGCTCCTTTATGAGTACTAAGAACAGAAAGAAGAGCAACCACCTCTTACCTGAGCTTCTCCAGCCCTCCAGGATTTTTGGGTGAACACCAAGCTTTGTAATAACTTGCTGCTCAGGGAAGGAAAAGTGAGCAGAGCTGCTTATAATTCCCAGCTCTGCTGGATTTAAAGGATCAGCACAAATAATGCACACCTGGAAAAGGTGTTCCTCTGCAAGGCAGGTGAGTGCAGAGGAAAGGGATGTCTTTTTAGAAGTCCCAGGACACTGCAGGCTCTACAGAGAGGTTTAACATCCTACTGAGGATCCATCCTGCTGGGCTGGACCCAGCTGCTGCCCAGCTGCATCTGCTGCTCCTGAAGGAAGGATGTATCAGAGCACAATGATTTGTTTTTATTGGGAATATTTGCTTCCTGCCACCAGAATGCATGTGCAGCAGCAGAGAAACATACAGGACTTCAAGACCTTGTGCACCATGTGAGGCAGAAAAGACTTGTTAAGAGGGGTCTGTGTTACCCAGACATCTGTGGGAAGGAGAAGTGGCCAAAAGTGAATTGCTGAACCTGCAATCCTGCCCATCTTCCTCTCAGTGGGAGAGCAAAGAATTCCACTCCAAACTTCACCACACAGCTGAGCCTGATATCAGAACTGTGCTGGGGTTGAGTTACTGGTACAGAAACTTCTACCTGAGCTGAGCAAAGGCTGAACATCAGTCTGAGCAAAGGCTGAACATCAGTCTGAGCAAATGCTGAACATCAGTCTGAGCAGGTGTGTCCCAGTGCTCAGTGAGGGCTCAGCAAGAGCATCTCTGAGGAGAGCAGGTCAAGGGAACAGCCTTAGTGCACAGGACAGGTGGAAAGGGAATTTATTTTCTACTCATTCTGACTTGCCTCTGTGATATTATTGAAATTCTGTGCTGCCCTCAGAGGAGGGAGGAGGCACTGAAGAGCAGAGGTTTCCTCCTGCCTTCTCTTCCAGAGGGGTGCTCCATTGCTGCTGCTGCTGGGAGCAGCCCCTGGCACCTGGGGACAGCTGTGTGGCAGGTGAGCTCATGGCCTTTGTCACCATGCAGTACCCTGGTCCCCTCCTCTCCAACACGACACCTTTGGGCTCCCTTCAAAGCCCCTCTGCTCATTTCCAGAGCTTTCTGTAAAGACCAGCTGGTGCAGGCTGTGAATGCCCAGCAGTGGACAGCAGGAAACAGCTGAAAGAAAACACCCCTAGGGTGATCACAGCACATTTCCTAAATAGCAAGGCAAGAGAAAGGCCACAAACAGAGGGGGAGAAACTCAGTCTGATGCCCTGGGGGCGTTTTCAGGTATTAATGGCATGTGGACTAGACTGCCCTTTGGGAGAAAACTCTGACTGCAAACCCCCTGTTTTGTGCCGGCATTTCAGACATTCCAGAAGTCCCAGAAGTGTCCAGCAAATGTGTTCAGGCTCCGTGTCCAGGGTAAAGGATTCCTGCTGGCTTCTCCAGGCATGTCGCTCTGCATCTTGCTGTGGGGAGGCTGAGATGGAAAAGCCACAGCTGCTGCTGGCTGGGAGTTGCCAGGAGCTCCAGGGCTGCCTGCAGTGAGCTCCTGGCAGGGAGCTGTGTGCTGTGGCATGGACAAGGTGGCACTGGGAGCACTGAAAGCTTCAATGGCTTTGCAACATCCCCCTGAGATTTTGACTTCCCTGTTACGCTGCCTGGAAGGCACCTACCTCCTGTCCTCCTTGGTGGAGAGGGAACCTAAGGGACTAAATGCTAAGGAACTCACATTCCCAGAGATGCACATGGCTGGGCAGGAGAAGGGTGGCTGCTTTATGATCTCTGCTACCAACCACATCTGCTGACTAAGAGACTTTGTGGGACCCTCATGATTTTCCCTGCCTGATTCACGGGATATTCATGACTGGGAGGAAAAGGTCACAGTCACAGTTCCAAACACACAAAACCTTCCCCTCAATAACCCCTTTCTCAAGGGGTAGTAGTCCATGTGCTTTCCACCTGTCATCCTCAGCAGGAGAGAGGGAAACCTGCCTCCACATCCCCTTCCTGCATGTCCCTTCTCTCTGGTGACTTCTCTGACAAATTCCAATGGCAGTGGAATCTCATCAAGGCTGCACTGAACATCCTCAGGGCGCAGGTGACCTCCCTGGTGACATCTCACACACACACACACACACACACACTCACTCTCCCCACTGGCAGGGGCCCAGCAGAGTCAGGATCAGGGGGTTTGGGTGGTCGGTCTCTCTGGCTGTTACCAGTACGGGGTGGTGGCCAGCAGGATCTGCAGGGCCATGGAGAAGCAGGGCAGCTGGGCCACGCTGTAGGCCACGGAGCGTGTGGGGGCCCTCAGCTGCAGGAGGTAGGCAATGGTGTGGATGATCCGTCCCACGCAGAAGATGAGGAAGTGGATCCTGGCCACTGTGGGGCTGGGATCCAGCAGGGAGTAGATGGCTCCGAGGAAGAGGAAGGGAAAGATGTTCTCCATGTCATTGCGGTGGGCCCTGAAAAGCAAGATAAGGTTGTTCCTTGCCACTAGAATTCCCTGTTTTATCTCATTCCTTCTAGCAGAGTACCCATCCCTAGGTGTTGCTGGACCTCTTCCCCACTGAATGGGGCAGACACAGCACCCAAAATTGTCAGTTCTCCCTTACACACAGAGGCAGGAGAATGTCACCCTGTGTCTCTCCCTTGGGACGCTGAGCTCCTGAAACTTTCTCTCCGTGGCTGGGGCACCTTTGCCACAGCAGATGACAGCTCGAGGGTTGGAGCTTTCAAATAAACAGAGCAGAACACAGACCCTGTGAAACTGCAAAAAGCTCAAAACTGGTGTGGTGCCAGCACGGTGTGGCCCCAGGTGTGGCCATGCTACACAACAAAAAGCAGTTCCAGAGCACAGCTTCTCCAGTGGAGAAACTCACAGGATGAGAGGGGGTTGTGGTTGTACCTCTCTCCATAAATGCATCCAAAGGGGACTGGGGAGGAGTGACCCAGCGACCCCCACGCTGTGGCTGGAGGGGACGCTGTGGCCATGTGGTGACACATCTGATGGAGCCAAACCCTGTGCCCCAGGGGAACATGCACCTGCCTGGCTGTCACAGCATCACTGCCACCACCCACAGCGCTGATGAAACAGGATCGGGTCAGGCCATGAGTGTGGGTTGTGCCCCTCCTCCCCCAGCACCGTCCTCTGAACAAACCCCAAGCACCTGGGGGCTCAGCAGGGCTGGAAGGACAAATGGAAGAAGAGGGAGGAGAAAGGAGAGAGCTGCAAGGTAGCCAGGGGCCTCTTCCAGAGGCAGGGGTTAATGTCCTGCCCTGTTCTCTCCCTGCCCTGCTCAGACCCTGGCTCTGCTCCCCTCCGGATACAGTCTGAGATTAAAAGCTGACATCGCCCTTGCTCTGGGGAAACACTTTGGGTTGAATGTGTCTTCCCCAGGGCTGCAAATACATCAGCAAGGACGGACTCTGAGAGCTTCAGCTGCCCAAGTCAGATCCCAGCTGCCCCAGGTTTTTGCTGCAGCTCCAGTTATTTTAGTTTTATGGAAGTTTGTTTATCCTGAATAATCAAAAGAAGATTGTGATTATTATTTCTGCTATTATTTTATTTTTGCTAGGAAGGAAGCGGCTCATTTTCCATCCTCCTCCTCCCCTTGGCAGCCTGGCAATTAGGTGGCACTGGATGTGTTCTAAAGCAAATGCTGGAGGCAGTGGGACATGAGCAGTGAGGTCCCCATGCACAGCCCAGGGCTCAAGGATAGCAGGGACTCTGGTCCCTTTCCTGCACATTATCAGCAATCCAGCCCAGCACTTGGGGCACCTCTGTTGGTAAGTGGGACAGCAAATCAAGGCCAGGGGTGAATAACCCCGTGTTTTACCTCTGAAAAACTGTGATTCTCACAGAAGAGGGGCAACAGTCAGAGTTTGCCCAATCAGAGAGGCAAAAGTTACTGTAATCCTGTTCAGACTTTTCCCAAATTCCCAAAAAGGGCATCTGCCTACAGCACTGGGACCAGTCACTCTGTTGCCTGTCTGAGCTGTGCAGGGATCTGGGGTCCTGTCGGAGCAGGACACAAAGAGCCTTTGATTGTGGGTATGGGATGAGACATTGGGATTCTATGGGATTTTGAGCACCTAGAAAAGAGCTATTCAGAGTTGGATGTTGAATGCAAACCCGGATCCTTCTCTTGCCCTTGCTCCAGTGCACACCATGCTCCTGGTAAAGATTAAACTGCTCTCGTGCGCAGGGTCCCACAGCAGAGCTCAAGGCAGTCTGGCTGTAGAATATTAGTGGAATATTACTTGATTAGTGAGCCCTTTAGCTTCCCACTTCTTGTTTGCCAGCAGCTGGTGCAGAGGGAATGGTGGCACCAGGAATGCTGGCACCAGAGGGAATGCCAGCACCAGAGGGAATGCTGGCCCCAGAGGGAATGCTGGTGCAGAGGGAATGGTGGCACCAGAGGGAATGCCAGCACCAGAGGGAATGGTGGTGGCACCAGAGGGAATGCTGGCACCAGGAATGCTGGCCCCAGAGGGAATGCTGGCACCAGAGGGAATGCTGGCCCCAGAGGGAATGCTGGCACCAGAGGGAATGGTGGCCCCAGAGGGAATGGTGGCCCCAGAGGGAATGCCAGCACCAGAGGGAATGCCGGCACCAGAGGGAATGCCAGCACCAGAGGGAATGGTGGCACTGCTCACCTGCGGCACCGCTCCACGTCAGGGTCGTCGCGGTAGAACTGCAACCCCCCATTGCGCAGGGCGTCCTCTGGGTTTGCAAATGCCTGTAAGAGACAGTCCCCACCTGCTTACAGTCTTCAGGAACCTCACAGGTAGAAGCTTTGCCCCTAACCTTGAAACCCTGTAGGGATTTTACCTGCCCGAATTTGTTACCACCCTTCATAAAAATGGGGGTCACTTCCATGCACACTGTCCTGCACCTCCCCAGGAGTTTTCCTTGTCCTCCAGAAAACCCAGTGCTACCTGCTGAGCAGGTCCTAAATGAGGGTTTCAAGGGAGCTCCCACGTCACCCCTGGCCACTTCTTCCCATTAAACCCATTTAGAGGAGACTTTGCCAGCCAGCAAGATCACTGCTGGCAGAGAGCTTGCAGACACAGTGCGGCCTCCAAAAGATAACCAGGACTTCCAGATTAGAGAATATTCCTTGGCTGGCTTTTTGGCAGTGGCACTGTGTGGCTTTCCCATGGGGAAATGGGATCCTACACTAATAACGTTAAAAATTAAAATTATTTGTGCGAGCTCCTCGCCTATGCTCAAAAGCTGTTCCTCAAGGACCTGGCTACATCTGACAGCTTCTTTTTGCAGCCTGGAAAGGGTCCCAGTGCTTTCTTTAATTATGTTACAAGCCCAAACTGTCCCAGGGCTGGAGCATCATTTAGAATCACAAGGGGAGAAGACAATTCATCAGTTACAATGATGCCACAGCACACGGTATTTGTATTCTATCTGAGACCAGAAATGTCTCCCTCCCTCTCCACTGACACAGTCAGAAACTCCTCAAACACTCTAGAACAGATTTTACAGAAAGCTGGGTTTTATCAGGAGTTGGGATGAGAATAATAAAAGTCCAGCTGGCCCCACCTCCTAACAGCAGCTGGTCCTCACTGTATTTTCCTCCCTGACCAAGAATAATTTCCTCCAGCTATTGTTTTATTGCCCACGACTTGCTACTCTCCTGGAGCATTCCCATAGCCAGTCAGCCTCCAAAAGCTCAAAAGCTTTCTACAACACAGCAAGAAAAAAGACCATTGCAATGGTTTCTTCTTAAACTCTTTTTTTCCTTCTCCTTTTTTTTCCAGATCCTGCAAATTACTGTAAACAAACTCTTTCTAGAAGCATCTCACCTGCTTGGCATTTTAGATCTGATTATTATTTAGATTAGGTTTCCAAAATTATAAACATCAAGTTACAGATGGTAGAAACAAACAAAAAGGGTCAAAGAGAAGTGAGATATTTATCTGCTGCAGCTATGAAACAAGCTTTGCTTTCAACTGAAGTCAAAGAAAACTCAGCTTGCTTCAGGAAAATTTTGTTGAACTTTAGAGGAATAAAGGAAGAAAGCAAAATCACAGACACCCAAGCAAAGCGCCAGAAAGGGAGGAGAAGAAAAACGAAACTGGATCTTACCTTCTTTCTGAGTCTTACTTGCCCCGTAATGATGGCAACGGCATACATTTTTAAAATCAGAATTGTGCTGTAGAACGTGAATGACAGGAACACTTTATTTTCCATCATTTTGGGAAAACGTGTTGCTTGGTTGCTTCAGCACCCAAAACCAGGGGAGATCCTGGGCTGCGAGAGAGCCCCGCAGGAGGGAGGCAGGAGCAGCTGCGTTGAAACACAACACAAATCCTCTCATTTCCCAGTGAAATCCCCCAGCCCCTGTACCCCGCCGGGCTGCCGGGACATGGAAACCCAGCAGCACATGGACCTGGCTTCCCCTGCTCCTCACAGCGTGCCACAGCAGCTCCTGCGGATCGGGCAGTGCCCTGCAGGTGGGAGCTGGTCACAGCGGGACCCCCGAGCCCAGCCCGGCACGATGCCCGCGCCGCAGGGCATCCCTGCCCAGCCGGGCACTGCTCACCCGCGGGGCGAAGCTCTCCAGCCGCCCTAGGAGGAGTTCAGGAGAAGGTAAATGCCTGTCTCAGCCGCCTCCAGCCCTGCTCTGGAGCCCACTCCTCCGTGGCCGCCCTTCCCGTCCCGCCCAGCGCTGGCTGAGCGCTCACTCCCACGGCAGAAGCAGCCAAGCCTCTCCTACAGATTCCACCTGCGAGGGATGGACAGGCGACACAGCTGTCCCTTGGTCCAGCAGCGCTGCCAGCCGCCAGCCTGGGCTGTCCCTGCACCCCCGGAATGACCACCAGGCTGGAGCCCAGCCAAGCCTGCCCAGCCCAAAGGCAGCTCGTCCTGAGAGGATGAACCGCGGCAGCCACATGGAATGTTGTCCTTGGTTTAGAAAGTGCCATGTGAATTTGGAGCTGGCTTTTCCTCAGCCATCAAATATAAAGAGTGGGATCAGAGCCTTTGCAGGCAGCTGGGTTGCTGTTTAATGCAAACTTAACTCCTTCTCCCCCAGTGCTAGCAGCAGCAAATTTCACAGAGCCAGAGGCTGACAGGAGCTCTCCAAGTTTATGAGAGTGGAAGGGCTGGATTTGGTATTCGTTTCCTTAACACAGGAGAAAAACAAAACAAAACAAACAAAACAAAAAAAAAATATTTCAGGAAAATAGAAGATTCTTTGCATTTGCCTCTGAATCTTCCTCATGGCCATTCTGCCTTGGTGCTGCAAACCCAAAGACACTCCACTGCTCCATGCAATGCTCTGGCTCAGCCTCATGACATCTGAGGCAGAAGCACAAAGGTGGGCTACACATGACATGTGCAGGTGGAAGCACAAAGCAGTGAAGAAAACTCAGAGCTAGAAGTGCAATGGGACCTGCAGTGCAAGCAGAGAAACTGGATGTAGCTCTTGTGATTTCTGTTGCCATGGCATGGGGGTGAATGTGGAGTGGAGGCCATGTGGTCTAGTTTTTCTACCCAATACCCAGAAAAGTCTTGACAAACCCAAACCTCCTACCAATAAATATTCTGTACAACATGCCCACAAATAACAGAAGACTTGATCACTATTGGCAGCACTTTGCACTACAGTGGTTAATAAGATGTAAAAGCTGGCTAGTTTAATATCTAGCTCGCAGACAAGAATTTTACTTGAAATTCCAGGAACAGTTTGACAGATTTGTACTTCTCTTCCACCCCACAGGGGTCATCTTTTGGTAAGTCTTGTGTCCCCAGATATGCTGAGTGTTAACCTGGGAAATTAAGATTGTGATTGCCGTTGTGTTGTTAGTGCTCTATAAAGCCACTTTGCAGTTCAGGCAGTTCTCATGAGCAATCCAAAAGAACCATATATGTGACATGCAATAAATTGTGCTATTCCTGAACCCAGCTGGCTCTTTTGAATGTGACCAGACCTATAATTCACAGACTATTGGTGCACCTGGCATGGGGCCTTATGGTTATGTTTTTTCAGCAGTGCAGAGAGCCTTTGAAAACACCAAGCACTTGGTTTTAAGGGGAAGCTACTTGCAGTTGGTCACCACCACCCTGGCATTGGAGGCTGCTGCAGAACAAGTCCTGGCACAGCCCAGTGAGGAGCTCTGCAGCCTCTGGCAGGCGCTTCCCTGGGGGTGGGAGTGGGGACACCAGGACATGCAGCAGCCACGTGGATTCAGACTCTGTGCTAAGAGCTGGGGTGTTCAGGAGTGAACTACATCCAAACCCATCCACACTTCCCTGGAGGAAGGGTATTATAAACACCATAATGCCAAGTGTAAGCAGACAGTGGCAAAGCCACATCCCAAACACTGCTCCCTCCCATCTCTCTTCTCCACAGCTAATAGGGATCAACCCACAGCGGAGCAGACCTCACTGCCCAAGGACTGGGGTTATGCAGGGCCAGCCCAGCCCCACAGCATGGATGAGACATTCTCCAGCAGCCCCTTTTCCCAGGAGCCTGGGAGAGGGCAGGCAGCCAGACCCTCCACCAGCACATCACACCCTCCATCCAGCAGCTCCAGTTTTTACCAGCTGGTGATCCAGTCCACGGGGTCTTCGCCAGTGGGACCTTTTTCCTTCATGCACCTTCTTCCCCTCCCAAGGCAGCCAACACCTCGCTGAGCAGCAGGAATATGCACCTGCAGACAAGTCAGGACTCCTCCCACCAACCAGCCAGACTTCTTCTCCTTGGTATCATTCAAACACTGGCAAGGAGCCCTGGACAATTTGCACCAGCAACTGGCACAAATTTACATTGAACTGAGGGATCAGGAAGCACACCTTGTTTATGGATAAGCCCTCAGGGCAAACTGTTGTGGATGTGTTAATTTTTAAAAAGTTGTTTGTTTTTTGTTGTTTTTTTTTTCCTGTGTGTTTATGCATTTCAAACCCCTTTCAGTGTTACACAGAGTGGAACACCAGAGCAGGGGGTTATGGATGGGGATGAGGAGCAGAAGATGACTGCAAAGGTAGGTGTAATGCTCCTGGGATCCCAGCTCCTTTTGAGTTTACCAGGTTCAGGGCTCTCACACTGGGTAGAACATATCCACACTTGCACCTTCCTGGCTTTTGAGACCCAAGGCAACGCAGCTGCCATTCAACTATCCCATTAATCCATGCGGAAGCAGGCTGTTAATACTGATGGTTTGTTCCTCCTCCACAGCTCACATCCTGCCAGGACAGAGCCCTTGCCTGAAGAAGGCCAGGTCCTAGCAACAGTATGTCTTTAAAATACAAGTCACGCCTTAAAACCTTGAGCATGAGAGGTCTCAACCCAGGACAAGATCTACCTGAACCAAACACTGCTAGCCAAAAGCACTGCTTTTTTTTTTTTTTTTTTTTTTGAGAAATTATTTATTCTATTTTCTGAGAAAATATTAAATTATTTGTGAGGCTTTGAAAGATTAGGTTGTCAGGTTAGACTGACCCCAGGAGCTGTAGGAAAAAAAATGCAGCATTTTGCTGGAGGAGGAACTGAACTGTAGGAAACAGAAGGAATGAAATATTCATGGGAAATGCTTGAGAAAAGTACTTAAAAATAGAAGCCTGTAAAAGTGGTTCTGCTTTTGCAAGATTATGGAATAAAAACCACTCTCGCATAGGTTATTTATTTGACCAACTGAATTATACTACAGTATTGTGACTATATTTTTCCACTCTTGCTGCTCTGGAAATTTCCCAGTGGCAGCAAAAGGGATTGGTTCAGTGGAGCACTGGCAGGTCTGCTGGGGTGGCACAGCCTGGGCTCTACCCTGATCCCAGAGGGAAGCTGACACTTTGAGCAATTGCAGCTCAGATCCCCCAAAATTTTCCCTAATGAGCCCAGTTACATCCTACAGCCGGGGCTAAGCACAGAGCCCGAGGGGACTGCTCCAGGCTGGAGAAGATGGGCAGGTGGGTGGCACTTCTCCAGCATGCTTCCACATGCTGGTGGGGAAGGTGCCGAGCCCAGCTGGGAGTTTGCTTGCCCAGGGCACACAGCTCAGCCCTGGAGCCGAGCTACATTCCCAGCCTGCTCCAATGCTACCCTGGACACCGGTGCCCTCCTGCCCTGCCATTTCTTCCTGCTGCTCCCAGCACAAAGCCTTGGAGCCTGCACACTCCAGTGATCACCTGCACCCATCCTGGGAAACCCAGCTGCCAAGGGAGGCTGTGCTGTGCTGGCTCATCAAACACGAGGACTTTTCAAGTAAAGGCATGAGTGTTTTAGCTGTTTATTAGCGAGAAGGGTGCTCCACCTGTGTTCCCTCAGTCTGCACGAAAGCTCCCACCACCATGACGCACCTTCCGTGGATCTGTGAAATCCTCTTGCTTCACCTGCTGCTCCCTATCCCCAGACTCCTGGGCTCCTCGTGCTTGTTTCAGCAAGCAGGACACAGAAGATACTGCAAAGTCAGAAAGCAGTGGAACCACCAGCATCTCTGGCCCCCAGCATGAGCATCTGTTGTGGTTTGACATTGGCCAAATGCCAGGCACCCATGAAAGTCGCTCGCTCACCCTCCACTGCCACAGCTGGGCAGAGGAGAGAGAAAATTAATAAGGGTTCATGAGTTGAAATAAAGACTGGAAGAAAAACTCCAAGGGCAAAATAGGCTCGGCTTAGAGGTACAAAGTGAGTTTATTCCTAACAAAATCAGAAGAGGATAATAAGAAGTGAAATAAGCCCTTAAAAACACCTTTTCTTCCCCTAACCTCTCCCTTCTTCCCATTGACAGTGCAGGGAGACAGAGCATGGGAGTTTTGGTCATTTCCTCACTCAGATTGTCTTCTGCTGTTCAGGGAGAGAAGTTGTTTCTCTGTGAGACAGTGGGGTCCCTCCTATGGGAGACAGTTCTCTGTGAACTTCTCTGGTGTGGGTCCAATCTCATGAGCAGCAGTCCCCCCTGAACTACTGCAATGTGAATCCCTCCCAGGGGCACACAGTCCTCCCAAAACTGCTGTGGCATGGATCAATCTTTCCATGGGGTGCAGTCCTCCAAGGGCAGGCTGCTCCAGCCTGGAAGCAGGGCCCTCTCTGTGCCCTGGGTGTCCCACTGGATCACAGCCTCCCCCAGGCATCACCTGCTCCAGTGTGGGCACCTCCCCACGGGCTGTGGCTGGATCTCTGCATCCCCCATGGATCCCCACGGGCTGTGGGTGGATCTCTGCATTCCCCGTGGATCCCCATGGGCTGTGGCTGGATCTCTGCATTCCCCGTGGATCCCCACGGGCTGTGGGTGGATCTCTGCATCCCCTGTGGATCCCCACGGGCTGTGGGTGGATCTCTGCATCCCCTGTGGATCCCCAGGGGCTGCAGGGTCACAGCTGCTTCACCATGGTCTCACCATGGCTGCAGAGGAATCTCAGCTCCGGTGCCTGGAGCACCTCCTTCCCCTCCTGCTCCACTGACCTTGGTGTCTCCATGTTGTTTACCTCACATGTTATCACCTCCTCCTCTTCTCTGGCTAGAAAAAACTGTGTTCCTCACTTTGCTTTGATTTTCTTCTTAAATATGTAATCACAGAGGTGTTACCATTAACTCTACTTGGCTCAGCCTTGGCCAGCAGCATGTCCATCTTCAGAGCCATTAGGGATTGGGTCAGAGCCATCAGGTGAAGATTCTAGAACCTTCTCACAGAAGCCACTTCTGTGACCTCCCTGGCTACCAAAAACTAGGCAGAGGAAAACCAACATCTCAGGAAACAACTGGCATGCTTCAGCCTTTAGCAAACTCAGGCAGATTTTGTCTGGTTTGCATTTTAAAGTGACAGTACTGGCTGCAGCTATCTGAGAGGCCTCAGGCATGAGGAATGTATGATCAGACTCTCCCAAATTGTCCTTCACACTCAGAAGAGCAGATGCCTGCAGCAGGAGAAAGTCATCAGGAGAGGCCCAGGGAAGGGGCAGGCGTGTGGTGGCTCTGAGTCTCAGGCAGAGCAGAGGAAGCTGCTGTTCCTCAGCCAGTCCCAGGGAACAGGCCCAGGGCCAAGCCAGGAGCAATGGCATGTCCTCCTGCCTTTTTCCTCCAGCTCCATCCACCATCCTTTCCTGGCCCTGCTCCCGGCCAGTCTCCTGCCCAAATTGTCACACCCACCCTGGCTGCAGAGGAGTCACTGTCCCCTCAGCTGCTGTGACACTGTGGAGATGTTAGAAGAGAGGCCATCAGGCTGTGGGTGTGTGGGAAGTAGATTCTTTTCTCTTGTTCCGAGCCTCACATGGATTCATGCCTGGGCTTTCTCTTAGAGGAAAGAATTCCTTGGCTATGTTGCTCTGTGCCTTCAGGGATGAAACCCTGCTGGGTGAGGGGCTGAAGGAAGTTATTTCTCCTCTCTCCCTCTGTCCTAGCTGGTTTAAGTGCTGGCTTTAGGCAGAGCAGCACCTGCCAGTGCTGAGAGCAGGTGAAGGTGGGAGATGGGGATCAGGGCTCGGGTGTGGGGAAGCTGTGTCTCTCTCTCACTCAGCCACACCTCAGCATCTCGTGATGTGTTTTGCTTCCCAAGAACCAGATCCCATCCGCTGTAAACAACACGCAAAAAACACTTGTGTTACTGCCCAAAAAGAGGGAGTTTCCCCACCAGACTGGGAGAGTAGAAGAATGAATCACTGCCAAAAATTTTAGAATTTGGAAACATTTCCTAGGCTTCAAGCATTTCCAAAACTACAGTGTAGATGCAGATTCCCTGGTGGGGTGCTCTGAAAAAAGAGCAAAGGTAAAGGAAGCTGCATGATCCGGCCTCCACATGCTGTGTTCTGGAGAGATGGGGATCAGGGCATGGGAATTACAGCATTAAGAGCCCTGGCTCACTAACAGGGCTGGGAGAGGAAGGAACTGTGGTCCCTAATTCCAGCTTTATGGAGACCTGACATTCAACAGCAATGAGCAGCTTCAAGGTGAAAAGTAGAAAACAAATCTCTTATTTCCTGGGCTGTTAACCCTGCCTTGCAACTCAGGAAGAACAGGTTGCTGAGCTTGTTAATTTTAAAGTCTTTTAAGCCCTGTTTTCACCAGATAGGCATTTTCAAGTTCTCACAGGACAAGAGGGAATGGAAAGGTCAGCTCATCATTGCCTGTCCCTGACCCAAGCTGAGTGGCTACACCATCCTGGTGAAACCAGCTCCGAGAGAGCCTTTGTTCGTGGCTTTGCCAAAGAGCTTCACCCACCACAAAGCTTTCCAAAACACAGAGCTTATTTTTAAACCCCCGAGTTCTCTGTGTCCCCTTCATCCCCCCCAAATTAAACAGCAGAACTTCCTCCCACCCTCCTGTGAAGGTCATGTTGTCTAGATCTCTTTAGCACACATGCCAGTCTTGTAAGTGACACTTTGCAATGTCCTGGAGGGCAACTGAGCTTCCTAGAGCAGATCAGGGCCTCCTTCCCACAAGACCTGACTCAGGCAGAAGTCAGAGCTGCTCAGTAATTTGAGGTTTTATGAGTCAAGTCTTTGTGTCATCGGTCCAGACACATCCTAAAACTTTCACTTTTTCCTGAACAACATATCTTTTGGGTTTGCTTTTAGGCCAAAGGTGGTATGGGTAAAATTCTGATGTTGTTAATAAACACCCCTCACTAGCAATGCTGAAAACACGCTCCTCACAATCAGCCTGGAAAGCAGAGAGCAATTTAGCTGTGTTATTTACAGCCCCCTTGCCTGGAAGTTTTTTATTGTGCTGTTGTCTCAGCTGGCCTCTTGTTCACAGCAGTGGCAGCACTGACACAACATGACCCAAGCTGCATGACCGTGACTTTATCCAGAGCAGAATTTGGGTTGAATGATGCAAAGAAGTAGAAAAACCTCTCTGCAGGCAGTGATGCTTGGGCTAACCATCCTAAGTTTGCTTCTCTGCCTGAAGGATCCATTGGCAGGACTCTGGGAGCCTGCCCAGGTCCCATGTGTTAATTACTCTCCTGATTTACAGCCTACATCCTTATGTCTATGATGTTGCCAGAAATCTGCTCCACCCTGTGTTTATGCAACCCTGAAGCCCTCCGTGGGGGAATATGTGCTTTTTGCAATTTTTTACAATCTAGCACAACACATTTCTGTTAATAGCACCACTGTCTCAGGCAAGAATGAACAAGAAGTTCCCCCATGAGCAGGAGAGAAGATGGGTCCCAGCTGTGGAAAGGCTGTAGGGACAGGAGGCTATGGGATGCTACATTAGTGGGGCTAGAGCTGTCCCACAAGGAGAGGTGGACATGGAGAAGGGGCAAGGAGCAGTGCTGCACCATCACTGCAGCTGGGGAAGTTGTGTGAATGTTCAGTGGTGGAAGGAGCTGCTGCTCTTCACCATGAGTGAGGCCCTTGCAGGGTTGGTTCAGCCGTGGTTTCAAGGTAGGATGTGGCCCTGTAGGAAATAGCAGTGGATTGAGGCTCGCTGCTCCTGTTTGCCCTGATTCATCCAATCTTCAGAAATCAGAGATTAACTTAAACTCTGAATCACAAGGTTTAATTCTCTTTCTTGTAAATTTGTTGTCATACATGAAGCTAATGTTTGATAATTACATGCATCAAGTCACCATCCAAACTGTTAAAACTAAATTACTCCTTGAGACAATTAAGTTCCATAATGCAACACAACTTAAACAATAAGTTCCATAATGAAACACAATTTAAATTAAGATGATGATGACAATAAAATAATAATAATGTTTTTATGGGATCTCCTTCCCCTCTTGTTCATGTCACAGACAGACACACAGGGGAATTAAGAAGAACAGCAGTTCTTGCTCAGCTTTGCCCAGCATTCTCTTTTGAAACATGTCTGTGAAAGCACCTCTTACTCAGCTTTACTTCAGTCCCATTTGCTTTCATCTCGCTTCAAAGGAGATTTCTCCATGCTTTTGATTATCCCAGTCATACTTTCATATTTCCCTCTATGCTGAAGCAAGCAGATGACCAGCACATGACTGCCAACTCCTTTACCCCCTGCACTTCAAACGTCCTTCAACCTCCTAAAAACTCATTTTTCTTTTAAATGCCACAAGTCCTCACTGAGGGGTCTAGGATGACTCCACACCAAGTTATTTAGAACTCTAGAGGGGCTGCTCTCAAACTGTAGGAATTCCAGCAATGTTATATAGAAGACAGCCCTGGGACACTTCACAGCTATCGAGCATTAGATCTGGCTGCTCATCCCTGTTCCCTGGGGCCTCTCTGTATCCTGCAGCCAATCTCCTATTTTTCTGTGCTGTTAGTGTGGATCTAACATTGTTCTTTGCAGAGCACATCCTTCTCCTCTTTTCAACTCATTCCAGTTCCCCGTTGGCCACAGGGTTCCCAGCTCTCAACCACACATTAACAATAGCTGGAAACTGGAGTCCTGCAGGGAACCTTTTATTTTAGCAGAGTAAATTTTTTTTCCTGTTAGATAAAATATCTCCTGGAAAAAGAACCTAACAGTTTCAGATTCATCTTTTATTTAACATTGAGGAATCTGTATGGAGATTATACCTTACAGGTCATTCAGAGTAAGATTTGAGGCATAAATTAAGTCCTCAGGCTTCCCTGCAATGATATTCTGAGTCCAAACCACAAAGAAGGACAGACCTGGTGGAATTTCCATGAGGCCTCACTAGTCTCCACAGAAATCACCAAATCCTTTAGGTGACCTCACTGCTGGTGCCTGCAGTTCTCTGGTTATTGATCCCCCCTGAGGCTCTCCAGCCTGTGCTGCCCTCTGGCCTTGGCTGGCACTGCCTGCTGCACTTCCTTGGCCCTGAAACCAGCTGGGAAGTACCAGCCTCGCTCCATAACCTCCCCAGCACTTCAAGAGGCCCAGACCCAGCCTCTCTGAACAAATGGGGAAGCTATTGCAGCAACAAATAGTCACTTTCTCCTGATGAACCTACTTGGTCCTCAGTGTCAACTGCTAGACCTGATTAAATCCAGGCAGAGGTCTTTACTTGGACATTAACTGAAGACAGAGCAGGAAAAGCAGAGGCACCAGTCAGAATAGCTGCCTTGCAAGAGTAATTTTAGTGACCTGTATTTATGGCTTTTCCACAGGAGATGGGTATAAGAGCAGGGTGCTAGCTTTGCTAAACCCCAAGCCTTACACAGCCTCTGATTCTGGTCCAACACAAAACCTTTTAAATCCTCTTTCACCTGAGGGTCCAAAACCATTGGATGGGGCTGTCTGCTTAATAACACCACCACCTTTGTGCTTTGCATGAGATACAAGCCACTTACCACATCAGAGCCCATGACTGGAGTGAGGGTACAGCATTACTCATGCCCTACTCTTCCTGACGAATCCTCCCACACCATATGAACTTAGTGTTTTCTTATTTCATGCAGCTGAAGTTTCACCTCTTTCACACTGTTTTCATCCCTAAATTATTATTTACAACAGAATTCTATTTAAGATAGAATATGGGCTAAAGTTTCCCTATTATTTCTTGTTCTTTCAGTAAGAACTATTGCTACACAGGCAAACAGGCTCACACGAGACCTACTCTGCTCCAAGCCAGCCTGGAGAACAAAACCAGAAATTCCAGGAGCAAAGCCAAACAGGAACACTCTCAAATTTCAAATTCTGGGCTCAATTTTAAAAACAAGGGTAAAAACAAAAGGCAGGATCAAGGCAGGTGAAGTTTAACTCTCACAATGTCCCCATCTTACTAGTGAGCACCTATAGCACAAGGTTTAATTCTCTTTCTTGTGGATGCATTGTCATAAATAATGGGAATATTCAATATTTACATGCCAAGTTCACTGTCCACACCATTCAAGCTAAACTACATCCTTGGACAAGTTCCAAAATGAAACAAAATCTGAATTGAGATTATGATGATGGTGATGATAACAATGATGATGCTAATGATGATTATCATCATCTTTTTATGGGATCTCCTCCCTCTCTTGTTCATGTCATGGAGAGACAAGCAGAATATTAGGAACAGATGATGTGACTAAGCCAGTGTTGCAGCAGTGGGTGAGAGCACCTTGACTTGACCCCAAATGTAGTTCCCAGATCTAATCACTAAACCACAGAGGATGTCTTCACCAGGAATGTTTAGTTTACAAGTCAAAACAGAGCCTAACTGCCAGCATCGATAGCCCATCCACTGGGTCTATCTCTACCATTTCATACATTATTCATCTGCATCTTGCACAGGCCTTGAAATCAGAGCCTGGAGGCCAGAAGGGGTGAAAAGGCAAGGCTGCTAAATGGTAAAGCACCTCCACACCCTGCTTTGCTTTCCTGATTTCCTGCCCTGAGGGTGCCTCTCAGCTGCCAGCCCTGATGGATTTACACGGTCCAGCAGAGACTGCTGCTTATCTACCTGGCTTTGGGTGGTGCCTTTATCGTGGAATCACAGAACCATTCAGGCTGGAAAAAACCTCTAGGATCATCAAGTCCAACCCTCAGCCTCCTGTGTTCACCACTAAACCACTTCCCATGACTTTTGAACAATCCCAGGGAAGGTGAGCCAGGCCCTGAGCTGCTGGGTCCTCTTGCCCTGCAACAGCAGAGACCCAAAGCAGCCCATAAAACACCCACCTGAGCCCCAGCATTTCACAGCTCTGGTAGTTAACCGGTAGTTTAACTCCTAACAGCAATTTTCTCCTTAACTTCATTATTCCTAGCACCAAAACACGAGACTGGAGTGTGTCCAGGACATAAAAGTCCATTTGAGAAGTTGATATTTGTTAAGATCGCTCAAATACAGATTTGAAAACTCTTCAAAGCCTGTGGCAGTCCTGGCAACTTCTGTTTACATGAACATAAACCTCTGATTCTATCCAAAGCCAAATGGCTGCCTCCCTCCATCCCTTCTGCCTCTGGAACACACAGTGGCCTGCAGGGGAACAGCTATTTTGGCTGCCAGGCACTTTAATAATTCCTTGTGCTTGTTCTGAGAAAGACCATCTCCATCCATCATCGCTGGATGGAGTTGATATGTATGAAAGATCAAGCAGGTTTCAGCACCAGGACTCACTCCACAAAGAGCAGAGAAGAGTCCTGCCAGCATTGCCACCTTGTGCTTATCTATTAAACATTCAATTTACAGTAAGTTCCCACAGTAGGCAAGAAAGTGAGACAGCAGCTTCCCTCACCCACAATCGAGCACAGCTTAAACATGTTCCCTCCCCTCTCACTCCCATCCCTACCAGGTAACACGACCTGTGTAGCTCCACCTGCTGCAAACCACTGGGATCAGATTAAAAATCCCATTTTAATCCCTCTGCAGAGTTCACCACGGCCAAAGGGCACGGGCAGCAGTGACAAGCCCTGCTCGGTCCCAGCTGCTCTGGGGAGGAGCTGTGCCAGTGCAGACCAGGGACAGCTCTGGCCTGAAGCACCTCAGCCTCCAGGCTCTGGTTGTTCACCCTGCTGGGACAGCACAGTGACACTCTGACTGCAGCCTGGGCTCAGGGAAAAGGGCTTTGAGATTGGGCATCCAGGCAGGAAACACTTGTCTGTTGTTGTAGGGAAGAACCTCTCAATGGAATTTTTCAGAGACAGCAACCAGAACAAAATCCAACCCTCCTGGTACCTCAGAATTTCACAAGGGTTCAGTTGTGATCAAATTAATTATTTCCCAAGGGCAGATTTAGTGGACAAGTATATAATGTTCTATTTCACTCAGATCCCAAGCTCATCCACATCTTTCTGTGTCGGACTGTCCCTCTTCACACAGCACAGCACCACACACTGACCCAAAGGACTCTGTGATTTCATACCCCAGATAAGGATTTTGAAGCCTGTCCAAGTTTAATCACGGCTTAAGCTTTTGAGTAAATATTTCAGTGACAAAACAGAATTGTTAAACCCTTTGCTATGAACTACAATGTTGGAAAAAAAAAACCAAAACAACTTTCATCATCCACAAACCTCGATTTTCCTACCTGCAAGGGAAGGATGACAGGCTCTTGACTCCCTGGGTGTTTCTAGGATTAGACAATGTCTGCTCGACATTAATGTAGATGTTGGTATTTTGTGTTACTGCTCCTGTCACATTACAGAAAGGTCAAGGAACATATTTCATGAGTCAGAGCCTTTCCACAGCATTAGTGTAGTCCTTAGAGCTTAGCCAGGCTCTGTATTTGGATAAAGCCCACCACAATCCCACTCTTTAAAGATCCCAATGTACGTCAGAGTGGCCGCCCTTTCCTGTCACTGCCTCATCTCTGTGTTTAGGATAAGCAGCACTTGGAAGATGATGCTGAAATTAAAGCAGGGAAAGAAAACAAAGCAAAACCACACATACGGGGTGGTGGGGGTGGGGGTGGTAGAAAAAGGGTAAAATAAAGGCAAATTTTCTCAGAAAAACTCAGGCCATTAGAGAGCATCTAGCCAGAGTCAGAAAGCAGGGAGAGATTGTATAAAAATGAATGTAGGGAAAAAGTAGCCATCCAGCTCTTCTTCTCCAGTTAGAAACTTTCAGCAGGAACCTCTTGCCAGCCCAACAACTCATGTTAAACAGCACATTTCCAAACCTCTTTCACAAAGCACTCGGAAATATTGAGTACCTTATACATCCTCCAACAAAAATACAGATTTTTTTTTCTAGGAAGAGCACTGATTAATTGATCCTGCAGTTCTTACCTGGAAAACTCTTGCATTCCATGAACTGAAGATGGGGCTGCAGCCTTGATTCCTAGCCCCCTGTCCCCTGGCTGGAGACATTTTCCTTGGCTCACCAGCCAGCTGGGAGGTCTGCTGCCTTGTGACGCTGCCTTGAGAGCCCCCACATTCTCTGAGCTCTGCCACCGAGCTCAAAGTGACCCAGCCCAAAGTCCTGAAAATGCTGACTTTAAACCAATCAAACTGCAGGTGGCAGGAAATTCCAACACATCGGAAGCAGGGTCAGGCCAGGCAAAAATCCCATCTGAGTCTACTCCTCTCTCCTCACCCTTGGCCTTGAATACTCCATCTCTGCATCCCTTATCTCTTGCTTTGCAACACAGATGCCCCGTCTCCATTGCCTCCATCTCCTCTACCACAACAGCTTTAGCACCCCAAATTACACACTGCAAATATATATATCCTCCAGCTCATACCACTGATCCCCAAATTCCTACCATTCTTCTTCCTGTACTCTCTGCAACATCTTTCTCTTTTCCACATCCTCTCCTTTTCACCACACCACTTTCACTGCTGATCAACATCCCAAATCACAGACACCCTAAAACATAGACACCCCAAGACTATTGTACACTGAACACCTATCTAAAGTTCTTCTCTGCTGCAGATTTTTCAGTACTTTCAGCTTGTGGCAGCTGGTGCACGATGACCCACTGCTGGCCAACCACCCCACCCCTGTGCTGGTCAGGAGGACAACATCAAGGCATAACAGGATGCCAGTTCTGTGCCTAGGGCATGAAGGGTGTTGAGGTGAAAGAGCAACGTGTTCAACACAACAGGCACAAAACATTGCACTGTGGACTGTGTGTTGCAGGGTCTGTGCTCCACTTGGAGCTTCCAGACTGCTGTTCAAGGAAATTGCCATCAATGTCAGCCTTACCACCACTACTAGACATCTCATCCATGTCCAGGCCCAGCTTGAACCCATTTAACTTGTAACGGATAATGAGATAACAGCATGACATGCAGCAGCTGAAGATTATTTAAACACCCATCTGGTACCTGTTATGCAGCATACGTCCTATTGTTGTATAGGAAATATATGCCACCTCCCTCCCACATGGAAAGGAGAAGATCTATGGATGTATCTCATGCTACTCCTTCTTTTTGCAGATGAGGTAATTCTCCTTCTCTGTGCTGTTTCTAGCATATCACTTTGCATTTCCCATCTGTGTTTTGGGAGATGCAGGCCCTTCCAAGCTGTTGAGACCTTGTGAAAACACACAGGAGCGCCATGAAAAATTTGCTCAGGACATCTCACCCCCTTCATACATCAGAAAAGACTCTGCTATTAAACTAATTCACCCTTTGCAAGACAGAACATGGCACTACCCTTTATCCCAGGTTGATTCAGGGGTGACAGTCCACGTCTGTGTTTGTTGGACCATGCTGATTCTACAAGGGAATGGTGAAATACTTGCTGAAGCCTGAGAGGTAAGGCAACCTGCTCACACCATAATATAAATAAAAAGCAACCTGTCCACTGTAATCAGATGGACAGACGAGAATCTGCAGACCCCAGCTGAACAGCCTGATTTCTTTATCCAAACCCTCCACCTTCCTTTGTAGGATGGCTTTGGCGGTTTTGCTGGAATGGCTCTCATAGCTCTGTCTCTCTGTGATCCCTCAGCAGCCGCGGGCCGGGTTACTGTGTATCCCAAGGAATCAGGTTTCACAACACAAGTTGTCAGTTCTACAGATGGGCGTCCACACGTCTGTTTTTCTCAAACATGACTCGGTTCTCTGCAAAAACTGTTCTCGCATGGACCAAACCCTGTGTCTGACGCCCCATCTAGTGTTCAGCACGGACAGATGCAGAGGAAAGAGGTGACTGAAGAATTCCCATCATTTTCAGCGATACTAAACCACATTTATAAAACTTATTTGTATCCAAGAGAGCCCAGGCGACATGGAATTATGCATACCCCTTTGCCAGTCCTTGCCTCTGGACTCTCTGCAGTCTCTGGGTGTCCAAGTGGAGATAGCAGCTGGAAAGCCCTGGAAACCCAGCTCCTTCTTTGTTTAGCTCCCTGGGGCTTGGAGGAGAGCTGGGCAAACCCAGGAATGAAACCCATTTCAGCCTTGGAATGGGGAGCCAGGATCTGAGCTGTGTCCCCCTCAAGGCTGGATGGCAGCTGGGAGCTGGATGCTCCACCAGGGAACAGCGACACTGCCCCGCTGCTCGGCAGCGCTGGGCGCCCTTCTCAGGACAGTCATCAAACCTTCAGCAGGTATTTGGAATGCTAAATAACGCTGCTCAGTGTTTTTCCAACGAGATTCTAAAAATAAAATGGGAGTTGCTCAGGAGTGCATTTCACTTTTTTTTTTTTCCATTAAAAAAAGTGCTGAGAAAACAAACCTTTTTCCTTTTTTTTTTTTTTTTTTTTTTTCCTTGGTGGTGGGGAGATAGTGAAGTTGTCAGGACAAAAAATAATCTGCTCTGAGGACTTGGTTTTATACAGCAGCTTTTTGACACGGTCGGTGCTGCGAATTGCACAGCCCCGGGCACTCCTACGGGAATCCTCGGGCTGTGTAAGGTTGTAAGCACAACCCCACGCAGTTAAGCCCAAAACAAGCATTTCTGTGTTCTCCGTTAATCACCAGCCCAATTAGCACCTTAGTTAAAATGCTGAGAGCTCCAGTCCTCCTCCCATCAGAGCTGGGATTGTTCTAGTGAAACTCTCACTGTGCCTATGCAGTGCTCTGTTCACAACACTTTCGATTCTCCCGGAGCAGCGTGATAAGTCTGTTAACTCATTAACACCTCCAGCTTACAGGAGACTTGGCTTCCAGCCGCAGCCTCCACGCTCCGGGAAGTTTTTCTGCAGTTTCGGTTTCTTTTCCTGCTGAGCCGGGCTGGCTGGCAGCTCCCACCATGAAGCTGCTGCAGGCTGCTGTAATCTTTGTTCTTGTGCCCACTCTGGCGCAGGCTTTTGACCCTCTCACCGTTTCGGTGGTTGCGGGAGGCGCTGTCATGGCTTGGCATCTCTTGTCCTCCGACTCCTGGCTCAAGTGCCGCTTCCAGGAGTGCTGCAACAGGAACAGCACTCTGAACTTCACAGGTAAGGCAGCGGCCAGGGCAGCACTCCACGGAGTTATCATTCGCAGGTTGGTGAGAGCTTCCTTTGGTGGGGTTGTTGAAGATAAGGGTTACCACCCGCAGCGGTGGCAGAGACCAACTATATCTCTATATACGAGGCAGACTAACTTAATACTCCTTATCCATCAAGATGTGTACCCTGCTTGTCTGGGCAATACCGGAGCATTTTCCTTGCTGATTTCCAGGTTTATACTGGCAGAAATGGGCTGTGCTGGTTTATGGCACCATCAGGGTGGCAAAAGCCATTGCTAGACCTCATCCATGTGTATAAATACCTAAAGCAGGGATGCTTCGAAGGTGGGTCAGACTCTTCCTGGTGCTGCCAATGACACGAATCCACAGGCAGGGAACACAGCTTGGGAAAATAGCAGAACTTTACATTTTTGGTAAACCAACTCTGATATGCCTCAATGAAAATAGCCTGAGAGAGAAATATGTGTTGTTGAGGGTGAACTCCTGAAATGCAGAAATTATGGGCCACAAGGACACTTTGTAGAAACCATTTTATCGGAAACTAGCGAAGACTCGTTGTAAAGTCCCTACCAGAGGAAAAAGATACAAAAAAATTAAAATTAACATAAGAAGCGAGAAATCAATAAGTACTAGAGGGTAAAATAGTAAGTAATGGGAGAAAATTATGTAATTCAAAACCGGTGAGTAGTAATCCCGTTGCTTTTTAAAAAGGTATAAATAAGGAAAAAAACTTTGTGTCTGTGCGGAGGCTGCAATTTGGCCTGACTAAAGTAACGCCTGCCCCGCTAACACTAGGAAGCCGCCATTGGAGTTTGATTTCCCGGTGACGGGCCGGGCTCCGGCATCTTTGCCCGGCACAAAGATGGCGGCGGCCCCTCATGAGGCGGGACGCGCGGGCGCGCAGGCGCGGCGGGCGCGGCGCGCGCGCTGGGGCCGCCATGGCGCGCTCGGTGCCGCTGCTGTGGGTGCCGCTGCTGTGGGTGCTGCTGCCGGGGCTGGCGGCGCTGGAGCCGCTCAGCGTGGGCCTGGCCATCGGCGTGGCCTCGGCGCTCACCGGCTACTTGTCCCACCCCAGGTTCTACTGCAACTACGTGGAGTGCTGCCCCCGCGCCGGGCAGCGCCTCAACGCCAGCGGTACGGCGGGGGCGGGGGGCGGCCGCGCTGCCCCCGAGCTCGGCCGGTCACCGGCAGCGCGGCCCGGGCCGTGCGCGGTGACCGGCGGTGCTGAGCTGTCCCTCTCCCCGCAGCGCTGAAGGCGCAGCTGGACAACCGGCTCTTCGGGCAGCATCTGGCCAAGGACGTGGTGCTGAAGGCGGTGCTGGGCTTCAGCAACAACCCCAGCCCCAAGAAGCCGCTGATGCTGTCGCTGCACGGCTGGGCCGGCACCGGCAAGAACTTCCTCAGCCAGATCCTGGCGGAGCAGGTCCACCCCGCCGGCCTGCGCAGCAAGTTCGTCCATCTCTTCCTGGCCACCCTGCACTTCCCTCACCACGACCAGGTCAAGCTCTACAAGGTGAGGAGGGGCAGGAGGTGGCCCGGTTACCCCAGTCGGTCCCTAAACGCCTGTGGGGGGTGTCCTGCGCATCTCCCGCAGGTTCCCACTGGGATGAGCTCAGTTGGTCGGAGCATGATGCTGATAATGTCAAGGTTGTGGATTCGATCCCTGTATGGGCCATTCACTTAAAAATTGGACTCGATGATCCTTGTGGGTCCCTTCTAACTCAGAATATTCTGATTCATATTTCTGGAGGTGTGCAGCTGGCAATTCCAAAGTTGATGCTTAGGAGAGATTGAAGGGGAAGTTCTTGCATAAAGTAAAAGGCACCAAAAAGCTGAGAAATTAAAGCAGAGATCGTTTCCATTTCCTAGCGCTACCCTCTCACTGATGCCATCTGCTGATTCCCGTGCTCGCTGCAAGGAGAGTTTGTCGTTCTAGCTGCATTATCCCGGCTGTCCGGGATGGAAGGAATCTTCTCCACAGCCCCCGCAGGGCCGTGTTTTGCATTTATGACTGAAACAGTGTTGATAATGTTGAGAACACAGTGGTGCGTTGGCTGCTACAGTAGTGCTCGCACAGCTTCAAAGCTTGCTAGTTTTTCCCACTCGTATCGAGCTGGCTGGGGTGGGCAAGAGATGAGGAGGGGGCACAGCCTGGACAGCTGACCCCCGTTGGTCAAAAGGATATTCCATACCACATGCTGTCATGATCAGCCATAAAAATGGGGGTTGAAGAAGGAAAAAATGGGGGAGCATTAGTTTCCAAGGTGGTTGCTGCTCTAGCTCTGGCTGAACATTGGTCTGCATGTGTTGGGTGATTCCATTTTCTTGGTTTTTTCCTCTTTCGTTCACCAGCGAGTGAGTGTGGGATACTGAGATTTGACAGTGTGTCCCCAGAATCTGTCACACACAAGAATCTTGCAGTACATCCAGTAAAGACCTTGTTTTTCAGTGGCTTTCAACCTCTTGTTCCAGGAACAGCTGCAGAACTGGATTCGAGGCAATGTCAGTGCCTGTCCCTCCTCTGTCTTCATTTTTGATGAGATGGACAAAATGCATCCAGGTGTCATTGATGCCATCAAGCCCTTCTTAGACTATTATGAAGAGGTTGATGGGGTGTCCTACAGGAAAGCCATCTTCATCTTCCTCAGGTCTGTGGCACCAATTTCTGTCATTTTGAGATACTGAATATTTGTTAATGGTGAGAATGATGCTTCTTGGGGACCTCATTCATAGAACAGCAAAAAAAATGCCCTGGAGGGAAGATTCTCTGTGCAAAGACAGCGAGGAGCAGTCTGAGCTTGTGCCTGTGGTTGTAGTGGAGCGGGTCTGATGCTGTGCATGGCCACTGCAACGTGCTGATCTCATGAAGCTGGCCCAGAGCAGAGGACATAAGAGAGTTCCCATTTTGGGATGGGTGTACCAAGTACTGGACCTTGCTGGCACCCTTAAGAGCAGCTGGATGGTGCTGTTTGGGATTTGTGGCTCTGAGAGTGTTGATAACACACCAATGTTTTTCCTGTTTCTGGATGATGTTTGCAAAGCTTCAAGGCTTTTCCCACACTAGGCTGGGGTGGGCAGGAGGATAGAAGGGACACAGCTGGGACAGCTGATTTGAAGTGCCCAGGAGGATATTTAATACTGTGGCATGCCATACTCAGCAATAAAAACAGCAGTGGAGAAAAAAGTGGGGTTTCATCTCTAAGGTGATGGTTCTTCAGCATTTGCCTGGGCATTGTTCTGAATGTGGGGGTAGTGAATGATTTCCTTAGTCCTCCTTGGGTTCTTTTTCTCCTCCTATTAAACTATCCTTATCTTGACCCACAAGTTTTCAGACTTTTATTCTTCCTATTTTCTCCTTCCATCCCACTGAGGCAGGAGGGAGTGAGCAAGTGGCTGCTTGGCTGCTGGTTGGGGGCAACCCAACACTGATGGCTACTTAAAGAACTGGAGACTTCACCTAAATTTTGACTTACAGGATTCTTTTTGATTATTTGTTTGATATCAAGGAGATTAGCAATATGTGTAACTGGCTGCAAAAGAAATTCTGGTTCACTTGTGTCTGTATTTCACCACTGTATGTTTTTCTTTCATGATCAGCAATGCAGGTGGTGATTTAATTAACAAAGCAGCTCTCGACTTCTGGGCAAGTGGAAAGCGCAGGGAAGATATTCAGCTGAAAGACCTGGAGCCCTTGCTCTCTGTAGGAGTTTTCAATAACAAGAATAGTAAGTCACTTTCCCCCAAAAATGGGAAGTTCATTCTTCGGTGTTTGAGACAAACAGCTCTGTGAATCTGCCCTGGCTTGTGGATCCTGTCATATGCAGGATCAAGTTTAGAAAAACTCCTTCTTATTATTTTTTTTCCCCCAATTTATCCAGGTGGGCTGTGGCACAGCAGCATCATTGACAGGAATCTTATTGACTACTTTGTCCCTTTCCTGCCCCTGGAGCAACGGCATGTGAAGATGTGTGTCAGGGCCGAAATGGCAGCCCGTGGCTATGCTGTGGATGAGAAGATTGTTCAGGAAGTGGCTGATGAGATGACCTACTTCCCCAAGGAGGAGAGGATCTTCTCTGATAAAGGCTGCAAGACTGTTCAGGCCAAGCTGGATATTCATGAAGACGTTGTGATGGGAGATACGAAAGCCAGGGGTTGATTTCCACTTTGAGTCTCAACAGCACTTTCAGAGGTTTTGGAAATCTGTGTATTTGCACTTACACTTTTTTACTGTTGCAGGGAGTATGGTGAAAATACCAGAGTGAGCTGTGTGGGCTTTCTAGCTTGTGTGTTTGGTTGTTTGTTTTTTGTTTTTTTTTTAACTTAACACAGAATTGGGACTTAGAGATCATCTAGTGACATCCCCTGCCGTGGGCAGGGACACTTTCCACTGAATCAGGTCACTCATAGTCCCATCCAGCCTGTTCATCTCTGAACTGGCTGGTATCCCAGTGTTGCCCCCTTTAATTTTCTTTTAGTCTATAAAGAATTTCTAGTGTGACACACAGCACTGGATACAGCCTCTCCTGCTTTAGTCTTCCAAGTGCTGTGATTATGAAGTATTTAATTCCTCTTTCCACATAAACTAGATTGGAACAAAGGCAAAGAGAGGAATTTTGCCAGATAGTCATACTCCGTTCCATGTACACAGTCCTGTTCATATTCACAGTGAAATGGAGGGATGTGTGCTGTATTCTGAACTGTGATCATGTCTGTAAGGGTGAACTCCTTGGTGCATTGCAGTAAGGATATGGTAGAAATCTTCCTGTGCCTCAGCTGAACACATCCTACATCTCCTAGTACAGTAATATGGGAAGTCATGAGCTCCTAGAAATCTGTTACTAAATAAGAGAGAGAGGGCAGGGGAAGAGGAAGTAAGAGCTTGCCCCATGTTTTTTTGGGGAAAAATAAATTGTTAAAAGGGGCTAAGTAATTTTGTGACTCCAGGTCTTTCTAAACTGAGGGACCCATCTGAGAGATCTGTTACAACATTAGGCCAGTCTTTTGTACTTAAGCAGGAAAATCTCTCCTGAGAATTCAACTGTTTTAGTTTGTCAGATTAATCTGTGTGGGCTCCTGGGCCTGAAGTCTGTAAGGTCTTTAGTAGTCCTGCTGCTCCTATGGTCAAGGTGTAGATAATGCTACTCTCGTCTTGCTTGGAAGACATTTGAATGGAAGAAATTATTTTTAATAGTGTATTTTTATGCTGAAGTGTAAGCAACAACAACAAGCCTATACCTCACTAGTTAGGTCTGTTTTATAAAAGAATGCCTGTGTGAAAGGGTGAGTGATGAGTTAAGAAGCTGGGAAAGATCCATTTAACCTTCACCCAGTGGGGAGGCTGGGTTTTAAACGCTGTTGCAAGCTTTAACTCTTAGTCTCCCATCACTTGTGTATCAAATGTTGGAATGCAAGACAGAAGTGCCTTTCACTTCATTGATTGTACTGTGGTTTTAAATTGGTACAAGGGATGGGGCTGTTTTTGTGCTGCATCATCTATTCCCTCACTTGTTCTTAAACTTCCTTTAAGAGGTAATGCTAATTATAGGTCTCATTACAATTATGTTAATTCAAATTACAACAGAGAGTTTAGCGCTCTTGTTAAGCTCTAAATTAAAAGTGTTGATTGCCTTTTACAACCCCACTGGAGTTTGTCAAACCTTGGCAAACTGTTCACACTGATGCAATCTCCAGAGCCAAACACTAGCAAGCCGTTAACCTTGGGACATTGGACTGTCACTTTTCAGTGTGATGTTTTCCCTACTAACTGATTTATTCATAGTTGTATATGCTGCATCCAGTTTCACTTCAAAAAGAAAATATTTGTGCTATTTCAAAACACTAAATACTACTGTACCACAGTTGGAATAAATCCTAAATTACTTCTTCTCTCTTGGTTAATCATTTTTGGATACAGGAAAGTACTAGAAAGCTGCACTGCACGTTTCTGTTACACTTCCTTTTTAAGTGTGGGGCAGCTGTTGGCAGCAGCTCACACCTCACTGAAGGGTCAGTTGTGAATGTGTTTTGCTCCAAGGATGCACCAGGAGATGTCAGGGAGCTGCCTGGGAATCACAGGCTGTGCTGTTCACTTGGACATCACCACTCATGGGACAGTTCAGCTGCTTGTCCCTCCCTGGGCACCCCAGGCTCTGGGGCCAGGCTGCCTCTGGCTGGCAGGACAGCAGCACTTCCTATTTCAGTGGATTTAAACCATGGCCTCTGATTATATCAGCAGGGTGAGATCCCAGAATACTCCCTGCAAAAAGTTGCACTAAAGCAGCAGCTGCTTGTCCTGGACTCTGGCAAGAACAGAATTCACTCTTGGGACTGCTCAGCTCCTCTCACCTGGCCAATGGACTGTTTCTCTGGGCAGAAGACCTTTCCCCCATGACACTTCCCTTTAAGTTGTCTGATCCAGCCTTAAATAGAATAGTGGCCAAAGTTACCCAGTCATAGCAAGAAGGTATGAGAACCTTAGCTCTGAAACCATACAGGGAAGGAATAACAACAGGATCAGAAGGATTGTGATTTCAGGCATGTGTCTTTTACCCAGATGGAGCTGCTCCTGGCCAGGTCTGCAGAACCAAAGAGATATTAAACAGAGGCAGTCTACACCCTTTCTACATTATTCCTGCTCTTCAGAGAAAGCTTCCATCTACCCTGGGCCATTCAGGGCTGTGAGAAATACTGGCTACCAATGTATATCAAATACTTGTAGTGATGCTGCACTGGCACACAAAGCAGAACTAAGTTCTGGAAGAGCCACAAGACAGAGTGGTTGTACTGATTCTCTTGGTACCAGATTGTAGTACAAGCTTATCATCATTACGTGTTTTTTCCCATTAGCCAGTTATTTGCTATAATCAGGAAGTCAAAGAAACAGAAAAATACCTGAGTTCAAAGCACGCATTTGCTAACAAATAGTAGGATTGATAATTTGCATGTCACACACCTTCAGCACAAGGACAGTTGGAGCCTCACTGGCCCTTTTTCCCCCCGCTCCTTGCAGAGAAAACTCCAAGATGCTGCCACTGGAAAGATGGGTGATTTCAAGCAGAGCCTGTGGTGGTACCACAGTGGCAGGAGAGAAGCAGCAGGGTTTTAACTGGTCTCTACAGGGCAAGTTCATCCTTATTGAGAACACATGCATCTAGAAGTCTGCCTCTACAAAAACCACATGGCTGTAATTAGTATAAACAGTCCAGAAGTGTAGTTTCCACTCCAAGCTTGATTTCTTTCACCAAATAGCAGAGTCACATCTCCTATCTCTGCCCTTTGAACTGCAGAAGGGAGATACCTGCACTCAAGCACAGCTGGAACAGCCAGGAATGCAGTGTGCTCTTCCTCAACATGGAGTAAATTTGTGCAAAATTAGTATCAAACCACTGAATGCAAAGAACACCAGAAGGTAGCTAAGAAATACATTTCTGATGAGAAAAGTTTATTTTGAACAGCAACTGGAATGCAAAAAGCCTCCACAGTGCTCACATTCAGAAACAAGTCTGACACCCTTCACAGTAACTTCAGTGGACAGTTTATGGGTTATTTTTTTTTTCAAATGCCTTTAGATCTGCCTACATCTCTGCCTCAAAAGCACACAGTATGGTGAGAAGATGAAAAAGGGAAACCCCTGCAAGCTGACCCCTGAATTCAGCATGCAAGTGATGAAGAGAAACCTCTTTTCAATTTCCATGGTGTAAAATTTAATCTGTACACATTTCCCATGATGTTGCAGCCTTTCCCTGAAGCGGACTCACCACTCCCAGAGCACAGTTCCCCCTCCTGAGATCACTGCTGGGAGAGCCTGCTGTGGGCAATATAAAGACTAACCTAAAATAGGAACTAAGCACACCAGTGTGGCATTTAAGGATTTTAACTCCCTTGCAATATTAAGTCTGCTCTCTGAACACTATTCACAACAAAGAGTTTTCTATTCTTGGTTTGACACATAGGAGACTAAATTACACATCAGTTTTGAAAAATGGCACTGTAGGATGTTGGATAGAAGAGCCCAGACTTTTAAATTCCAATATCCCCCCTTATCTTTACTGGGCCCAAGCTGTTGAAGGCAAAAAGACACATGTTCTATTTTAATGCATATTCCCACACAGGACCAATGAAGGCTTTCAGAGACACAGGAACTTTGATTAAAATTCTCAATATTGTCTAGAGATCATCCAGCTCAGAGCAAAATCAAATTAAAATTAGGTTATAGTCTCAGTCCTTCTGTACCTGTCAAGAGTCTGCCAAAGGGCTCCGATGATCACCACATGATTCAAGAGTCTTCAGCCCTGCCAGATCCAGGAATTCCCAAAGCAGTTCCTACTTACCTTCACAGCACAAGGCTGAAGCACTTGGGAGCTGTGATGGTGACAAAAATGCAGAGGCACTGCTGCTTATTTACATACCAGTTAAAAAATAGTGTTCCTTTCTTTAAAAAGTACTTAAAAATGAAATGTCTCAGGTCCGCCACTTTGTGATTAAGTTAAATTTGCTTCTTTGCAGGTTGTAGCACTAAAGCATTAGAAGTCATAATAATAATCCAGCTTTGCATCCACAGTTTTACATCCTTTATCTGAATAGATTCTCTCCTCTCTGGGGAAGTAGGTCATCTCGTCAGCTATCCTGCTCACAATGTCTTCATCCACAGCATAGCCACGCGACTCAATCTCAACCCTGACACACATTTTCACGTGTTTGTACTCCAGAGGCAGGAAAGGAATGAAGTAGTCAATGAGGTTTCTGTCAATCAAGGTGCTGTGCCAAAATCCACCTGTGAAGGGAAAGAGGTTTGTTAGTATTTCTCTAGTTAAACACTACCATGGGTTGAATGGGAGCAAGGGGCAGTGGGATTACAGCTAAGAATTCACCTAGGATTTTAGGGCACTATAATGCACAAGTCAATACAAGCACCATCTCATGTTACTTTGTGCATAAAATTTTGGACAGATACATAAATGTGGTCCTTTAGGCTGAATGAATGAATTTTGACTGTGCTTGAGCCTTGCTCTCCAGGTGCTGCTATCATACCTTTCCTTCTCTCACCTAGAGGGACAGATTTTCTCTTTTATCAGCTCTCTTACTCCTTTTTTTTTGGAGCTTGTATCTAAACTTTTTAGGAAGTACAGCGAGTTTCCTTCCAATGCTAAATTCAGAGCATAATTATGTTAAAAGCCCTTTTCACCAGAAGTCCTGTGTGAGGAAACACTATGGAGGACTATGAAGCATTTCCCCCAAAACATACAGTCCAACAGGCAGCAAACAGGCTGGTGGCCAAGGTGCACAGAGCTCCTGAACCTTCACCCATCCTGGGAGCCAACTGCAGGCCCCAAAACTGCATTTTTGCTCCTTATAAGCCAAAAACTGGAGGCCACGTCAAGAAGAAACCATAGCTTGTAATAATGCAGCTAAAATGCAGCCCATCCCTTTTATGTAACTTTTACCACCTCAAAAGCAATCCTTTTACTCACTATTTTTGTTGTTGAAGACAGACACAGAGAGTGCATTTTGGATATCTGTGAGCTGGATATCTTCCCTTGTCCTCCCATTTCTCCAGAAATCTAGTGCTACCTCTGTTATCTTTTCAGCTCCTGCATTGCTAAGTAAAGAGAAAATAGAGATTGCAGCTTGGGGTAGTTTTAAAAGTTGAAGTTATGAAGTAAAAGCATAGAGTATACAGAACAGCATCCCTGAGAAGCCAGTGTTTACCTGAGGAAGATGAAGATGGCTTGTCTGTAGGACACCCCATCCAGCAGCTCATAGTAGTCCAGGAAGGGCTTGATTGAGTCAATGAGCCCTGCGTGCATTTTATCCATTTCATCAAATATGAAGAGTGACCGGGGACAGACGCTCACATTTCCCCGAATCCACGACTGCAGCTGGTCCTGAGTGCCATAAAAGTGAAAGATGCTGAAAGAGTTTGTGTTGAAAAGACAGAAAATAATAGCACTTTCCGTTTATGAAACCTTGTCCTGAAGGAGTTGTTTCAGTGGTGTCATTTTAATAGTTCTGGCTTCTTGACTAAAACATGGTTACAAGCTGTAAATGAAACCTCAACAAAATCTTATGCTGGTTCTGAAAAATTTTAAGACACCAAGAGACAGGATGGGAGAAGCATAAATTCTCATAGACATTCCTATGAAAAGCAAAAATAAAAGTGCACAGTAGGACAAAAAATGGGCCCCACCACGGGATAGCCACACAAAACCAAGCTCTGACAAGTCAGATGATGGCTTTTGGCAGCACTTTGGTCTAAACAACATTAATATAACCAATATTACATTTGCTACCTGGCAGGAGGAGTGAGAAATTGCACCTGCTGACACTGGCAGAAGGAGAAACAAAATTTAACTCTGTGTTTTAATTAATCAGAAGTTAAATGAAGACAATTACAAGTCCTTCTTAAAACATTGTTGTCCAGAAAGGCTAATAATGGCTTTATTGCTTTGAAAGAGTCTCTCACTTAAGCACTGCATTTTCACCTTGAGTATTACATTCAAGATCTATAATGCATTAACTGGGAGGAAAAGGCTTGTGGTGGTAGATGAATGAGAAATAAATGTTCTATTTTCAGTGATTCATCACTTTTTAATTTATTCTACTCAGTCCCTGAACTGCAGGTGTATTCGGGATAAGCAGCAATACTTCCTCCTACTGCCTTGGGCAGCAAATTTCCCAAGTGTATTCATCTCACAACAAATGCAGAAAAACATCATTCTATTTCAAAATGGCTCAGTTAAAAGAAGGGGGAAATAAGTTGTAAAAGAGAAAATGTCTATTTCCTCCATTTGGAAATCCGGTTTGTAGACCATTATATTGCCATTTTAACAGATACAAACTGAATATCAACATGCAGTACTACAAGACAGTAGCAGTCATTCAAACTGTGCAGTGAACAAAGTCAGAACCAAAAAAAACATAAAACACATCTGAGCTACTGCTCCATGCTATCTCCCTGCCCACAGAACTGACACAATTCCAAGTACATTTACCTGTACCTTTCTGACAGCAGATTATTTTGTTATTTTGCTTTAAAGCTTGGAAATGGACCCATAGAAAACTAACTACTACTGCTCAGAGTGCAGAATAGACAAAGATGCCTCAGAGAGCCAGTGTGAGCTTGCCATGGTGCCTGACAAACCTGAGGGTCACCAGGTTGTCATGAACTATTGGGTTTTTTTGCAATGCCCACCAGCGTGTCACCTAACTAGAAATCGTGTTTATCCTTAAGTCAGTCCCATCTCTAAGCAAAGTGCAGAATGAAAATTAAACCATATCACTCTTCCCTCAAGAGAGGCTCAAAACACGCGCAAAAACCTTCACATTCACAGGAAAGCAATCCTGATGGATGTTAGGATCTACACAGTTCAGTACAGAAGATCGCACACTTGGCATAGCATACGTGTTACTGCACAAAATAAGATCTAGGTCTGATGTACTGATCATGCTGTCACATTGGTAACTCACTGCAGCACAGCTCGTTCTTACCTTGTAGAGATTGATGCTGTGAGCGTGAGGAAAGTGTAAAGTTGCTACGAACTGATGGACATATTTACTCTGCAGACCTTTTTTATAAATGCTTTCGGCGACGATCTTACTGACAAAGTTTTTTCCTGTTCCAGTCCACCCGTGCAAGGAAAGCGCTAGAGGCTTTTTGGCGTTGGTATTGTTCAAGAAGCCCCTCACGGCTTTTACAACCACCTTGCTCACCAAGTGCTGTCCGAACAGCCTGTTGTCCAAATTCCCCTGCAGAGCTGCACGGAGAGACCATCACAGTGTCAGCGGGCCGGCAGCGGCGGGAAGGCCCCGGAGCTCTGCCCGCCTCCCGCCGCCGCCCCGGCGCCCTCCCGCCGCCTCCCCTCAGCCCATCCCGGTCCCGCACCGGCGGCGGCGCGCGGGTCGTGCCGGTGCAGGCAGCACTCCCTGAAGTAGCAGTAGAGCCGCGGGTAGGAGATGAAGCCGGTGAGGGCCGAAGCAGCGGCGCCCGCGATGGCGAGTCCCACACTGATGGGCTCCACGGCGCCGGCCGGCGTGAGGAGCGGCAGCAGCACCAACGCCAGGGCCGCCCGCAGCGTGCCCCGCCGCAGCTTCATCGCCCGCCCGGCCCAGCCGCCCGGCCGCCGCTTCCGCCCCTCGGCGCCGCTTCCGCCGCCGCCATCGCGGGTGCGGGGAGAGGCGGGGCCGGCGCTGAGGGGCGGCCGCCATGTTGGGGCGGGAACGGGCGGGGCCGGCGCTGAGGGGCGGCCGCCATGTTGGGGCGGGAACGGGCGGGGCCAGCGCTGAGGGGCCGCGGTGCCGCCGCCATGTTGGGGAGGGCACCCGGCGCCGTCGGGAGCGGAAGGCGGCCTGGAGCAGTGCAGTTATTCAATATTACAGTCTGTGGCCGTATCGCCCGGTGTTAGAATAGACGAATCAAAGAATCATCATGGTTAGAAGAGAGCTTTAACATCATCATGTCCAACTGTCCATCCAGTACTGCCACTGTAACCCCTAAACCAACTAAAACCCACAGCACCCAGTGGTACCTCTGGACTCTCTAACACCTCCAGAAATGGTGCTCCACCACCTCCCTGCGTAGCCTATTCCAAAGCCTGACCACCCGAACAGTGATAAAGTTTGTTTCTAATCTAAATCAAATCTCCTCTGTCTTAGCTTAAGGCCACCTGTGCAAGGGATCTTTCCCTGACCTGCACAAACTCAGGGGCAAACTTGCCTCTGGCTTGGCATAGAAATTCTTCCCCTTTTCTGGAAAAAAGTAAAATCTGAGGTTGTCCCTTCCCACCCTGGAGTTGTCACTTTTGAGCGATGGGACAATCTGGCCACCAAAACCCACAAACCAGGAAAAACTCATCAGCATGAATTCCAGAAGAAAAAATGCTACAATAACTTAAAAACCACTTTTACTATTTTCAAGTTACAAATCTTCACTACAAGTACCCACATTGCACTTCTGTGGAAGACATGTGGACAAGAAGACAGGCTCCCAAGAGCTTTATATTTACAAAGCAAACAACATTGCTGCTTTTAAAGGATCTCTCTTTTTCTTAGTATTAAGATGGTGAAAAGAAAAATCTATAAAAGCCACTTTGTTTTCCCACTAAAAATTGCCAATCATGAAAGCTCATTTCCCATTAAAAAACTTCATTTATAAGAACATATTTATATACAAAGTTACACCAACCAAAGGGTTCACAATCACCTGCAAACTGATTGACTACAAGATCACACAGGAAGAGCTTCGTAGGTAACTTTAGCATCTGAAGGTAGTGACTCTTCCCAACATCCATCGCAGGTCACTGACACAAAATCCTTTATTGGTGGAAAATAGGAACAACTCCTGAGGCTTCAGTCCACATTCATCAGTATCGCCTGTTCATCTTCTTGAACTTCTCATAATGATAATCATCCGTGGCTTTTTCATTGAGGGGACGTTTGCGATTTGGAGGAGACCCTTCAAAAGAAAGAGAAGACAATTTAATATCCCTGTCCTTTCACCGGACACATTTCCTGAACTCTGCCACCTCCTTTAGACAGTTCCTCAGTGTGTGAAGTTATTGCCTTACACCTTTTGCTATTCCGCCATACTTCCACCAAACATTTGTCAGATAGCTTTGGCAACACTTCAGTTGTGACCTTCAGCACTCCACCCCTGAGCTGGAGGATGCATGTCTCTCTCTACAAACATCATCCAGAGTTTCAGGTGTGATCTAAAGCTGCAACAGCCAGCTCTCTTGGACTTGGATTGCTCCACTCCCACTACCTCAGGGCACTCAGAGAAGAAGAGGAAAGCGGATTGTTCTCTGTACAAGACTCCTGAAGAGTTTCAGTGCCTCCTTACAGCCATTCAGATTTGGAACTTACGCTCAGGCTCTGGCCTCTCCGTGTCCCCCACTCTCAGCGGACGGGGCTTTGGCTCCTCCTTGTTCCTTCGCACTGGTGCATTCAGCTCCTCATGATAAACTGCAAGAAAGAAAACTTCAGGTAAGGAATATTATCTGGAGCACTCTTATCCAGATGGATAAATTTCTATGGCCTTTGTTTCAAGTCATCTTTATCAGAAAGAACAGAAACTCAGAACCACCCTTCTTGGAACTGGCTTCTGTGGTTAATTAGGTAACATGGGGCAGAGCAAATTTCAACAGCACTATTTCAAGTGGCCTAAACACTCTTCACTTCCATCAGAACACACCAACCTGATTCCCATCACCCCTGTAGGCATGGAAGGACACAGCAGAAGGCTGCCTTTCCTTTAGATGTCTGCAGCATCAGAGCATCACACAGAAATTAATTCCTGTCTCCTGTCCAATAAGGTCTGTTTGTTTGGCCACCCTGTCTGCTCTGGCAGCCTGCAAACTGGAGTCTCTCCATCATACACCATCATTTCCAGCACACAAGGCACAGCTTAAAGAAAACATCTTGAAATTTATGAGGCAGTGTCAGCTGGGAGTTCAGAAAGCCCAGCCATGAGAAATACTTCCCTCTCCTTGCTGATGGGCAAAGGAAAAAAACAGGCCAGAAAGGGTCTCTCTGAGCAACCCAGGAAAAGCAATCCTGACATGTTGATACGTGGACCAATTTCTCTGTCCCAACTGGGTCAGGAGGGACACTCATTACTTACATCTGTTGTGCTGGACATAATTAACAGCCATGTTGGTGGGAACAAAGGAAGTTTCGCTGTCTTTCTTTTTGTTCTGCTGCTCTGCCAGCAGCTTGGCCTTGGCCTCTTCAGTTGAGATGATGTTTTTTATTTTTGCACTAGAAGCAAAAAAAAATACTCAGTTAGAAGGGGTAGCAGGCTCAGAAGTGCTAGGTGCATGGATATGGAGAACACTAATAGCACTGCTGTGGCATCTGATGCAGTTTTTGAGAGAGGAGGCAGTGCTATAGAAACAGACACTTTGTCTCAAAGGCAAAATGGAAGCTCCTATCATGAAGGAGGTCCTATCTTCAGTGCAGGACACAAAGAGGTCCTGCAGAAAGCTGCTAGGCTCAGGTCACAGAAGAGCCTTTTCCCAGAAGTCACAGGATGGAGCTGCACCAAGCCCTGGGGCTGGTGCAATCAGCCCCTAGACCAATCAGACCAATCCAGAACAAGGCTCAATCCCATCCCATCCCAAACTGGGAATGTGTCATCCAGACATAGTGCTGCTCTGCCAGCCAACAGCTGCTCATCCTGGCAGTCCTGGCCAGCACCCACAGATCTGTGAAACACATACTCGATTCCCAGGTCCACTTCAGGAATGCCACTCAGCATCTGGTTGGACAACATCTCCTCAGTCTTCTTGGCAGAGGAGACACGGATGTTCTCTGGCAGCTCGTACAGGGAGTCCTCAGCATTCTTAAGCTTCACCTTCTGCTCCTCATTCTCCACAATTCCCTTTCTCTTCTTCAGCTCAGTTTCAATGTACTTCATCCTGAACAGCACACAAGGGACAGGGCATTTAATTCAGTTCCTGTACTGTGTTCTGCACTGCTGGAGCACAGCTGCATCCCTGTGCTGACAGCTGGGAGAGAGGAAAGAATCATCTCTCCAAAAGCACTCAGCTAATATTAGTAGCAAGAATTAATTGTCCAAGAAACAATCATGTTCTCCACGGTCTTTAACAGCCAGTAGGGAAGGCTCCCATAGGGATTTAGTGCCAAGCTGGCTGGTTGGCACCTCCTAGCTTTGTCCATGAAAAAGCCTTCTCAACTCCACAAGGTGGGAAGTGAAAGGGCAAGGGAAAATTTCAGTGAGAACTGGGAAGATCTCCTGGGACTACTCAGAATCCACAACATAAGAAATGGTGAGGGGCCACCCAGCCTGATTCAACAGTAGAGACACAACACAGCACGACTCACATGTCAGCATCTTCATCCCGCCTGTTGGTTTCTGCTGAGAAGGATGTTCCCAAGTTCAGATCTTCCTCTTCATTAATCCTAAGTGGAAACCACAATGTTTACAGGTTTTGGTGGGTTTTTATGTTGGCTGTTCGGGTTTTTTGAGAGAGGTGTGTGTGGTGAGTTTTTTAAAAGTAATTTAACAAGTCAGAGCAAAAGTAACTAGTCAGACTGCATTATATGAAACTCTTCAAAGTTACACAACCTCTGGTTAATTAATTACCAGTTGTCATTAAATACTAGTCCAGGGAGAGATTTTCAGAGCTCACATGTACTTACCTGTCCTTGCCTCTTTCTTTCAGCTTCTTCATGTCCACCATTCCCCCAGATTTTATCTTAAATGGGTCATCCTGTAAAACAAGACATAATAAAAACCCCTGAAGCTTCCCTCTAGTTTAAAGCTAGTCTTCAAAATCTGGATAAAACCACGGGAGACATTCAGGAATTGAGCTGTGACACCAGTCCTGCCCCAGGCTGGTCTGACACAGTCAGTGTTCTCACACCACCACATCTGAGCCCTGAGGTGATGGAACTGTCCAGCACTTACCACAAGTGTGGCTTCTTCTTGCAGCTTCTCTCCCACCAGCAGAGCTACAGCACTGGTCAGGCAGATCAAGAAAGAAGATAAAATTCAGCAGAAGGAAACACAGCACTAACAATACTGCATTGCTTTATCCCTCTCTAAGTCTCCCTGTCCTTTCCATCCTCAGGTTTTAACATAGCAACTCCTCTGTCAGGAACATAATTTTAGCAGTGTCTGACATAACGGTTTGTACTGGAAGGATGCAGATGACAAGAGAGAAATTGACTGTCACATCACACCTCTAGACAAAATACACATACCCCTCCCCAGTGTCACATCCCTTACCTCACCCCATTGGGCCGCTTTCTGAGGCTCTGAACTTCTTTGGCTTCCTCTAGTTTTAACCTAAAGAAAAAAAATACATTTGACTTAGTACTTGATACTTCAACTTTGCCCTAAACCTCTGCATATCAGCATCCACTTTTTGGGTTTCAAGTTAAATAGGTATTTTCTATTTAATTAAGCGATCCCACGCATTTGAGCAATAAGAAAAAAAGAAAGTCTTGAGGAAGAAGCCAATTTGTGAAGGACGGGCCAAAATACATGCAGGCATGAGTGGCTCTGAAGAAAATTGATGGTGAATTGAAATCGCAAGAGTTTCTCCCTAAACTGAGAGGAATCCCTAACGTCTGTGATCACGTCAGGCTGTGACGCACGCTGTGACGTCACACCACAACACAGCGGTTCGGCACGGCAATACGTGACGTCAGCGCTCACAGCACAGCCGTACGTGACGATACGACACGACACGATGTCTGACGATGTCGTGACTCCCGGACACGGCACTGCTGGGCTAAAGCAGTCCCGGGGTCCCGGCCCGCCCCTCGACCGCTGCCGGGCCGGCCGCGGTTGGGTTTCCCGCTGGGCCCCGCCGGGTTCCCCGCCGGCGCCCGACCCACCTGACCTCCTCGGCGAGCTGCTCGTCCTCCTCCTCCTCCTCCTCGTCCTCCCTGCGCCGGCGGAAGGATTTCTGGCCCGGCATGGCTCCGGCTGCCGTGCCACGGCTCCCGCACCGCCGCTTCCCTCCCGCTGCCGCGGCGCGCCGCGATGACGCCACGGCCCCGCGGCGAAGCCGGGAGAGCCGCCCCTCTGCCCGCACCTCGGCCGGGCAGCAGCCGCGGTCCCGCCGAGCGGGGCCGGCAGCGCTCCGTGCCCTCCCGGACGGGCCCGGGAGCCCTCGTGCCGCCCGCACCTCGGGCCATGCACTGTCTTTTCTGGGAAGACCTGGTGTGAGCCACGAGGCTCGTTCCTTTTCGCGCAATCGCAGCCTCCGCCGGTGGCCGGTGCCTGTCAGGGACGGCGTAGAGAGAAGGCGCCGTGGGCAGCGAGCGTGGGTCCCACACCCGGGGTTACAGCCCAGCCCTTGGGGCGGGACGCGGCCCCTTCACCCGGCTGCTCCCCGCTGACCGAGCACCGAGCCGCCTGTTGGGTCCCCGGCCAAACGAGCCGCGGTTCGCCCCTCCAGCACCAACCCTGGGGGCTGAGCCCCGACTACTCGGGGAGCCCTCGGGCCCGGCCCCGGGACCCCGCGGGGTCAGCGCCGCCACCGCCTCCTCCGCTCGGTCCCGCCCCGTCCCGCCCCACCGGGCCCGGCCCCCGCTCCGCCCCCGGCCTGCGCGGCGCCCGCCGCTCCTCCGCCGCTTCCCCGCTCCGCTCGGGGCCCGCGGCCCTTCCCGGCGGCCCGGCCTGCGGCGGGGGCGGGGACGCCCCGGGCATCCCGCAGGTGAGCGAGGGCCGCGGGCCGGGGCGGCGGGGCTGTGCGGAGGGAGGGCGGCCGGGCCGCGCCGCGCCCGGGATGATGCAGCAGCAGCGGCCGCGGGGGCTCCGGCCCGGCTCCTGCCGTGCCCCGGCCTTGGGGCGACCCTGCACCCCCGGGCCCGGTGCCGGCCCCGGGAGCGGCACCTTGCGGCTTTAGGCTGTTTCTGTTCAGCCTCGCTCGTGTCCGGCAGCTGTAGTGCCTGTCAGGAGGGGACTTGTATCATGGGGGTCTGCTGCACTTGAGGAGTGACATAGAGGACAAGGGGAGATTTCCCGCAGGTGTTTTTTTTGCCTGAAAGATAATTCTCTAGGTGAGTCATTGTGTTGTGACCTCCCATAACAAATTAGTGTTTAGACCTGCTCTCCTTTGCGTGTTGCACATAAACCTGGTTTCCCCATACCTGATATAGCTGCGTGCCAGGAGCACCTGCTTTCTGTTAGTAGGGCAGTTGGGTAAATATTTCTTTTTTCAGTATCTCAAGTATAAAATGTCTCAGAGCACAACTGCAGATACCTCTTTCTCTTGGTAGGTTATGCAAGACCAGACCTGGTAGTTGTTTTGTAGATGAACAGTGCAAAGATTTCTTTTATTTGTGCAGTTGCTCCGAAGAACGTCAGCCTGCATGGATCTGAAACTCTTGACAGCTGGCTCTAGCTTTGGTACAAAACCACAGAGTTGTTTTAAGAGGAAAAAACAACCAGCAAAAACCTAGAAATGTGTTCCTGTAGATGGCAGAGACGCTGGGTTTGGCAGCAGTTGAAGCGACTGAAAGTAGGTTGCAGTTACGGAGGAACTGTTCTGACATGTTCGTGTACTGTTCTCTCTCAGCGGTTCTTGAGAAAGACAGGCTGAAGGACTTGTTTTAGGGTAACTTCTTTTCCCATCATACACAGTACATTTTGACAAGCACAGTTCAGCTCTCTGGCAGTGCTTTTATGACATTCCCGGTTTCCTGAGCAGAATTTAGAGCTGTGTGTGCCAGCTATAGCTCTTAGGACAGAGTCGTGGGAAGACAGAAGTTGAATATTTCCCTCTGAGCAGTCACAAACCTTATTCTGGTGTACGTGGTCAGGGCTGAGAGGTGAAAATGAGATTTTCCCTGCATTGTTCAGAAAGGGAAGCACTGTGTGGGAAGATCAGCACCTCAGTGCTGGAGAGTCTAAAGACATGGTTTTGATTTTGAGGAGAGAGGTGATCCCACGAAATGCACTGCAATCATTCACATCCAGAAGATTCTACTTAACAAAGTGTGCTTCAAAACCAGTTCCCAGTTAGGTTAAGATGGTGAAGATATGAAGTCTGGAATTCATTTTAAAGCAGTATTTTGTTCATTAGATTTTCTGGGGAACATCTGGGAGAGAGATAAGAAATCAAGGATGGTGAAATAGCAGATGTAGCATTGATACATTTTTTTTTTTTTTAAATTGGACCAGCTGATGCATTTGGGGAAAGGGGCCTCTTTTGGTGAAGGAACTCAGAGCCTGAAATATCCCAGTTTTATGTGTTAGTGAAAGATACTGTTCTCTTGTCATTTGTATTTTAAATCAATATGTGTTACATGGTGCTATGTTCCTTCTCTGTGAAACTGCATGAAATTGCTCTGTTGTTTGTTAAGCTTCTCTTCACAGGTTACTGAGATCCAGGTCAGCACCCCTGTGGTGTTTTTACCATGCACATACGATTTCTTCTATCTTTGCTCCTCCCATTAGTTTACTGAGTTCTAAAGAGTGCTGGTAAAATTAGCCTTGAGGTTTATCTTCTGCTAAGACAAGGTGCTAGGCAAGCTTTTTCATTCCCAAGATAAGTGTTACTGATATGGCCTACTAGTTTATAATTTTTTTTTCTTTTCTCCCTACTGTCAGTGATTTAGACCAGATAAGACTGGGAATTGTTTCAAATGTCCTCAAAATGTGAAAAAAAACCAGAGTGTAGCAGCCATGAGGCTGCTGGAGTCATTAACATCAAGTTAATCAGATTTTTCCACTTCTTTATTGCAATAATGTGGGCTCTTCACATCTGCTTAATTTCTAGCCAACTGTAATGTTTTGGATCCTTGTCTGTGCTATTAATATCACTTATCTTCTCTTCTACTTTTTTAAGAGACATGAGCAAGGTTATTCAAGCTATGCTTAAGAAACACAGACTCTTTTCATTTTTTTTATAGCTGCATGTTACTGAGACATATTTGAATACATATATACATACAAATATCCATGGACCACCATAAAAGTGTTTATTTTGTTCATAGGCTATGAAATCATCTGTTCTTGTGGTGCTTGCATATACGGGCTGGGTGGAGCAGTGTTTTGTTATGTTTTGTAGAGAATTTGAGTTATGTGGCTCATACTGTTAAAAATCTACTCATGAAATGGTAAATTCCTCAGAGACTGGAGCCTTCTTATCAGTGTTACAGTTCACTTAAGTCTATTTCCCTCTTGCCCACCTTCATTTAGAACTAATCATATTTTCAATGTTCGATGAAGTAGTGTAACGAGGAAATGTTAGATCAGCACAGTTGGGTGCATGAAGCTCACAGACACCACAGGCTAAGTACTGGTCATGAGCTGCAGCACCTTTCACTTTTCATCAGAGTTTCATGCAAATGAGCTAATTAGATTTGTATCTGTGCAGCTGAAGCTGTGCCTGTGTGCTGAGCATCTCCCATCATCTCTGAAGGCACTTTCCATGATATGGATTATTAGCTTTATTTGTTTCTCTCTCCTCCCCATGGCTTTGCTCCTTCCCTGCAATACCCCAACGCAGCCACTCAGCAGTGGGGCCAGACTGTGCCAGATTTGTTTCAATCTCTGAGCCTTAAAGATAGATATGGACCTCTAATACGCAAATCATGCCCAGGTGTCTTTTTCAGTCATGAGAGCAAATCTGACCTGTAGTGAAAGGAGTCATCCTTTTTTTGTCATAGGAAACCCTCCTCACATGAGTGTTGGTGAAAATGGGGGATACAAGGGACATCTGTCCTCACCTGGATTCCATAGGAGAGGTGACCAGGGATGATCTGCTGCTCAAATCCAAGGTACAGGGTTGTGGCTCTCAGTTCTTTCCCTTTTAGCTGTTGTGCATGGATTTGCATGTTTGCTTTTTGAAGAAAATGCTGCCTGTCTCCAGAGAGAGACTCTCTTTCCCCAGTAGTGTACCCACATGTCCCATAAAATCACCCTTTGTGACCCCACAAATTTCTCATAGTCATTTTATCCTGCTTGAATGTGTCACTTTAGCTAAAGGGGTGCACTTGTGTATTTGATTGGAAGTGTGGTGAAAGGCATGAAATACGGTGAGCTAAAGGTTGGGCTGTTTTGTAGAAAAGTTTCTCACTCTTTAAGGACTTAGTTATTTAAAAACCAACCAAGCAAACAAACCTTCTTTTATCATGAATATGCAGGGAACTTGCCAGTCTTGTGGAGCTGCGGGACCAAACCTCTGGGCTTGTCTTCAGGTAAAAATGCCTTGTTTGTGTGCATGATGTAGTGGAATTCACTCAAATAGCATTTATACTGAAAAGAGAGTGGGGAGCAAAGAAGGGGTTCACTATAGAACAATACACTGTTTTTTGATGGACTCCAAGGAGGATTGTCTCCAGGTGAGAGGGTAACACTGTCCCAATCTGACAAGATGTAATAGTTCACTCCTTGTAGGGGATTGCCCTTGTCATTCCCAGTAGGAATGAATAAATTCCCCAGTGATGGTTGTTGGCTGGGTGTTGCCTGTGCTGGCACCTGTGGAGGGGCTACAGGGTGACACCTTGGAAGTGAGGAGGGAGGAAATCCATGGGACATTGGGGCAGGCAGGGACTGTTTATTTTTACGCTGGAATGCCCAGGCTTGGGGCTGCTCAGATGAGATTCCTGTTGGAGCAATGGCCTTGCAACAGAGACTTTGTCTGGGTGCAAATCTGGTTCCAGGTTTTCTTTTTTAAATCAAATGTAAATTTCCATTAATTCTAAATTTCCATCTTGTTTTGGGCCCTGAATAAAAAACAGGTTAGAAGACCGGGAAGATAATTCTGAAGTTGTTGCTGCTGCTGGGACTGTTTTCTAAAGAGTCTAACTTGATGTGCCCATTGTGCTTTGGCTCTTTCCCCTTTCTAGATTGGTTGTCCTTATGTTGGTTGTGGGGAGTCCTTTGCTGACCACAGCACACTTCATGCACAGGTGAGCTTTTCTCTATTCCCCACATTTAAACAGACAGAATTGGATTTTCCCTGTTCCATGTCCTGGTAGTCCTGTGCTCCAGCCCAGGCTAGCTACCAGAGGAGATCTGTTGTTTAATTTTCAATTTCCAGGCCAAGAAGCACAACCTGACGGTGAACCTGACCACGTTCCGTGTGTGGTGCTATGCCTGTGAGAAGGAGGTGTTCCTGGAGCAGCGCCTGGCAGCCCAGCCACCCTCACCCCCCAGCAAGTTCCCTGAGCCGGTGGGTCTGTGTCACACAGGGCAGGGCTGGGAGCTTGGCAAGGTTTCATTTGCCTGGTGTAAAATTAGCCAAGTGATTCCTGCCGTGGTGCAGCGTTGCTGTCACAGGGATACCTTCAGTGACAGTGGCTGCCTGTAGCCAGGAGACCACTAGCCCTGACTTGCAGGGTGTCCCAGCAGACAGACAAATGACTTAGGGGTGGGAACTAGATGACCTTTGCAGTCCCTTCCAACACAAACCATTTATGATGCTGTGATTCTGTGACTTGAATATCCATTCTGACTCTATTTTTAACCTTTCCAATGGGGTATCTGCATGTGAGAAGAACCTTTCTGTCACATTTTCATTTCCAATGCATGGCCCATGGAAATTTCAGCTGTCAGACCAGAAACACAATGTACTTGCGACACTGCTGCTCATTCCTGATGTTTCTTATCAAGTGTACTGGAAGCAGTAATGACACTATTTCCACTCCCTGCTGCCTCAGTGAGATGGGTAGACAGTGCAACCTGTTCTTCCTTCTCCTTCTACTTTTCTTGAAGGCTGGCTTGATTTATATGTAAGATAATATCTCTCACAGCTCATCTTTCAAAGCAGGCCTGTGACTGATACTTATTTCTCTGTCTTTAATCTAGGATTCTCCTTTGCCTGCTCACCCTCTGAAAGCTGTTCCCATTGCAGTGGCTGATGAAGGTGAATCTGAATCAGAGGATGATGACTTGAAACCAAGAGGTAACTTTGCATTGAGTTGATGAAAGGGCTGGCAGGGCAACTCTGCAGTCTGTAGTACCTGCACTGAGAGGGTTCCTGGCAGCAGAATGTGGAGACTGCTTAGAAAGGGCTGGATTCCCTCTCCCTGGGGAGGAATATAGAAGGCAGCACATCTTGAAAGTGATTCATCCCTCTCTTGTTTGTGCTTTAGGCCTTACTGGAATGAAAAATCTTGGGAACTCCTGCTACATGAATGCAGCACTTCAGGCTCTCTCAAACTGGTAGGCATTAGGGCTTTCAGTGTTGTCCTAACTGGCTTCACTAAATATCAAAGATGTCACCTCTGATCTGAAACCTTCATTAGTCTTGCAAAGAGAGATTAGCCAGGCTGGGGACAGAAAAAAATAGTGTTTTTTTAGGGTAACAGAAATGTTACAGTAGGAAATTGAAGGACCAGCCAGCTCATGGCTATGTACAAGGCTCATGTTTAGACTAATGCTTGAAGTAAAACTTCATCATTTCTGTTGCAACAGAAATTATTTATCCCAGAGAAAGCTGTACCACGTCTCTTTGTTCTCCCCACTGATATCATTCTAATAACCTATATACTAAAATATTCTCTAGCCATCCTGCTGAAACCCAATTCCAGGATCTTTTCTGTACTGAGAACAGGTTCAGATCAGCCTTTTCATTTGATCCAAGTGAGGAGTCAATCTGCATCTGGAACCACTTCTTCTCTTGGTTTAAAATCAGTACCCTAAGCATGGTTTTGATAAGGCCTGCATGAAGTTTTGATAAATAAATATAAGCAGAGGAGAAATTTCTGTGGGCTGAATTCTTCTCTTTTTCCTTCTCTTGTAGCCCACCTCTCACACAGTTTTTCCTGGAATGTGGTGGACTGGTCCGGACGGATAAGAAACCTGCCCTGTGCAAAAGCTACCAGAAGTTGGTGTCTGAGGTTTGGCACAAGAAACGGTGCGTGGTGACCCCTGGTCTAACCTGGCAAGGTCTCAGAGGTGTGTTAGTTCTGAGGCCTGGCATCAGCAGAGAGGAAATCTGATCCTCGGGGACAAATGCATTGTCTGAGGCAGTGATTTAACCCCCTGTGTGGATGGGGATTTAAGGATTCCCTGGGATCCAGGAGATCCCATCTCTGGTGCTGGTGATGAAATAGGCACATTGATGCCAATGAAAATAATTCATTCTTAATATTACAATTTTAAAAAGGAAGAGCTTTTTAAAATACAGTTCCCCTGTTGGCAATGAAGAACAAATGATGGAGTAAGGGAACTTGAGGCTATCTCCAAATATTTTACGTGGACTTCAGTAGCCAGCATTTAATTGCACTGCTTTTGATTAGCAGAGGAATTGATGATTTGGATAGAAAAAGTGATTCAGAGATTTTTACTGAATAAAGTGGAAAATGCAGGTGACATTTTGGGAATTGTTTGCTATTGATTCAAATTCTGGACCAGTTCAAAGGACAGTACAAAATTATGTAGCTCTGTTTAAATCTGAAGATGTCTGCTCTGTGCAATAAATTAAACCCCATCAAAACAGGAATTTAAATGGCATTGCATGTTTGCCTCAAGTTCATTATTAACAAGGAATAAGTAAGATATGGAGCAAGGTGAACTGTGTCTGTGTAGAGGAGGAGGCTGCAGGCTTTGAAGCAATATCATGTCATTTTAACATTGATTGAATTTATCCCATTTACTGGGTGATCAGCCTGCCCAGATTTTGAGACAGACATGGTGCTGGAAAATCAAACTAACTAATTGCTAAATTCTGTTCTGGAAAGAATCACTTCCCACACTCAAAGTGTGACAGAGCTGTAAATGAAATGTGTTTTGGGGAAGGGTCTCTCTGGAAAGACAGACTGAAATGACTGCAAGGTGTTTCTGTCTTTTGGTGTGTTTGTCACCTAGCTCATGCAGAAATCTCTGCTCAGGATTTGCAGGTGCATAATTATCTTTTGGCCTCTTTAACTACACACCACACCCTCTGTTATGGCCTGTTAGACAAACTGGCTCCAAGCCCAACAAGCAAACTGACTCTTTCTTTTTTCTTTTTCCATGTCTAAACAGCCCAAGTTATGTTGTTCCAAGCAGTCTATCCCATGGAATCAAGCTTGTGAATCCCATGTTCCGAGGCTATGCACAGCAGGTGGGGCCTGAAAAAAACCATTCTGTTATTCCAAAGACAGAGGGAGTTTCATTCTTGTAGTGGTGATGCTTCTGTTTAGAAGCAAGAGCTTGAGCTTGGGGGTCATGGCCTGTCTGTGTCAATATCAGTGATCTGATAGAGCACTTGGGTGGGATTTGGGAGACTTGGATTCTTTTCCAGGCTTGCCTCTGGCTTGTTGGTACCAAATCAGTTCATTCCCTTGTGTCAGCTTGCTCATCTCTGAAGTGATGGTGGTCAAATCCTTTATAAACAGCTTTGAGATCTACTGATACCTGCTGTATAGGAGTTTGGTATTATTTATTCATGTCAGAGCTGAGGAACCTGGATAAATCTGTACTAAGAATTCAAAGATATGAATGTTCTATTTTCTTTTTCTGGGGAATTACAGCAAAACTAGGTCTTATTTAAAGGTAGTATCCTCTTTTTTTATTTTGAAGCCTTTATCAGCGTAGCTTTTCTGTTTGTTCTTTATGACAAAATGTAAACAATGAACTATGTTCAGAAAATTTACTACAGAAGTGACAGTGCGTCAAAACTGTAATAGTGACAAGATATCAAAACAAAGAATAAAAGTAATGATTAATGAAAGAACTTCTATAGTTGTCTTTGATGTGAAATACGTTGGATTGGAAAACACTGATCTGAAGAGATAGATTTGAAAGGTAGGCATGGCAGGCTAAAAGCCAAACTTCACAAGACAACTGAAAGGTCGTAATTAACTTTCTGCAGTTGTCAAAATACCAGCTTGCTTTCCAGCAGCTCCTTTGAAGCCAATGCATCAACTCTTTTACCATGTATTATGAATGTAGGAGCTTGCAGCTAGACTGTGTATCTTTGAGTTTCTGGTTCCTCTCCCTGTTTATTAAAGATTTTAATTTGCCCTCTCTAAGAGGTGGCTTGCCATGACCAGAAGTCAGTGTTCCTAAGATGGGTTTGTGGGAAGGAGTCTGTTCTCCAGGGCCTGCTGTTTTCATCAGGTGTCTCCTTGCTTTTTCCCTATTATCTGTGATAAATGCCTGATAAATGCACTCCTGGTTTGCCTTCTACAGCTGGCTCTCTGTCTTTTCAAAGTCTTTCAGCTTAAGATATTCAGATTAAAAAAAATGGGCCTTTAATTATGTAGGAGGCAAAGCATTTCTGTGACAGAAATGCTTTGGTGCATGGCCCTGCTTCAGCTGGGTGTGTGTGCTGCAGAGCAGGCTCACCTTTGTGGGCACTCTTGGAATCAGCTGTGAATGGAGCCATCTCCTCTTTTGCCTCTCTCATTTGCCACGTTTCTGGCTGGATACTGACACGGAGCCTTGGTTTGCAGGACACCCAGGAGTTCCTGCGATGCCTGATGGATCAGCTCCACGAAGAACTGAAGGAACCTGTTGTTGCAGAGACGAGGGACTTGGACACCAGTGACCAGGAGGACAAGCGGGAGGGCGACCGAAGCCCTTCAGAGGATGAGTTCCTCTCCTGTGACTCCAGCAGTGACAGGGGTGAAGGAGAGGGCCAGAGTCGGACCTCGGGGAGCATGGGCAGCAGCTCCCTGGCAGAGACAGAGCTGCTGATCCAGGATGAAGCAGGGAGAGGGATCTCAGAAAAAGAGAGGATGAAGGACAGAAAGTTTTCCTGTGGCCATCGGCGCAGCAACTCAGAGCAGGTGGATGAGGATGCAGATGTTGATACTACGATGATGCCAGTCGATGGCAGAGCCTCACCTGAGATGCTGCCAGCTCCCTGTCCTGCCAGCCCATGTAGGACACCAGGTATACCCCTCTTTCAGTCAGGATATTTCCAGGAAGATGTGTTACCATCCTCCACAGGCACTGTGGTGTAGTGCAATGGCAAACACATAGTGTGATTGTTCCTTCTCTGTGTTTCAAAAGCTTTTGCATCCAAGGTTTTCCTAGGTCCCTGCCTTTGTGCATGATTGCTTTTGTAAGGAAGCGTACTTGGTGAGCCAGAGAGGTGCTTACCCAGGCTGTGAGCTGAGTAAAGGCACAGCAGTGAGAGCTGCCTCTGCCAAGCCTGCAAATACTGTATTGATGCCTTTTAAGACAAAGGTTTGGTATGTGTATATCTCTTAATTTGATACACTGGCCTGGAGAAATACTATTTGTGGAAAAGGCATGGCAGCAGTTATTTGCTAGTGTTGGACTGTGGACTTTGGGGAGAGAAAAGGGAGAGGCCCAGTTTGAGTATTTCTGTGTCTCAGGGAAAAGAAAAGAGCAGCAGTGTGGAGTCACCTCAAGCCGAACATATCCGATCTTTCAACGCTTCTTTATGAGTCTCACTCTGCCAGCTGGCACTGAAGGCAGCAATGCTGTCTGTGTGGTTTAGGACTACAGGAGCAAGCTGCAAAATCTAATTAGTCATAAGTGTGAAAAAATGGCAGGTTGTTTTCTGGGGTTTTTTAGTATGTAATTATTAGCTGTTAGGTACAGCTCTGTATACACTCTCCCCCGTGACTGAGGGAGCTGTGTCTGCCAGCCTGTGCAAACAGGACAGTTACTGGACACTGAACTGTTCCTTTGAGAAAGATTCTGTGCTGGAACACAGAGCTAGGCTGATACAGATTGCAGTGGAATTGTCTTTCATAGCTGGGCTTTTCACCAGTGCCCTTTTCCCTCCTCATTTTCCCAAACAGAACCTGACAATGATGCCTATGTGCGCTGCTCCTCACGCCCTTGCAGCCCAGTCCATCATGAAATGCACTCCAAGCTCTCCAGCAGTCCTCCCCGCTCCAGTCCTGCCAGGCTTGGACCTTCCTACATACTCAAGAAAGGTAGTGCAAAGAGGGATTGCTGGGAGGTAAAGGGGAGAGCATGTAGAGGAGGGGAGAGAAGGAATCCGTTATGATTCTTGATTAACAGATGTATCTCCTGGATATCAGTGTGTTCTAAAACGGTATTTGGTAAAGACTACAGTAAACCTGCAGATAAAGTCAAGCTCTGGGTACAGTGATGTTCTAGTGTGTTCTTATACTGGAGTCTCAAATGATCCATGTCTGCATCTGTGTGTTGTGCTTGTCATTAATAAAGTGGGTCTCAAGTCCCAGGCACAAGCTCTGTCCCTTTAGGGGAGTGTGGCAATACATAAACATTTGTCTGCCAGACTTGGAATTTCATGGTATGTGGGCCAGAGAACTGTAAGATGCTGTTACTGACAGAGCTTCCTGCCTCTTGGACATCTCGAGCTCACGGGAATGGAATTAGGGCTGCAGATGTCCCTGCAGTGCAGGGAGCACAGTCAGGCTGCAGAATGGAGCTTGGCTTGTGTTGTTATCAAACTGGTCCCTTCATCCCAGAGCAAATTGCAAATCACAATCCCTCAGCGCTGCATAGTCTGCAAACACAATGGCTTGTGCTTGTACCACTGTCCCTCCAGCTGCTCCATGAGGACATTCTTTCTTTCTTCAGCCCCTTGGCTGAGGTCAGCACAGCTGCAGATGTTCTGGCTGCATGAAAACCACTCTGTCTGCCTGCACGTGTGTGTGGGGACAGGGTTTGTTGTTAAACAAAACCTTGCATTTGGCCAATCCCTGCTGTGGAAAGTCCTCTCCAGTGCAAAACACTTGGGGACGACGTGGTAAATATCAGAGGGGAAAAAAAAGGACAAAGTAGAGAGGCAGGTGAAGGGGAGAGGAAGTGAAATGCAAAGCCTTGCAGCAAAGTTTCACAAGACCTCAGAAAACCTGAGCTGTCTGTGGCAGGGCTGGGCTTCTAAACATGTGAAAGGCTGGAAACAGGAGTCACAGTACAATAATTTCTGCCTCCTGAGAGCCAGCTGGTCTTGGTTCAGTTGGCTTCCTCTCCCTTGTACCACACACAGCAGCAGAGTCCTCTATGTCTCGTCACAACTTGCCTCGCCATGTCCCTGGGATGGGGTCTGAGCATCAAAACAATGCTTGTCCTGTGTTATTATGTGACTCTGGAGACTTGAGACTGAGAGGGTCATTCCTTGTTTTCCAGCCCAGTTGCAGGCTTCTGGGAAAAAGAAGAAAGAGCTCCGTTACCGCAGTGTGATTTCCGACATCTTCGACGGCTCCATCCTCAGCCTGGTGCAGTGCCTCACCTGCGACAGAGTGAGTGGCCTGGGCCCTCCCAGTCACCAGCACAGGCTTTGTGCTTGTAGATCTCTTCCTAGGGAATGGTGCTGCTCTTTCCAAACCCTGTGGCATGCAGCACCTGCTGATGTGGCCATAGATGATGGCAGGGGAGGTGTGAGAATCTGCCATGCCACGGAGATGTGTTTCTGTGTTTGCTGACCTGTGCTACTGAGTTGACCCAGCACTATCACATTCACATTAGGAAACTGAGTCCACTGCTACAAAACCTGTGACAGAAGTCAGTGCTGACAGCAGGGAAGAATAATTAGCTACAGGGAGTTACTCCTGCTGCCAGTTCAGGTTTCTAGCCTAGGCTAAAGCCAAGCAGTGATAAAAGGTGATGAAGGTCAGGTGCCAGCTCCATTACACACACGGGAAACCCTGACCTGTTCCTCTTGGATATTTCCAGGTTTCTACAACAGTGGAGACATTCCAGGACCTGTCACTCCCAATCCCAGGGAAAGAAGACTTGGCCAAGCTGCACTCTGCCATCTACCAAAATGTGCCAGCCAAGACAGGGGCATGTGGGGACAACTATGCCTCACAAGGCTGGATTGCTTTCATCATGGAGTATATCCGGAGGTGTGTTCCCTCTGCAGGATCTCTATTTTCTGGGATTTGCCCTGCAGTGCTGGAAGGCAGCTGTTCCCAACCAGTGGTGTTAACATTGGGATCTCAATTGGAGCCATTCCTTGGAGGACAGTATGTGGTACCTCACAGGGCTTTGAGCCCAAATATGGACCAGTTGTTACTGCTCCTCTAGATTTCTCGCACACCTTGAGAGCTCCTGTGCAGCTGATCAGCCCTCACTGCTGCCTCAGACTTGCCCACCAGAGCAAATTAATTCCTGGTGTAGTTTTCCAGATGATTTCCAGTTTGAGTAGGAACATCAGCTGAGAGCAGCTGTGCTTTCCCTGCTCCTCTGGGATGTGGGATGGGCTTAGGACCTACAGCTAGAAGAAAATGTATCATCCACTTGGGGGTTTGTGTGCAAAAGCATTCAGCTATTTTATTTATGACTCTTAATCCCTTCTCCTCTGCAGATTTGTGGTGTCCTGTATCCCTAGCTGGTTTTGGGGTCCCGTGGTGACACTGGAGGATTGCCTTGCTGCCTTTTTTGCAGCAGATGAGTTGAAGGGTGAGTTTTTTTGGTGGGGTCTGACAGCATGGAGCAGCATTCCTTATGCATTTTGAAGGCAGATTAAATCTCCTAGAAATCCTGCCTTGGTGTGTATTAGAGACTGGCAGTGCCAAAAGTTGGCAGCTCAGCATCTGTGAGCAGGAGGGAACTTTTCTACCTGCTCAGGGGTGGGAAATCTGGGTGAGAGTGTCCTCAGTGTGGAGCAGGCAGAGCTGTTGGTTGGTTGAGTGCTGTGGCTCCTCCGTTTCTTCACTTTCTCATCTTTCCTGTTAATTGGCTGCATCCCTTTCTTGCCTACAGTTACTGACAGAAGTTGTTTTGATCTCTTCTCATTCTGGCCTGCCCAAAAGGCTCTTAATCTTCTTTCTCTGCACTGTCTGGAAAGGTAGCTGTGTCAGCCTTGTATGTTCTGGGCAGCTACATAATGGCTCTCTTCTCTCCCTACAGGGGACAACATGTACAGCTGTGAACGGTGTAAGAAGTAAGTTGGCATGTTTTGTGTTGCATGTCTGGAGTTTTTTTTCTGGAATTTTATTTCTCTATACTGCTATCAGATATTTTGCTGTGTCCTCTGCGTGGACAATTCTGCTGGAATTCAGGATTTGTCTTGGATTCCAAAGTGAGCAAGACTCAGCTGTGCCTTTGTTGATGAAAGAGAGATAAAGTCCTCACAGCTCATTTCTTTTCCTCCCTCAGGCTGAGGAATGGAGTAAAGTACTGCAAAGTCCTCCGGCTCCCAGAGGTGGGTAAAAGCACCGTGTTTCCCATTTCTCTTCTAGCAGCCACTGAGGAGGCCAGAAGGCCAGAGGTAGAATAAACCCAGCAGGTTTTTTGGTGGCAAAAAAATCTGATCTGTATTTAGATCAGAAGAGACTTTCTCAGTCTAAGCTAGTGAGCCAGCAGGATTCATGAGAAACAGGCAAAGAACTGCTGCAAAGATCAGACACGCAGAGATGTGCTGTGCTCCCAGAGCTCCCATGGCAAAACTGCCCTTTGGTGTCCTCTGCTCTTGGTCTTTTAGATCCTTTGCATCCACTTGAAACGGTTCCGGCACGAGGTGATGTATTCCTTCAAGATCAACAGCCACGTCTCCTTCCCCTTGGAAGGGCTGGATCTGCGACCCTTCCTGGCCAAGGAGTGCGTGTCCCAGATCACCACCTACGACCTCCTGTCCGTCATCTGTCACCACGGCACGGCTGGCAGTAAGTCCCTCTCTGGAAGAGGAGCAGAAAGGGAGGAGTGTGAGTGAGGCAGGAACGTGGTCAGGGGTAGCCACCACCTCTGCTGGGCTGAAGGGCAGCAGGAGACCCCCTCCATTCTCAGCCTGAGCAGCCTCTGCCCTTTGGAAAATGAACTGAGCAGCTTCTGGCAGATCCCCTGCAGCTCTTTCAGCCTCCCCACAGGCTTGGCTCAAACCCTTTCCCACTGTTCAGTCTTGCTGAGAGGCTTTTCCAAGGAAGGCAAATCAGGGTGACAGTGCCAGGCTCTGCTGCTCCAGCAAAGCTTGCCTGAACAGGAATTATCCTTTTTTTTCGTCTCTCTCTCTGTTCTGTGCCAGCAGCTAATCCTGTTTGTGCTGCTGACATTATCCCAGGCCTGCCTTCTGTCTGCACTGCAGATCCCAGCAGTGCTGTGTTTTCTGTTCCAGGTGGCCACTACATTGCCTACTGCCAGAACGTGATCAATGGCCAGTGGTACGAGTTCGATGACCAGTACGTCACCGAGGTTCACGAGACTGTGGTGCAGAATGCAGAAGCCTATGTGCTGTTCTACAGGTGAGCTGTGCCCCCAGCCCCTTCCTGCCTACAGAACACCTGGAAATGCATTTCACAAATGGAGTTCTCCTTTCCCTGCTCCAGGAAAAGCAGTGAGGAGGCTGTTCGAGAGCGTCAGAAGGTCGTGTCCCTGGCCAGCATGAAGGAGCACAGTTTGCTCCAGTTCTACATCTCTCGAGAGTGGCTCAATAAATTCAACACCTTTGCTGAGCCTGGGCCCATCACCAACCACACCTTTCTGTGCTCCCATGGAGGTAAGGCTGCTGGACCTGGGAGCAGCACCTTTGATGCTTCCTGGTGTATTAATAAATGCAGGAAAAAGCTCCAGCTGCCATCCTGATACTGGGAAGCTGCTTTGGGATCCTCTTTGGCAGAAACTCCAGCCTGCTCAGGGAGGGATGAGACAATTACCCATTGTGCTGCTGGTTGCAGGCCTGGGGCGATGTTTAGTGCTGGGAAACAACAGTTCTCAGTTCTCAGTGTTTAAAAACAAACCTGTAGAAAGCAGATAGGGCAGGTTTATCTGTGTAACCCTGTCAGGTGGGCTGGCCCTCGGGGTTTGTTTGGAGAAGGGAGCTGATAGCACATCTGACTCTGCTGCTGTTTCATCAGCCATGCTGAGGAGCACTCAGTGTTTGTAAATCTCTCTTCTAAATTGGAAATGAAGCACTTGATTAGAAATTAGGGCTGTGGATTGAGAAACCCCCACAGTTAATGCACTTCTGACTGTCTTCCATTGGCAAAGGACACAGATTCTGGAATCAGAGTTCTCAGAAAGGAAAATCTGCCTTTTTATCTGTGTCTGTTTACACAGCAATAATGAGATCCCTGATTAACTCTTCCACTTGCCTTTCCTCCACAGGGATTCCTCCTAATAAGTACCATTACATTGATGACCTGGTTGTGATTCTGCCCCAAAATGTGTGGGAATATCTCTACAACAGGTGAATATGGCCATTCCATTCTTTCTTCCAGTATTTGTAGAGTGTCCTGATCTAAGCCAGGATGAGCTGTATCAGTGCCTGTCCCAAAAGGATAGCAAGAGGTAAGCCAGAAGAGCACAAGTGTGGCTGAGTAAAGGCAGCTCTGTGCCCTCAGCTGCAGATGCACCTCCCTCACCAGTGTCTGGAGTAGTATAAAAATCTCTGTAGGATGCAGGGCTGGGAAGAGTTTCCACTGTGCTGCAGTTCTCCATTGGCCTCCCTCTCCCTGTGCCCAGGTTTGGGGGTGGCCCTGCTGTGAACCATCTGTACGTGTGCTCCATTTGCCAAGTGGAGATCGAAGCCCTGGCCAAGCGCAGGAGGATCGAAATCGACACCTTCATCAAGGTTGGCAGGGAAGCATCTGGGAGCAAGGCAAAGGGCAGGGGTGGGAAATGCAGACCTGGAAATCTCCTGCCTGTGTTCCAGAATAATGATCTACAGCACAGCCAGGAGACTGGCCTGGGGGTTCCCCAGTGCAGAGGGGCAGCTGAGGCAGAAAGTGTGAAACCATCCTTGTCTTGTGCCTGCTCTGGTGAGCAGGAGCAGGGTGTGAGGAAAGAATTCCATGGGGCTCTTCTGGAGGATGGCAAGGCTGCCTTACAGTTAATAATAGAAGGGCCCCCACAAGATCTCAGGGGGGACTAAGTCCTTCCTATTTCTCTGTTTCTGCTCTCCCAGCTGAACAAGGCTTTCCAGGCAGAGGAGTCTCCAAGTGTCATCTACTGTATCAGCATGCAGTGGTTCCGGGAGTGGGAGGCCTTTGTCAAGGGCAAGGATAATGGTAAGGATCAGACATGGGGTGTGTCAGGGGGGACAGGGGGAATGGAAATGAGTCCATTTGCTGGGTCTTGGCTGAGCACTGCCCCTGGCTGGGGTGACAAGGCTGGGCAGGGTTCAGGCACCAGCTACTGGGGCTGCCTGCAGGTCCCCAGGGTAGAACAAAAATGACCAAGAGGAGTTAGGAAAGCATCTGAAGCTGGAGGCAGCAAGGAAATCAGATGGTTCTTGACATGTTTGTTCTCCTACAGAGCCCCCTGGACCAATTGACAACACCAAGATTGCCCTCACGAAACCAGGTGGCCACGTGCAAGTCAAGCAGGGTAAGGCTGGTGCTTACTGCCTGTGGTGCTCCTTAAAGGTAAAGGAGACTGTTCCACTGGATCTGGTTGTGCATAATGAAGTCACAGAGCAAGATGGTGTTGCAGAGGATGACGGTTCTCTACCCAGCCCCTGCCCTGAGTGAGGCAGTTCTCCAGTGGCAGTTTCTGCATGACCAGGTTGCTGCTGTGACTGGTTCTGCAGACCCCCAGCTCCTGCCTTGCTGCTCCCCAGGCCCCTTGCACCACTCCCTTTGTGCTGGAGCTTTGATCTTGTGTTGCTTTTGATGTGGTCTTCACTCAGCATCTGTTGTGGTCCAGCTCCCAAAGTTAAAACAGCCTCAGGTTGTGCCTGGCAAGGTTTGATTGGATATTAGGAAAAATTTCTATATGGGAAGGGCTGTCAGGGTTTGGAAGAGGCTGCCCAGGGCAGTGGTGGAGTCACCACCCCTGGAGGGATTTAAAAGAAGTGTAGCTGTGGTGTTTGTGGACATGGATTAATGGAGAGCACACTGGTGCTTCCAGCAGGAGGTGGCACTGCAGGGGCTTTGTGCAGGGACCACGGGTGTCTCCTCCTCCTGGGATGGGCCTTTGGAGGCAGTCCTGGCGTTGTGCTGCCCTGACCTGTCCCTGCTGGTGCATCCAGTGACGGCTGTTTTGGCTGTTTCCTTTCCAGGTGCTGACTACGGGCAGATCTCCGAGGAGACCTGGGTTTATTTAAGCACCCTGTATGGAGGGGGCCCCGAGATTGCCATCAGACAGAACGTGGCCCAGGTGCAGGAACTGGAGAACCTCCACGGGGAGCAGAAGATTGAAGCAGAGACACGTGCAGTGTGATCTGTGCAGATGGGGCAGGGCAGGGACGGCACAGGTACCTCTGTGGGGGACGGGAGGCTGGGAATCCTGAGGGGTGGAAATCCTCCCTTGTCTGGGACAAGGTGTGTGCAGCTCCCCCAGCACTCCCGGGGCAGGCAGGCTTCCTCCTCCTCCTCCTCCTCCTCCTCCTCCTCTCGTGTGGCTCTGAGCACGGGGTGGTGCTGGGAGAGACTGGCACAAGGCTCTGCACCTCACCTCGGGCTGACGCCGTGGTCTGAGGCTGCAGCCACAGGCACAGGGTTGTCCTGACCTGAGCCCTCTCCCTTCCCTTTGCCACACCAAACCAGCACTCCCAGCTTGTTCCCAGTGCACTGAGCTCTGCTCCATTGCAGGTTTTGCTTTTGGCACTTCTCTTTTTAATTCAAACATGTAAAGATAATGAGACATTATTTATGTTTCCAGCAGGCAGTGTTGCAACCAGAGAAACCTGGTTTTGAGTCTGAGTAAAGCCACGAGGTCTCCAGGTTTTGTGCTGGTGGTGCTGTCACAACTTCCTAGTTTTGCTCTTTATCAAATTCTTGCAAATTGGGTTGCAGTCAACTAAGAAATTTGGAAAGAAGCTATTCCCTTCTCCTTTCATTCTCAAACCCACACCTTCATGGTCCTGCAGAATTTTATTTTCTCCTCGTGTCTGATCTACATTCAGCACGGTTTTGGACAACGAAGCTGGAAGGTTCCTCCTGCCCAGAGCCTTGCTCAGACTGGCCCTGCCTGAGCCTGTGTCTGTGTCTGTGTGCCCTCAGCTGAGGAGGGGCTGAGGAGGGGCCCCTTTGTTCACACAGAGCCCCTACAGAGGGTCACTTAGGGCTGGGGAGGGGGCCTGGCTGAGCAGGGCCCAGGCTGGTGAAGCAGCTTTTTAGGAACAAGCTCTTTCTGCAAACAAACCCCCACCTGTGTGCTGAGGTCATTCCAGATGTCCTTTGTGTGTACAGTGGCTCATTTAATCAGATTGCTCCCAGATCTGCTGCCACCAATGCAGCAGAGACAGGAATGAGGGCAAAAAAGGCCAAACTCCACTTTTCTCAGCAGGGCTATTCTTAACATGCTTTTTGTTCATCTTGCAGCAAGGCAAGAGCTTAATCCTTAATTAGTTTAATAGAGGCAGAGCTGCCTCCAGGGCCTGAGGAGCCAAACTCTGTTCATGGTGTGGGTGATGCCACAGCACCAAGTCTGAGTGGTGCCAGACACTGCATGGAGCTGGGACCTCCTGAGCTCCTCAGGAAACATGGGAGGGAAAGAAAGGCTTCTCCTTGAGTTAGAGATATAAAGGGGTAGGACAGGAGAATTTGGGAATAAAAATGTGGCCTTCATGGTTTTTTTTAATTTTTTTTTTTTTTCCTCAGATCAAGTATTTGTCGCATAAAGCAACTTCTTTACAAGTTGTCTATAATTGATTCAGCATGTTGATTTTACAATTTTGTTCATGGGATGCTTGTGTAGACCCAAGGGGAGGTCAGCGAATGAGCCACTGTTGAGATCCTCATTGTTCCAAGCTGTCTTTATTCCCCAGTGCAGCAGCCCTGGGATCTGCTGCAGAGCTGCAGGGCTGCATGTCTGTGTTGTCTGTGTTCCAGAGGGTGCTGTACAGACTGTAGTGACACTCCTGTGCTTCAGTGTTAGACCTTGTGCTGAAAGTGGTACAATAAATACATGTGCATTCAACAAGGCCTGCCTTGCCTGCTGAGAGGGGCTGACAGCTCCAGGGAGCAGGGTGGGGAAGGAAGAAAAAAAAATTAAATATATCAAATTTAAACTTCCTGCTGACCAGAGGCTGTGTGGGGACAGCAGCAAGAGGAGTCTGAGGCCACTAAACCATCCTGTGCCCATTTGGAGGGCACCTGTCCCTTCAGACCTCCCTTCACCTTGCATCAACCCCATTGCACCCAAGGGTGCCTCAGAAAGCCTGGGGGGGCTGGATGTGCTACTCACTGACAATATTGTTATCCTGGAAGTAACTTGCAGGGGAAGGAGTCGAAGTTTCATTGAGCTGTTCCAGGATTCTACACGGGTTTCCTGTCACTGTTGTCTGGCCAAATGTCCCTGCTGGCCATTCCCCTCCCTTGGTAACACAGCCAGCCTGTTCCCCAGGGAACACCAGGCTCTGGGACTGGGAATGAACAGTTTTTAAAGCAGCCTGAGGGGCTGGAGCAGCAGGAATTCCCTGCCCAAGTGAGTGATGCAGCCTCAGCTGGAGCCTGAAATGTTTGAAGGAGCAGAGCTGGGTAATGAGAACAAGCAGTTTGTTCTTGAGCAGCTTGGAGTCAGCTGTCCAAACTTGGATCTTCCAAACAAATCTCTCACCTGAGCAACTGAACAGCTCCAAACCTTCCCAGAGCCACCAAGAACTGCCCTCAGGGACTGCTCAGGGTCCACATAAACAGCTCCAGGGCTGCTCTGGCAAAGCCCTGACTCTGCTCTGGGTTTCCTCTGCCTGGTCAAGCACTCGAGGGTTAGTTCTGCCTCCTGATTTCACCTGAGATCCAGCTGCAGCCTTGCTCTCCTCCAGTTCCACGGAGACAGCCGTGGCATTTCTGAGAATGCCTCAGACACAGCTCTGGGAGCCAGTGCCAGTGCTGATCTCTCATCAGTTCTCTTTGCAAACAATTTCTCCCTTTTTTTATCAGGTCCCTTTGCCAATTGCAAAAAAGAGGAGCAGAAAGAACTGTTCATGCAGTTGGAGCAAACCTCTGTTAGATTATCTGCTCCCTCAGTTCAGTTCCTGTGTGCTGCTCCTGTTCCTGGAGCAGAGCCATTGCTCTGTTGTAGCTGTGGCCAAACACTCCCTACAAAAACCTTATTCCATTTTCTTCTCCCTTTTTGCTCAGCTCTACACCCCCAGCTCTCCCTCACCCCTTTGGTTGTGCCTTTTCTATTTAAAGTCAGCAGTGCTGATTCTGTGAAAGATAAATCCAAGTCAGAGCCAGAGGAACACCCCCTCCTATTCATTATTGCCCAAAATTAAAGCCCAGCAGCCTGTCACAAACAGCTCTGATCTGTCCTGAGCTGACAGGGATGTTAATTAGTGCTGGCAAAGAACAACTGAAATCCTGCTGAAGAAATGTAGCAGCTTGACTGTATTAAACAAAAATAATCTCTAGATTATTTGGCAGATGAAAGGACCACCAGGTGTCACCTACTGAGTGGGAAAACTGCAAATCTTCCTGGCTCTTGGATGGGCTCTTTGCAGTGACCTGGACCAGGGGTGATGGAGAAGCTGGCCAAGAGCTGGGGGCTTTTCTCAGCTAGAGACACACACACATCATTCACAACCCTGCACACCAGAATGGAATTGTGCATCTCAGCCAGAGTTCCAGACATGTGCCTGGGTTTTGGATTATCTGGTGAAGGGAGGCATTGCTGTGTTGGACACACGTGCACATCCACACATCCCTGCCCAAACCATTCCTTACCAGCCTTGCAGCAGCCTGAATTTTAATATAAAACCAATCAGCATCAAAAACATCTGCCAAGACTTCCAGATAAACCAGAGCACTCACCACAGGCGTTCCACAGTACAACTCTCTCTTTAGATGAAACCTTTCCTCAGGTTTCCAGTTCTCTTAGGCTCCTGCTGAAAAAGCACAAACCACCTGCCCTTGCCAACACCAGCTCCAGCCACAACAGCCCATTTTTCTTTCTCCTCACATGACTAAGTTAAAAAAACCCCAACAACTAAACAACCCAACAACTTATTCTCTCTTCAATGCCAGCTGGAAAGGTCAAAGTTTGATAAAATCAAATCTCCAAGTGACCTGATGGGACCCAGCTCTGTGGGACAGTGAGGTACAGACAGAGCCAAATTATTACTCCTGAAAATTCCAGTTGGAAATAATGTAAAATAAAAAACAAAACCAAAGCCAGCAGGTACCACAAGTGAAAATGTGTCCTCACTTTTCTGAAGAGAGAACTAGGAACAGCACCACACCGGAATGTGTTGATCCACTTGTTCTGTGTACATTTCACAGCTGGAAGCAAAACCCAAACCCACCCCACAGTCAGGAAGAATAATGAGGAGTAAGAGAGCAGCTCTGGGGACTTATAATCTGAATTTCTCTGTGGCTGAAGCAGCAGCCACAAGCAAATTCAGATTCCCACTCTCCACTGGACACATCTGTGGGAAGCAGCAGCTCCTGGAGAGCGATGGCTGCACCTCAAGAGCCCCAGCAAAGAGGCATCAACTTTTCTGTTGGGAAAAAAAAGCAATTAATCCATTTTTCTTTCTGTCTGTCTGATTAAAAAGGTCCAGTGAAACTGTATTTCTGGAATTAAATGTTTATTTAAATATGCAGATGACTTTGTTTCATTGCTACAAGGTCAATATTCGCTTTCAAATGGAAGCACTTTATTTGATTGAATTCTGTCTCCAGAAATGAATGGGCAACACCAGAACCTTTTACATTGGCAATGAAATCACAACACTGAGATGCCACCGAGATCTCGAGATCAGTGCTCAAACACACATACACACACATATACAAATAAAAAAGTGCTCGACATCATCATGTTAAAATAGAATTTGGCTTCTTTTAGGTCTTCTGACATTTCAGGCAGGAAAACAAAAAACCAAAGAACAATATGCATCAAACTAAATGAGCTTCTGAAAAATACTCAGCATTAAACACAAATTTGAGTATCAGTAAATATGTTTCTTCTCTATTTACAGGTGTTAAGAAAGGGCATTAGAGACTTTCGCTGGGGATCATGAAATTTCATAGGATGTACAGTCCACGCTGCTGGGCAAGATTAGTAAATCCAAGCAGAGTTTTTATAAACCAGTCACATATTTCGTTCTTCAGCATTTGCCAAAGGTAAATTCTACAAAAATTATTCATTACCCTGAATAATGGCAGCAGAATAAACGTGTGCAGACTATGAGATATGACTGTGACTATTTCTTAAATAAGTTTTAAGATCCAGGCTTTTGGGAACTACTTGCCAAGTTTATAAAAACTCCATACATGGTCTTTTATTAAAACTTCAGGAATCAATCAGTCAGCTAAAGCTAATGCTCCTTCTACAGCACAAATTCGAAACACAGACATTGCAATTGTTCCACAGAGGCTGACAATAATATACTGTCCACCCAGATTAAATATAGAAAAGCAAACTTTGATCTGATTTTTACATAGATGGCACAACAATAGGTGAAAATGAATTCTTAGCTGCTGATTCAACAGTGCATTGGACACAAGAATAAAAATACTGCAGCTAAAAATATTTTAAGGATATTTTTGCACACCTGTTCATTGTTCAACCCTTTAGATCCCCTGGCAGGTGGAGACCACAAAGCCACAGGTGCCAAAGGTGGGGACCCCATTCTGCTCTTGATGTGGACAGCTCAGTGACCACAGCAGCAGCAGTGATTTTTGGATTCTGACCCTCCAGTGCTGCACAGAGCAGCCCCAGCATTGGTGCTGCTGTGCCCAGCACATTTGGGTTGGGTTTAAATCACAAACCTTCTGCTGGTTCACGCTGGCAACTCCTAAGCACCATCACACAACAGCTACAGAATGAACTGTAGCACCAAAGGACTTTATAAAAACAAGAGTTGGCATCTTAAATGGAGAGAAAGGGACAGAATTATGAACACCACACATAACCCAGCTCAAAAACCACTTCATCCCCTGTGTGGACAGCCCAGGCCATCCCCAGCACAGAGGGTCTGAGGTTCTGGGATGTGTTTTGATGTGCTGACCCTGCAGGACAGCCCAGCAGGCAGCAGAACAACACTCACCTGCTGCAAACAAACCCTGAGAGGTTTCATTTTGGGGTCACTACCCATAGTGGCTTCCATGTAGCATTTCTCAGCTTGTGGGGATTGTACAGAACATGCTGGAGTTGGACCAGAGCCAGTAGATTCCCCCAAACAAGGTGTGGATCCATGAATAAATTTGGCCCTCAGGAGCTATTTAGTGGCAACTGATTCTTGCAGGGCTCAAACATGTCCATGACTGCAAAACCAAGCAATGGTAACAATTCAGGGGAAACCAAGTTAGAATATGGAAGTTAGTAGAAGTTTAGAGAAGAAATTAACCCTTTGTTGGGCAGTTGAAGTCCAGATCATGTGATTTTTGGAGATACTGTAGCTCTCTTACCACTGTATGACATGATAAAGTGCAGAATCACTTATCCTACTTCTGCTTCAAACCAAACTATGTGAAAACAGGGTGGTCACAATTCCTGTCTGGCTGCTGGGTCCAGGTCCAGTCCACGACAAGATGGGAGAAGGAAACAGTGCAGTTTCTTTTTTTTTTTTTTTTTCCTTTCCTCTTTTATTTATCTAAAAAAACTCTGTTATTCCAACATGAACTGATGAGAACGCACAGGAGGTCATGCAAAAAGAGAAGGCAGGTCTGAAATGCTGAAAAACAAACCAACCAAAAGAAAACTGCAGAGAGATTAAACCACGAGCCACAAAATAACGTGACCCTGAGGAAGGTGGGCGCAGGCAAGGCAACAGGGCGAGCATGCAGGCTGAAACGAGAGCCAAACGGGGCCTGTGAGCAGCAGCAAGGGCTGCCAACCAAAATGCCACTGTCTGTGTCTGTGTGTGTGTCTGTGTGCGTGTGAGGAACAGCAGGGACACAGGAGGGGCAGACAGAACAAGCAGGAAAACAAGTACATACGTGAGCTTGAAGGGTTTCAGGAAACAGCAGGGTCAGAGGGGTTTAATACCTGGAATGAGCGTCAGCCTGGATTTGAAAAAAGAGAAATAAAGGCTGACAAGTATTAGTGACCTTTTGGGGAAGGCAGAATGTTGAATGATGCATGTGGATCAGATTTTATAGTGACAGATTGAGAGCTCAGTCCAGCTGCTGTAGCACTGTTCCAGGGGAGGTTTTCACCTCCTTTCCGCTCTCTGGGGAGAGGACCTGCAGGTTTAGCACTAAAGGCACCGTGTGAAATGCTGATGGACCAGTGTGTACATCCAGATGGACTGAGGAACAAGGGGACAGAAGACAGACCAGAACATGCTTGGGACTCTCTGGCTGTCCAAGGGCAGCCAGCAGTTCTCTGACAGAAGTTGGGAGGGATTGGGTTGGGAGAAGTGTGTGTTATGTTTGACAGAGGGGCTGTGCCACGCTGGCAGAAGAGTGGGAGAGGCTGATAAGGAAATCCGAGCCACAAGTAGCATGCCATGGAAAAGAGCAAGCGTCTGAATGGTACTGGGATGGAATTTAGGTCTCAATTTTTCAAGTGGGAAGTCCAGACAAGAGTGGGAGTCTGGCTTTCCATGGGTGTGTTTTAACTGCCTGCAGGGTAAACAGACCATTTTGTTTCTCCTTCTGTGACAAGCTCGCCCCGAGGTTCTTGCACCAGCACAAACACCTTTAGGAATCTAAAACATAAGAAAGACAAAAAGAAAGAGACTGGATTAGAAAGAGGCTGGGGGAAATGGGGTCCCTTAAGAGCAGCTCTGCCTGCAGGAGGTTAAAGGAAATAAAGCAATGAAGCATCTACTTCTACCAGGGCTCAGGAAGGCTCCTGACTCGGACAGAAACCCTTCACCCTCAGCCCTTCCCTCCAGCCTGGGATGAGCATCACTGGGATTCTGCTGTGCTCTGGGAGTAAAGCACAGGGGCAGGACCCTGCCAGCGCCTGCTTCTTGCCACTGAGAAAACAAACAGCTTTTTCATTTTCTGTCTGCACTGCATCTGTTCAAGTGACAGCTCCAGAGACCATCAATGACACTGAACAACAACAGGAAATTAAATCAAAGAATTTGCAGAGGGATCCAAAGCTTTCCTTTCCACCACAGGCTGCAGAAGCCTTTCCTTCTCAAGGGAAGCCAGGAATATGCAGTGAACCAGCCCAGGCCTCCAAAGCCCTCCTCTGGCCAGCCCTGTTCCCACAGGCTGGGGGCTGAGGACAAGTTTTGCCTTTGGCCAAGCGAAGCTACAATCCAGGACGTGATTTGGCCCAAACTGCTGTATCCAAGGGAATACAGGAGGAGTACAAACTTCCCTTGCATTTGAGAAACCAGGGGAACCTTCTCACCCCCTTTGCACCCACTTCCATCAAATCCTTCCAAATGACAGCTCAAAGAAGTTTCCAAAGAGCCACAATAAAATATTTTTCTTGAGAAGAATTGCATTTGTGCTTAGAGTGAGAAGCAGCTCTGGGCCATTTGCTGTCCCTTAGGAAAGTTAAATGCCACTAATTTTTGCCACTAATTATTGCCATCTAGTAGTTACTGTCATTAAAAAACTCAAAAACCAAAACCTCACAGGAATGAGAAAATATAATGTTTATTAGAAGAAGACACCATGGTACATCAAGCTATAAAGAGATTCCTGACAGATGATGATTCTTTAAAAAATAAGAATAGAAACAAGACAACCACACTGGCCAGATTGAACAAACCTTAACACACAACAGCAGTTCCTATGCAAGTCCAGGTGCAGGCAGCTGAGTAACCAAAAACACTTATCAACATCAGAGGGACTGAGTAGTTACCAAAACAGCTGGGTTAAGCAGGAGAACAGCCTATAAAACCATTTATATTTATACACATATAAAAGGATAAAAACAATTCAAATTCAAGTAACTTTAGTCTTTAAGTTATGTTATATACAATTTTTTTTTTATACTGGGAGAACTAAGGGCACGTATTTAACAAAGGGATTTTAAAAAGCCACAGTCCAGTTTATAATTACCAATTCCTAAATAATTTGGCAAGCATTAAATAATCAGATATATCCTAGATAAAAAGTGCATCAGCATGGTTAACTTTTACCTATTTATTTTATATAAGTCTAGGCTCTGCATGATGGTTACAGCAAACAGCAGAGCTGCAGCCCTGGGAATGCCAGAGCTATCCCTAAGGAATTACTGATCTCATCAGAGGTGAGGGGTAACAGGAGCCAAAATGCTCATCAGCCCACAGCTCCAGAATAGATTTTATCAAGAAGTTCAACCTCCCAAGCCAGCCTCCATTCCTGCATGTCACCCAAACCAACATCCAGGCTGTTTGCATGCTGGAAGGGGATGTGGTGTTTCTGTTGGGTGCAATGCAGGGTTTGCACAGAGCTGGTTACTCCATGCAGGATTTTTTGTGTCACACGATTTCACAACATCCCTCAGTGAAAGACAGTTTTGTTCCCGAGCAGATGATGAGGTACACAGTCAGTGACACAGGGTGGTCGGTCTCGAGCTGAAAGGCCCAACCAGTTCCTGTGTTTGAGAGTTCTCAGCACCAGACACCAGAAAAGCCCTGCAAGATGCTACCCCCAGGTGTGCACAGAACAGCTTCCTGCAGGAATCCCAACGGGAGCAGAGCCTGCAGCTCTCCTTTCTATTCAGAAGGACAGCAGTGCTGTTTGCACTAAATGGACACAGTCAGGGCAGCACCTTCGCCAGCAGTGACATTTCAGAGCTGACCTGGTACCTAACAAAGTCTTTCAGTGATGGAGATATGACATGTGCATTCATCTCTTCTAAAGAAAACCTTCTCAAATAGAGCTCTTAAAACAACCGTAGCAGCAAACCAGGAGGATAAAGGGTGGACAGGCCTATGCAAACCTACTCAGAGATTTTCTGAAGTGGTTTGTGCACATCTGGAAAAAAAAAAAAAAGGCAAAACAAGATAGGCATTACTGTTCTTTTGGTGACAGGGTTTGCCAACACCCTCTGAGCAGAGGCAGCCCTGTAAATGTCATCAGGAGCTGTCACACGGGGCCTGGCAGGGCACAGACCCAGCTTGGCTCCTCTAAGACTACGATCAGGGGGGCACCAGCAGCACACAACTTACCTGTCCTGCTCAGCTCAGCTCTGCAGCACAGCCCTGACCACACAGACTCCAGCTGAGTGAAAAAGCAGCTTCTCACAGAGCACTGAGCAGTGGCACTGAGCAGCCCCTGGCTCGTGGCACAGACACAGCCTGGCCAGGCAGGAGAGGCTGAGCCAGGACTGGCCCTGCAGGGGCTGCTGTGAGCTCCCACCCTCCTGCCACCAGCCTTTCCTGGTGCCAGCTGCTCAACCTTCTTTCCAAAAAGAGGAAAGGATTACTAAAGTTTGCAAATGCTTTAGTATTTACAATGTTGTCATCAGGAATGTCATCACTTCTATTTCAAGGATTGAATCAAGTCACTTCTACCAATACCTTAAAAATCAATTTGCAGCTTGCAACAAAGTTCATCTTTTAAACACAGCAGCATTTCCTGCAAATCTTTACGCTGCATTCTATAAAGCATTCTCTTTAAAACCAGAGACTTGAGAAATAAAAGAGGTAAACATTATTGTTCCTATACATCAGATATTCACAGATCCATTTGATTTTGTTCCTGAAATCCAGCAAAATCAATGGAAAAACTTGAAATTATCTAGAAAACCTCCATTGTGGCTACAGGCATGGCTGCAGCTGTATCAGCCTTCACCCCTGGCACAGTTTGCACTTTTACTCTGATGGAAGGTGTCCCTGCCATGGCAGAGGGTTGCAATGAGAGGGTCCCTTCCAACCCAAACCAGTCTGTGATTCCACGATTTCCAATCCTTCAGCCTTGTTCTGGGTATAAAGGGGAAGGGATGATCCATGTTCCTCTTTCAAAGGTTAATAAAAACCAACAGAGGGGGCTAAGCTTTTTGCACTCTTCTGCATCTCAACTGACCGTGTATTTGCCAACAGGAACATAAAACTACTGTATTATGGCAAAATAAAACAAGGCCCAGATTTTCACCTGCAGCAGACAAGGGATTGCACTGATTAACACCCAACACTGAACTGCTCAAGTTTCAGTGCTGATTTATGGGTACAGTCCTGGTCCTCTCTTCCTGCTGCCCATAATCCCCAAATAAAATGGTTTCGTTTGCTTTTGACTGGGATGAGGCCATTTGTTTCACACCAAGAACTCTCAAATCTAGGAAAAACAATAATCTGAAGGATTAAATGACTGAATAAACACAAAAAGTTTAACACAGTGGAGTTCTGACACTGTCCTGACTTGAAACCTTTTGATTTCTCAGTGTATCCCATTACCAGGTGTTCAGCACTGGCATTTACTGCAGCCAGGTCTGCCCTGCAGCACTGCTTCCTTACACAAAACATTTGGGAGGAATTAAAAGCAACAAACAGCAGCTTACAGAGTCCAAACTCTGAATGTCTCCATTGATCTAATGTAAGCAAAAATTAAACCATTAGTTCTGGTCATCTGCAACAGCAAATACATCTGAAATGCAGCAAGGTGTGAAAGAACAGAGGAGCTTTCTCAATGTTTTTCCCATTTATCAAGGACCACAGAGTGCTGTGTAGAGGGGTTTTGGTAAGATCTCCCCTTCCCCTTCCACACACACTGAACTAAATTACCACCAGTTTTCCATCCAAAAGGTCCCCAGAACACAAGAGGCTCTGAAAAACTCCCACACAGACACAAACCAGCAGTCTAAATATTCCCTCCATGAAGTTCCACCGAGTGACTTTGGGACAAACAATTCACTTTGTGGATGTGTCTGAGATGCCACCTGGGCATCTGAGGAGAGCCTGAACGATCCCAAAGGGTTTTGTGCTTCCTGCACTAAGCTGGGCGTGCAATGGCAACGACAGTTGAGCAAACACTGTCCAGGAAAGGCTGCATTTCCCCTCTGCTTTCAGGAGTCCCCCACACTACCCTTCTCTGAGCAAGAAAAGCACGTTTTGCAGTACAACAAGCCATAATTAGTCCACATACGGAATAATGCACTTGGTGGCATTGTACAGACTCTTAAAAGGCTCTATCTGCAACACAGAGCAGCTTCAGGCTTGGATTATCTCTGTGAAAGCAAATAAAACAATAATAATAGCATTAAATATAGGTCATAGCACCTTTGGCATTTTTGTCCAAATAGACTTCAACATAGGATGTGGGGACATAGCCCTCCTCATCTTCGTTCCTTCGGATCCGCGTCCACCCGTCCCCTTTGTCTTCTTCTATTACATAGAGCATCTCTCCTTCTGCTACAGAGATTGTTCCTTCATTCTGACCTGAAACACACAGCAACAGGCACTTCAGGCTGTGCTGCACAGCAGGAATCAGTAACTCAAACCACGGATGGACATGGGTGCATCATTGGCAGCCAGAACAGGAGTTTGTGATTCAGGAGGCAGCAGTGTACATAAAGTACATAAAGAACCAGAAATGTGACCCTGACAGCAGAGTTTTGGTTCTTTCTCTTGTAGAGTTCCTGTACAACAGGAGAAAAATCCTGTCTTGGTGCCTTTCTACAGAATCACACCAGAGCCTCACTTGCCTTTTGGCTTTTAAGGTTTAATGGAGGTTTTCCACTTGCCCTTGGTATATGAACTTAAAAATCCCAGCCTGAAAGGAGGGTAAAGTTTGAGTGATACCTTCAAATGTATAGAGCGCTTTACATGTTCCTATGGTGGGTAGTGGTTCTTCATCATCAAACTCATCGTCAAAGTCTGTTGCAGGTACTTTCATCTCAGTCTCCTGGCTTTGCTCTTCTGTGTAACTGCCATCGGGGCTGCTCAAGAGAGGAAAAACACAGCAACTATAGCAACCAACCTCAGCAGCAGGGAGAACCACTCGGTCACCAGGCTTGGGACAAGGGAAAACAACTCCAGCTGGAGCAGCTCAGTGATTCCAGAGCTTGCTTGGAGCTGGCTGTGACTACAGATAAGTGAGAACCCTCCCTTTTACCATTAAAAGCTGTAAAAAGGCACTGCTTCACAGCAGCGAGCGAGGGGGCTGTCACACAGCTCATCACAGTCAGACAGCAGCTCTTTGAGGCAGGCTGAGGCAGGTGAGGCTGCCTGTGAGCCTCAGCCTGTACAGATACTGTACCTCTCCCTGTCCTGGGCACAGCTGTTCACTCCTGATGGGTTCTGTGCCTCGTAGACTCCGCTCTGGCGCCGGGGCTGCTCCGTCCGTGCCGGCAGCCGCCCCTCCACCTCTGCCAGCCAGCCCTGCCAGACAGACAGACAGACAGACAGAGATCACCCTGCTGGGACACTCCTGACACCCAGGCTGCAGAACACAGGCTGGTTTGTAAGCAGGTTCACATTTTCCTTTGAGTGGCAGTGGTCAGTTGTTCAAATTCTGGATTGTCTAGCTGAAAAACACACTAATTGAAAGTGTAACTGTTTTTTGGCACTGGGGCCCGGAAACACCCTGACAGAAGCAGTTAACAGCCAGCAGGAGATGATGCTGCTCTAGTCACTATCAAGTAAAAAGATGTGTGGCTGCTTAGAGTAGTCTAACACCAGAAACTCAGCAACTGCTGAATGCACAAGAACAAAAGCTGGGGGGAATGAAAGAGCCACTGATTTCAAACAGGTAGGAAAGCAATGGATAGTAAACCCACATCTGAAATTAATGGGCTGTATCTGTTTATGTTCAAAGCATAATGTAGTAAGTGAAGTCTTTTCTCAGCTGTCTAATCCTTCTCATGTAATTATAATGGGCTTCATATATTCCAAACACTCCCCCTCTGCTCTGGAGATTTTATATCACTAAGCAGCTTCCTGTTCATGGCAGACTATTCCTTAAAACATATTTCATCTCATGGTTTCTGTCTTGCTTTAGTCTCTAAATGGTGCTTTGCTTTTATGTCACTCTGATTTTCCACAGATATCTGTAACATGATGCTTCAATGTATTTAATTAATTAAATAAGCATCTGAAGCCCCCTGGGCAGTCCAGAGAGCATCACATTTTCTCTTCACCTCCACTTAGCATAATTTGTTTTCTGTGGCAAATTTAACTGTGGGCTGACTGCCACAGGAGATGGTGCAAGTTTGTGTTACACAAACCAAAGACCCCAATTAATGCAAGTGCTCACGTAGCCCTTCCCTCACCAAAGTGCATCAATACATCTGGAAAAGCCAGGAAGGCCCTGCTCAGACCTGAGCATTTGCTGAGCTGCTTTTTACTGAAATGTCTCTTCTCATACCTCGAATTTCTGAACTTCTAATCGCAGCTTCTCAATGTTCTGCCCAAGCTCTGCCAATCTGTGGTCTACGCTCGCTGCGTCGCCCATCTGGGGGTTCTTGATGTACACATCTTTCATCTTTGTTAAGGCATCTCTGAGGGGCAAAATAAAAATAAAACACGTTTAGTGCACCTGGGGTAAATACCTTTAATAAACTGTCTCTTCTTCACCCTAAAGTTCAACCTATCTGTTACAAAGGGAACTGAGAACACCTAGATGGGGCTTTTGCCCTGTATAGAACCAGCCATTAAAAAAGAGCAGTAAAATTATTTGCCAGAAGAGAATTTACACTGTCAGAGATAAAAAACAGTGAGTTACCTACAACATGAGAAGATATTTGATATTGATTTTTAGCCTGACATGGTTTTTTATGTAGTACAACAGTACATACTTGCTGCCCTGGGGAAAAAAATAATAATACATCTCACCACAATTGCAATCTATGACAGCTCCAACTTTCTAGACTAATATCTTCCCAGTTTTCAGGGCATAGACAAACAGTTAAATCATTATCATCCATCATGAGCTGACCTTCAGTTGAGAAAGTGGAACAAAGGTGTATCAATAACAGAAATGGAGGGCAAACAAGAAATTCTCACCCTGCCTGTTGCAGCCTGTCTTTAGCAACCCAAATAATCTGAAAGATATTTATTTGTTTCACACTGCTTAAAAGGAAGCTGGCTCCAGATGGTTTGTGTTTGCCACAGCACAGGGACAGATGGACTCGAGGCTACAAAATGTGACCCCGGCCAAGTCCCAGGGCAGCTTCTCTCAGCTGCTGATGGACATTTCAGAGCTGGAAATGGAATTGTGGGCTGGTTTTAGGCACAACTATTCAGATTTTCTCTAGGCATTAGCTGGTGGGAGAGAGGTTAATGAGAGTCCCACGGTTCAAGTTAACACTCTTTATATTTTAGAGTTTCCCACCAAACTCTTGACAATCGCAATCCTGTGCCTTTGCCCTGTGTGTATGGAGACTGGGAAAAAGTGTGGGTGGCAAGGAAGTGGGACTGTTCTGTGCCTGAAGCCTTAAGGGACAATGTTGCAAACATATGACTCACAATTATTACTGTTTGTTTAACTCTTATTTAACTGCTGGTGCTATTTTCTCCATCATAAACTCTTATTTAAACTTCACTCTGCTGCAATACCATATCTGATTTTAGTGTTGGGTTACCTCAGAGCCAATAAAGAACAGAAAGAAAAACCTACACAGAGACAAACTTAAGTTACCGCAGAGGAAAAAAACAAAGCAATGAGAATTCATATAACCACATGCAATTTTCTTTTCTTATCCATGATAGAAAATATAAAGGAGAAATTCTGGGTTAGTAGGCAAAATAAATAGGTTCTTGAAAGCAAACTGACACAAGATGTAGGCACATGTGTACAAATGCAAAGCAGTATTTAGGGAGAGACCAGTCTTGAAATCCTTCAGGGAAGAAAAGTTCTGCGTCTCACAAACAAAACATGCTGAATCTTTAATGCAACTACAGAATGTGAACAAACACAAAGCACAAATACAGGCTGCCAGAATCAATTAAAAGTGTGGAGCTAAAATAGCCTTATTCTCAATCAGAATGATAAATGCAGCCTTGTAGAAAAAGCATTCACAGAAGCACAGGACTCATTATCTTCCTGCTTCCAGGAAATCTGAGCTACAGATCAGGCTTTGGATGATGCCATCATCTCATAACAGCCTCTCCTGTTGGGATCTACCCACATCCAACACACACAGGGGCTCTGCTCAGTGCAATTTCACTTTTCATTGGAGAGGTTTGGCTCACCTTGAATCCATCTCTTTCTGAATGTCCCTGTTTAGTTCATCGACCTTTTGCTGAAGCTTCTTCCTTCTTTGCTCAGGTGGGAGATTGCTGAAGTCTTCTGGGCCTGCTCCCTGCACAGAGTGGAATGGAGGGCGGGGGGAATAAGGAAAAAAATTAATAATCAATCTGAAAGAACCCTTTGGGATTGCATTTTGAAAGCAGCTCACAAAAACCTGTACAAAATCACAGTGGTCTGAAGCATTGTTATAATTTCTAGTGTGTTATCAGTGCCTGAATGGTGAGGAATCTGGATGCCCTCAAAATGATCCCAGGAACATCCTGCTTCCCTAACAGTGGCTAATGGAAGACCAGCTGGAGAATTCCAGAATTCAACAGCAAAGATGAGAAATTATTTTTATCTACAGTTTTATCATAAATTTTTAAAAACAGAGATCCCTTCTCATGGAAATCTGATCCTTCCTGCCTTCTTTCACTCAGCTACAAACAGCATTCCCATAAAAAAGTGGTTCCTGGCTTTTATTCCCGTGCCACAGTTGCACTTCTCCTGTGCATTGCTGACTGACTGCTGGTCCAACACAGTTCATTTATGTCAGAAAATAAATTACATAATGTCATTTACAAATGTCAGGGCTCTCCTGAACACACCAAGCTAACAGAGGCATTCCCCACTGGACTCTGCAACTTAAAAAACATGCTGCTTACTGTCCAGGGTCCACATTCCACGCCAAAGTCTCTCAGTTTTTCCTCTCTCACTTGTACTCACATAAAAAACAGAAGTTATATCAAAGCCATGGAATCAGTCAGTTTGAAATCATAACCAAAGGAAAAAAAATTGAAGACCACAGTGGTTACCTTTGTGTGGTTCTGCTTGCAAACCCCTTTTCTGCCTTCTGCTATGTCTCCTCTTGATTGCCTCAATTTGATACAGCAGATAGATGACACATAAAATACATCCACACTCTTTTCTTCAGAGTAAACCTATTTTTGTCTTGCCAGAAGGCAATGGAGGCAGATTGGGTGGGCTATACTGAGCACATATTAATACTGATTAGTTGCACCATAAGGGAATGAGGTTCTTGTGCATGAGATTGAATTTGGGCAGGTTTTGCCCATTTTTGCTTCTGCTCATTCCCTGTCCCATTTCTAAGGGGGAATATGGGAGATAGAAGGGTAAAACCACAAAGCTGAGTAACCAGATTCAGTGGTCCATCAGCTTACTGAGAGCCTGTGAGCAGGGCTGGGCCATCAGTCCTGCTAAATCACCAAATTTCTCTCTGAGGAGAGGGATTTAGAGGAGACACTGCCACAAAAGCTGCTCATTGGACCTTGGCTCTGTACTGAATGTGCTGGGACTCTGTGACTTTCTCCTGCAGCTGCAGAACAAGCTGTTCAAAAGTCTGGGGGTGCCAGAGGTCACCTTCTCCTCTGGACTGGCCATTCCAAAGTCACAGAGCAGGCCTGAGGGAACTGCTGTTGTACTGATTGTCAGCCAAAGATGGCATGTGCTTCTAGGGAAGCCTTGATCATCTCTGCAATAACACATTTAAAATTCCGTTTGTGAGACAATGAGAAAGCAAATTTAAGACAAATTACTAAGAAAGTTATGCTGACTCTGAAACTTTCCCCACACAGAGTCCTACCAGTGCTTACATTACTTGATGTGCCTGGTAGAGGAGAGATCTATTTTCATTTATTCTTTAACATTTATTTTGCTCGACAGCTACTCCCACATCACAACAGATATGAGAGTGATTCAATCTATTTTATGGATAATCTACACTAAAGCCACACACATCTTTTTAAGGCAAAGCATCTGGAGCAGCTTTGTAAACAAACAAGCACTTACAGGAAAGTCTAGATAACATATTCTGATATATCCTCCTCACTTCTAAGCAAAAGAGACAGGCTCGAAAATATCCCCAGCTGTACATTAGTAGAATGCAACAGATAGAGTGAAATTTGGAAAAGCATCATTTTGGTATCTCATTTTTGATTCTTCAAGTTCAGTCAAGAGTTCTAAGCTGGACTAAATCCAGCAGCTTGGCTCACAATGCTTCAGACCAAGGCAGGAGTGTGGCATGGAGCTGCACACCCAAGGCTGGGAGGTGATCTCACTCCAACTTTAGGCTGTGCTCAGAAATTTCCTGTCAGAAGCTGGAGCCCCTGCTTCAAAAAGGAGAGTCAAGGAGCAGTTTTTGCACATGCTGGGCACATTTCATGCTCTCAAGCACAAACACACCTGGGCTACCTCTCAAGCCGTGGACATTGCCTGTGTTTTTAGAAATGCTGCAGCAGTGAGGTGAGGGGAAAGCTGTGCTATTTCTGATGTGCTGCTCACAAGGTCTCCTTGCAGAAAGATATTGAGTTAGGATTCAAATTGTCCCAAGATGAAGGACTGTGAAAACAGAGCCTGTATCAGGACCAGTTTCTGGACTGAAGCTATATGTGATAACATGAGCTTTTTCAGCCCCAGTTTTGGCTCTTGCATAGTGAGGATCCATGAGGAGATTACAAAAAGCTGCTTTTCTTCATCTGAGGTGAAATGGGTCTCAGCCCTCCCTGCACATCTTTCCAATTTCTGCAATTCCCAGGGAAAGGCCATGTCAGCCATTTTTGGAGGATTTATTCCTACATACAAAGGCTTAACTTAGCTACATAGCACACCAGCACTGTGACCAAGAAAATGAGTGGAAATTCAGTATTAATGCAGTGGACTCCCAGGACAGTGGCTTGGCAACAGCCAAAAGAAGGTTTGCATGTATTCCAGGCACTCCCATCATTCCTCAGACCTACCACAGCTCTTCAGTGAGAAGCAACCTTGCTAAAGGAGCTCAAGAAAGTCTCTGTGCTGCCAGAGCAGCAGCAGGACCCAAAACACGTGTGGCCCACATGTTTTTCAGGATGAGCTGCCGTGAGCAGAAGAGGCCCACAGTGATGTGTACAAGCACAAGATAAGTGTAGAATCCCACAGATTGTGTTGGAGGGGATCTTAAAGCTGATCTTGTTCCAACCCCTGCCATGGGCAGGGACACCTTCCACTGTCCCAGGGTGCTCCAAACCCCATCCAACCCCAGCCTTGGACACTTCCAGGGATGGGGCAGCCACAGCTTCTCTGGGCACCCTGTGCCAGGGCCTCACCACCCTCACAGGGAAGGGAAAGAGCACCCAAAGGCACAAGCTGGTGAGGAGTAAGAGAATTTGGAAGCTGACATAGTTTAGGTGTCCCTGTGGATCCTCTGAGGTCCCCAAATGCCATCAGTGGCTGCAGCTCTCGCATGTTTGCACAAGGAGGGGCAGCAAACCAGGCACGTTCTCCTGCTGAGGGGCTCTCCAGGGCCAAAGGAATGTGGCCAAGCTGTGTGGCATAGCAAGGTGTGGAGTGTCTCAAGCAAAACAGTTCCTTGTGCATGGGGTTCAGCACGTAATTTGCTTTCCCAGGTCTGCTCATCCCTTCCCTTCCCAGCTCAGTAACATCTTTATCTTACCATAGCTCAAGTAACCTTCCCTGCTGCATCCAAGATGGAATGTAAGATTCACACAGACTCATACGTCCCAATTTGCAAATTCAAATCAGATTGAGTTAACCTTGTTGGTTAAGGTTTACAGAACTTTAATTAATACCATTATTGGTTATTCTGAAGGACTACATAGGGCTGTAAAATGTAGGTGATAACGATGCAGATTTCCAGTAATACTGGACATGGAAAGCAAACTTTGCAGCTACTTTACACAGAAACCCATGCATGGCTCTCTGGAAAAAGTCCAGCAAGCACAGAGGCCTTTATTTTAATTTCCCCCCTTCTTTTAATGTTTTAATGTATGCTTATATAGTAGCAGAATTGCTCAATACTGTTTTTCTACATTTTCATAGCCCTAGATTATAATAAGTGAAAACTAAACTATATATTAGAGTTAATTTTTTAGCAGCTTATTAGAAGACTGAATTCTGATCACCTCTATTAGACTCCAGACCTGTGTATTCAGATTTATCTGATAAACGTCAAAAAAAGCAAACACAAAGAAGAAACAAATTTAACAGTTAATTTCAGTGTCATGTCATATGTGGCACAGTGCACATTAAAACACACACAGGAAATTGTGATTAAAACACAGGACAGGCATGCTGTAAATGTGCTTACCAGCTTGAGAGAAAGCTTCATGTAAAATTGGAGAGATACAGGGTGGGGGGAGAGAGAGAAAAAACAACAGTGCATCAGTAGAAGAGGAACTTTTTCAGGTTGATGTTACAATAAAATGACACAAACCCCTTGCTGTTGGAAGGCAAAATGGGTCACACTAACAGATCTGTGCAAAAGTTCACAAGATGGGCTTGGGCAGCTGCCATGACCTGGCCAGAAACAGGAATGGGAATGCTGGACCTGGGCACAGGTGAGATCAGGCCTGGACTGACTGACAACAGCTACACCAACAGCACTGGGAGTTCTCACCACAGCACTGAGGTGGGAAAAACTCGCAGCTTGCAAATGCATGGGCATCACTTTAGATGAAAAAAGTGCTGAAATGCATCAACCACTTCATGGAAGGGCTTTGGGGCTTCAGCCCTGAGCCAAACTTTGGTGGAGAGGTGAGGAGCTCCAGCAGCACCCAGCACCACGGGACCTCCAGGGAATGCCTGCCCCTTGGCTACAGCCAAAGGGCAACAGCCCTGACTGTCCCTGTGGACTGCAGAGTGCTGCCCAGGCAGGCACAGAAAGCCATTTCACATTCTTGAACAATTCAGAAACAAATACTCAGACTCAAACGTACTTTGGCCATAGTCACACAAGGTCAGGCCCAAGGAGGAGGAGAAAAACATCTATTCTCTTGACACCAAATTGGTTCTATGACAGCATGATAAGACATTATTCAGCCTCCTTAAACGATATACATGATCTAATTCTTCAGAAGTTACCACATTTCCTGGGACAGAGCCCAAATATTATCTTTTAGTTATTCTGGGAAAGCAAGACTGAAAGCAGTGTGTGCCCATGGAGTGGCACCTCTGCCCTGCCTCACCTGCACTCACAGCTCTGGGCAGGTGCCCCAGAAACTCCCAGGTGAACAACTGTGAACAACACAGAACCACCAAAACTCCCAAAGCCTCTTCCAGCACTGCAAAACGACAAAGCAGCTGCAGTTCAGAAGGATTTCCAAGAGACAGGGGGACTGACAGTGCTCAGGTCTGTGCCAAGCACAAGTGAGCTGCTGCTGGAGATCTAAAGCCAGATAGAAAAGGAGAATCCAAACTCCACCCAGCCTCCTCCTCCTCCTCCTCCTCCAGGCAAGGGCCACTGAGCTGCCCTGCCAGCTCTGGGGGCAGTTGTGAAATGCTCCAACAACCCAACAAACTCGAGGTGCATAAAAGCACACACTCCATGTTAACAACAGCCAGAAGGTAAATGCTGGAAAATGCCTCTCTCCAGGCAAGGATTTGTGCTGCCAGACTTGGGAACCTCTTTCCATTCAGGTTCTCTGCCACTACCAACAGCTCCTGGCAATGGTGTTCTCAAACAGATGCTCCATTTCTAGCAAAAACACAGTTCATTAGGATTGGATTTAAAATAAAGGCTCCACACCTCTTGTGGGCAGCTGATTTAAGAAATACTTTTTTTTTCCCCCAAAATAACAATTCCCATTAGTTACCAGGATTTTTACAGCAACACATGCCAGCCATTCAAGGAAAATAAATGATCTTGAAATAGCAGTGAAATGCTGCATGTGAACTGATCCTTCAGTGGCAAGGCAGCAGTGACACTTCCCTCTGCAGTCCAGTCCATTAGGGAACAAACACATGATAATAATTACAGTGCCATGAAGAAATTCACCCTCTGAGCTAAAGAGGCCATTTAAAAAATAAAGCAAACAAAACCAATCCATTGGAGAGAGTAATCACAGAAGGAGAAAGAATGGTCTGAAGAAATTCAGCGTAGGCAGCTTGTGTTTGCATCATTGCTTTAGCACTCCTGTGAACTTTAGCATAGACATGATCAGCACAAATTGAGATTCTTGTACATAGATACAGACAAGACTCATGGTGCAGAATAAATATTTACCTATGAAGCACTCTAAAAAGGCACAAATGTATGCTACATGCGCTAGTGGCTAAACACTACTCACTCTAAAGGCACTAAATACTGCGGAGAATCATCTGCATCAAGGCTATTCTTTTGCTGCAAATACAGCAAATTTGAAAGGGATTACAGACACTGTATGCCCAATTCTTTTGCTGTTAAGTATGACAAAAATAGAGAACTTATTAATAGCATTTCCAAATAGTACATCAGGGATTGTTATAACCAGTATAAATAAAGCAGTTCATAGGCTGGAAACAATGAAATGCTGAAATAAGTCATGTTCACAGTTTTCAATTTCTGAAATTTATTGGTAATTTTACATGACAGTGATTCAGTTTCTATAAACAAATATGAGCAGATAGAAAATAAATCTGCATTAAACACTACATAACTACTTTTGCCCATTCTGTTGGGTTTTCACAGCTAGAAACTTGCTCACAGCTCGTGGGAGAACAAAGGCATTTTCCCCCCAAATGATCAAATAAGCTACATTTCATTGAAATGAGCAAATGTGTTTCAAGCTGTCAATTTAAACCAAGCCTAGCTTAGTCTTGCAGGGAAAAAAAATGAAGAGTCTAAGAGCCACAAGCTTCAATAACACATGAGAGAGCATGAAAGCCAGCAGGTCCATGTGTTATTGGACAGTCACGGCCACTAACCTCACTTACAGAAAACAGGATTGAAATAAATCACTGGACTTCCATACATACAACCAAGAGGTAATTTATTTTTTCTTAGTGGCCCTGTAACAATCTCCCCATACTCCGCTTTGTCGAAGTAGCAGATTTAGAGGTCACATATCTTGATTCCATGAACTATAGTTATTATAGACAGCTCACAGAAGCTTCCAAAGGCTCTAGGGAATGCTTCACAACCAAGGCACAGAATTCCTGTCCATCAGGGCTCGTGATGCTCAAGACTGCATTCATTAAATAATTTAAAATATATGTGCAGAACCTGTTTGCAACACTTTGAATTTCACAGGTCCAGCTACTTTAATTGTGCCAATTTCAGCATTTCCAGGACTAGCAGACATTATCTTTCCTGCACATCACACTGTAAGCTGCCACTTGCCTCCCACCAAATTTTCCTTGGCTCTTTGACAAAGCACATTCCCACAGCACACTCGGGCCGGCGTTGTAAGTGGGGTTAGCGACTGTGTAGCAACAGTATGGGCTGATCACACCATACTCAGACTTACAACATATTCCCTAGCCTCAATGGCACACGTGGGTGTCCCTAAAGTCCTCTTCATGAGTTCTTTGTGAATATACAAAGACTGTGTCTGCTGGTGAGTCAGCAAGAGAAAACACACATTGGTTACACCGGGGACGAGCACAGCACCTCAGTGTTCACTGCTTCTACAGCAAAAGACAGCTTGGTGCTTAACCACCCTCCAAGTGCAGAGTGGGAGCCTCCTGGGAACCAGGTGGATATTAAGAGTTCAGCATGCTCAGAGAGATCAGAAAACACGGTATGTTTAAATGCTTGTTTAAACCAAGGTCAGAAGACATCTCTCTTGGTGCTAGAACAAACCACGGATTTAATGACCCCACCCGCCGAAAAGTCCCAGCACAGAGAGAGACACTTTGGAACAACAAGTGTTCCCAGGGCAGGGAACAGAGCAGGCTGGAGAAGGAAGGGGTGGTTTGCTTGCTGCCTCTGCGTGCTCACAGAACAGCAAAGTACTCATCAGTGGGGCAGATTCAGAGCTCGGTGTCGAGGGACAGGACTGCACGGAGTGTCCGAGGAGATGGGCAGGGAGGGACACAGCAATGGGTGCAATGGAAATAAAATCACATTGTAATGAAGTCAACAACTTCCACTAGAAAGGAAACCACAAAATTTCCTCCATGTGCTTTATGGAACTTGGATACTGGCAGTATTGTCTTCCCCAGCTCCCAGACCGTCCTCCCTGCTCAGTCACTTCCCAGGCTCTGGGGAGAGGGAGGAAAGCCAAGTCCACACAGCGCACATGGAGTCATTCAAAGGTGTAAGTTCTACCCCTGGATGTTGTTAGTTTGGAGAATTGCTCTTTTAAAAAAAGGTGCTGATGTTACTGCTGCTGTAGCAATAAAACTAAAGAAGAGAAAATGAATACCAACCAGTAGAATACCGAGTTTCCTCTGTCCTCAAAATGGAATTAGAAAAAGCAGAGCAAGCATAAATTAAATTATAAGTTATGTAACTGGTTCCTCTTTCTTTGTGCTCTTCTGGCTTTTAACTTCCCTACAGAGATGAAGTTGATTTGAAGTGCTACACTAATTTTATAGTGTCTTTTAAAGCAGCTATTAGAAAAAAATACTCAGAAAAAAATGTATGACACTTTTTTCCCATTCTCCTAGCTATGATCCATAATAAGTGCTCTAACAGTTTTATGGTATTCTCTATAATGGACATTTCTGCTGCTGGGGTTAGAAGAAAAAAGCTTTGAGGGAAATACAAAGATGTGATTAGAAAACCATAGACACTGACAAGAGTCAGCACCTAAATATTTAATTTTTTTAAAAACAGACTAGGATTTCATATTGGCAGGGACCACTGATACTGGTATTAGTGCCTTCACATTAACCTTGCATCTGTTGTGAATTGTTCAGGCATCTGCTTCCTTCCATGAAAACAAGATTCACTGGATTTTTGGTTTGGAAGCAAAATTAAAACCAGACTGGGCACAGAACATATCATAGCTAATTATATAATGTGTTTTAACAGTCACCAGTGATTTTGCCAAATGCAACTTAAGATGCTAAACCAAAACTTTAAAAAGAAATTGCTAAAACACACTCCCTTCTCCAGACACATTCTGATCTCCCAGATTTCATGGAGGAGCTGTATGGGAATCCATTCCCGTGTTGTGTTTCAAGGATCAATTACAATGTGCAATTCCTGCTGCTGGAATTTATCCTGCTGTAGTCTTAGGACTTGCTCATATCAAATCGTTACTTTTCCTTATTTCTTATGACAGTGTAAAAAAAAAAAGGAGTGTGATCCCATTTTTTCTGAAGTAAACTTTTTTCCCTGGCATTGTAGGATTTGAGAGCTCAGGTAATCAAGAAATCCAGGAAGCACCTGCTTGGCAATTTGGCTGAATATTCTAAAATAAGACTTAAAGAGCCTTGTGGGCACCTTCACTGAAGGTGTCTGGAATGGAATTCTGCCAAGGAACAAACCCAGCGATGCAGAGACAATTCAGAGCAAATTAAATGATCCAAAGTCCCAACTCCTGTTACACTGTGCTGCCCTGCTGGTCCCTGCACAACCTTCCAAAAAGTTTCTTCCCTGATGTACAGATCAAATGTTCTTCTGTGCAGAGGAGAGTTCCACCCTACATCCTCCTCATTCCTCTGGGAGCATCACAATCCAGTATTCCTGACATTAATGCCCATGCTCCTGAGCAAAATTACCATGCTTTTGGATTTTACAGTGGAATGGTAAAGAACTGAGTAGAGGAAATAATCTTACTAAACTTAATAAGGTTAAAGCAGAATTAGCAGTATTGTCTAGTTTTAGCTAATACAAGAGGGGTCACATCAACTGAAACAAATACCAAGCACACATTTTTCACCTGATAAATTAAAAAGATTTGTGGGTGGTTCTTTATTTTCTTTTTGCCTGGTTAGAATGATTTTATTTTTGAAGGTCGTAGGGCACTTTGATGATCTCTTAGTCTGACCATTTGCAAAACACAAATCACCAAGGACCTCTAAAATGTGAATTTGACAAGTCTCCAAATGAGACAGAGCAAGCTGCCAGAGGTTTTCAGCTTCTCCTCCTCCTCTATATCTCTAGATGATCCAAGAGGCCTGAATTCATCCCTCTGGGATAAGAGATGATGATCTGAACACTGGACTCCAAATCCTCAGGATGAGTCAGGCAGGAAAAGCATTTACTTAGAAACATCCTGGTAGCTGACAGGGGAAGGAAATGAAATAGCAAAAGAACACAGTGAAAGGTTTAAATGAAAATTTAGCAATAGCCCTTCCTTGCACATTCTCAGTGAATGTGTCAGCAGAAATTTGAGGGACTCCAGAGAAGACTATAGCACATTGTTCTCATTACTTTGCCTTTCACACAAAGCACTTAAAGCAATATGGCATGCAAAATTCTTAAGGTGTGCTTGGATTTTTTAGCTATTGAATACATCAAATAACGGCCTTCCTTCAGGAACTATGAAAAGCAATTAGTTATAATTGCTTATATGGCCAAGCAATCACTCAACAGGGATTCATACATTTGAAATACAAACTGGTGAAGTGCCCATGGAATACAAACCAGTATTTTTAACTCAAGTAGAAAATACTCAGCAGTATTTTCAACATTCTGTTCTCTGAATGCCACTATGGAGCATTAGATTGCCACACACCCCTGACCTCCAGCAGTGCTTCACCCCAAGGTGACCCAGCCCTGCCCAGGACAAGGAGGGCTCCAGTTGTCACCCCTGGAGTGGTGCCACCACCCAGCACACCCTCAGCTCTGCTGCTGCACAAGCAGAATTGAAAGTCTGTCTCCACTTGGAAAAACCACTGAGAAAAGATGCTCTGAGCCAAATTGCAACTGAGGTAAGGAGGGACACGTACAGAACCTGCCTTTGAACAGCTTAGAAACTTCCCACTTCCTCAATGAAACAGAGATGGGAAGAAATGGGATTTTTTATGTTCTGAGTGTCCCATGAAAGGGCAATTTCCTAGCAAAGAACTGAAACTGTTTAAAACATCTTTAACTGTTCTGTCTGTAACCAGATGAGACAGTGCATTGTTTACAGCACTGTTCTCAGTTCTTGGTAACCAACCACTGAAGTTCCCCATGGAAATCATCTCTGCTTTTATACAGCTCCAGTCCTCAGTCCTAAATGAGTGCCTGGAGCAGAATTTGGGTTTTTTAAAGTAATCACTTCCTCACTGTTGCTGTCTGCTCTAAAAAAAATTTTAAAGACTGAACACTTTTGTCTCCTTCCTGTAATTTTTACTGGAGAAATAATTCTAAGGGTTTCACCTAGGAGGCAAAGCCATGCTGTCCCAGCAAATTTTCAGTAGAACCATGCCATGTGTGAGTTTCTGGGAAGATAAAGTCTTATTTTTGTTTGAAAAATGGCAAATTTTATCTCAGGGAGCCGACATTTTATTTACTGCTTATGAAGACCACCAATGAGAAGATTTAATTCCATACAAACACTTCAACATTGGTTTATGAATATAACCACAGCTGTTGTCAGCAACAGGAAGAGCAGCTGACCTGGAAAACCTCAGGCCATAGTTCCAATTTTTGGAACAGTGGCGATGTGTCACAAAGTGTTGGTCCAGTGTGACCTAAACCCAGATGAATCCCCAAATCAGCCATGGAGGCTTTCAGCATCTTTCCACCACACAGTGCTTAAACCAGCACTAACACACTGCACTGCAGCTGCTGGCAGGGGAATCCCAAATCCTGCTCCCTCAGAACCTTGCCTCTGTCATTTGGAGCTTGCATACTGCACCAATAAGGCTTTTGCACACAGAATCTGTGCATCATGGCATTGAGAATTGTGTCCCAGTCTCCCCTGACCTGGCAGCCCTGGCTTAAAGCACACATGGACCATGGAAAGGCTTTGTTACCACCCAGAATCAGTTCCCCTTCCTCCTCTCAACAGATTCTTATGTCAAGACTCAGAGTTGCTACACAAACTAACACTGCAGCACCTGAGCCACGAGCTGAGAGACTGGAACAAAGTTCCCACTGCTCCAGTGACAATGTCACATCATTCCAGACTGAACTTTTACCAACTGAAATAACAACTATTATCTCCTAGAATGCCTCCTAATTTTTTCATCTCCTTCTGACACAGACATTGAGATGAACACACCCTGCAGAGAGAAAAACTTAAGACTTTGACTTCTTACATGAGCATTACTCAATGTTCAGCTCCTCCTTCCATATTTTGTCCAGCCTCTCCTCCCCCAAGACACCCAGATGGGTCACTTCCATCAGGAAATCTACTTTTTGTGGTTTCATCGTGGGGGTTTTGACTACAAATGGCTTTATATGTTGGGAATCCTTGGATTTGTCTGCATGTTATGATAAAACACAATGGAACCGTCCACAAAACAAAAGTTTTTACGTAACAGAACGTGCAATAAAAGCGCAAGAAAGAAAAGAGAGAGAGAGAGAGAGAGGTATCCAGAGGAGAACTTACCCCGCGCTTTAGGCTCCTGAAGCAGTGGATTTTGGGTTTGGAGGTCATGAACTCGTTGAAGCGATGGGAGAGGGGTTCCTTTTGCTGCTTGGGAGACTGGGGGCCGTTGGGAACAGCAGAGGGTGAGGCAGAGGCAGGGGGTGGAGGAGGGGGCTGATGGGGGGATGTTAAAAGGGACATAAGCTACGTATAAGAGATGGAGAAGTGACAGAATAAAAACCAAAATAAAAAGATAAAACACAAAACGAAAATAAGCATCAAAACCAATATTTGAAATCCAGAGAAAAAAACAATTAAATAATTAAATATTAAAGGCCATGGTTTAAAAGAGGGGAGAAAGCAGTAGTTAAAAGTCGTGTTAAATGAAGAGTTGTGATAAATGAAAGTATTAGTAAGTGATGCAACAGAAGAGTAACACAAAAGTATTTTGAAGGAAGCTCATGCAGACTCTTCCATGCAGCACTATCCCCATAAATTGCCCTGTTCTGCTCTGTGGACAGCTGCAATAATGCATATGGATAGAGCTTTCAAATACCTGAATTTAAATGGATCAGATAAGGAAGGTACCTTAGTGCCCAGTAGCGTTTCTATTATCTGGAAAACAACAAACCACATTCCTTCCTGCTTCCAAATCATACCTCAGCAACGTGCATCACACTTCACTTGTACAGATCATTCTATGAATTTGCTCAGGAGTTAGTCCTGGTTGTGTTTTTATTCTGGCTACACTGATGTAAGCACCAGACAGCGAGTCCTCTCCCCCACCAGCACTACAGGAATGACCCCTTGTGCACATGGAGATTTTTAAAACTCAAGTTTAAGTGGTTTGGTAAAGGGTCAGAGTAAGAGTAAGGTCAAAAAAACGAAGCTATTCTGGGCTTCCATCAGTGTTACTGAAACGTGACTGAGTCCATTCCCCTGACACGTCCTGGTAACCCCAGATAAATGCTGCCATGCATTATGGTGTAAAGTATGACAGTGGGATGGAAAAGGTTTAATGGGTACATAAGTTAATATGGTCTTTTACAGTCAACTGCTCAGTTAGTTCTGCTCCATTAGTTGTGCTTCAGAGTGAATCCCAGCAATTCCCTGCTCCCAGCCACCCACCTGCTGACCCCAGTGCACAGACTGGAAAGACAACGTGAATGGAAAGCCAAGGAGAGTTTGAGGAGTGTCAAAACAGTAACGCCACACTGAAGCTTCCCACAGGTAACAATGTTAGTTGGCACACATGGCACTAGGTAAGTGGTTTACAACTCCTTCTCTGAGTTAGGAACAGAAATGGACCATGGCAGAGACATGACAACTTAAGTTAAATTAATTTAAAAACTGCAACATAATTAACAAAATTATACAAGAAAAAAATAATCAAAGTTATAAAGAAACTTAAGTAACCAAAGACTACAACAAAACACCATATTAAGACATCAGTTATTAACTTTCTGAATCTAAAATTCTCTTTAAAAAAACTAAACTTGCCAAGATTACTAGACAAGACACAGGTTATTGACAAAACACATACTAGCACCAAGCTCAAGTTTGCAAATCAGTACCTTATTTTTCTTGATGAATGGCCATAACTTGCCCTTGGATTTGCTACTGAACTTGGGCTCTGACTTCCCATCCCCTCTGGAGTTGGAAAGGCTGGATTCAGACACTGTCCTCTTCATGGGCTGCGTGAAATCCTCAAAGTCGACGTCTCCCGGAGGCTCGAACCCTGATTTAAAGGCTTCTATTACCATCTGGGAATCCTGGAATGGGACAGACCCAACACAAGTGTAAACATCTCAGGTGGGGCTTGACATCAGACTGGTGGCACATTAAGGCAGAACAAGAACATTTGTCTATGTGGGACCAGCCCTGGGAGTGACCAGGCTCATTCCTGGGAACGAGTGCCCTTCCAGAGCCCAGGATCAATGCAAGTTTCTCCACCTTCTGCTGAAAAGGAGTAAGAGCTTATGAACTTTACTGGCTAGAAAAGGAAATCACACTTCAGTAAGTGACTCATAGCAAAGATTTAAGGTACAGGTTTGCTGGGAATACAGCTGTTAGCAAATCAGAGGAAAATCCCAATAAAGACTCCTATAAAACAGAGCTTTTGTGTGGTTACTCTGCCACAAGTCAACAAGCTGGTTGTGAATTTAGTGACAGTAAATGGCTGTAAACATTTAATGAGCTTTACCCAACATCTGAGCAGTCCAAGGTCACACCAGCAGCCCTGTGCCCTGGTGTGGGAGCCACTGAAGCCACATTCCCTTTTGGCACTGCAAGGAGGATCTAACTCAGCCACAAACTGGCTGTAGACTGTGTAAAATGGCTTTGCTCTCTTGTTTTGGACAGAGAGAAAAGAAAAAAACCAAATCAAAGCCGAACTAATCCATAGCATTCTTCCTACTCAAGTCTACAAGCAAAATTAATTATACATAAGATCAAATTCAGACCTCAGCTTGCCAAATGCATTGAAATCTAATGGACTCGGGACAAAAATATCCGAATAGACTTCTTATCTACTTGTTTTGTTGGGAAGAGAGATTGTGTTATACTCTTGCAGCTGTATGCCAAGATCTCTAGAGATGCTGTGCATTGGCACACAAATATCTTATTATTCTCTAGAGAATAGCATCACTGCCCTGTTACATAAAAAGAACTTGTTGCTTTGAAGGTATTTCACAGGTTCTGTGAATGGCTGTAGGTAAAATGCTGTTCAGGAGAAATCTGCTGGGATATAAACATATCCAGAGGCCAAGCTCCATTGAGCAAAACACAGATACAGCAAAAGCTTTGCAAAAGTCTTCATGGGATTGTGAAGACCCACATGGATTCGAGATCCTCAATCTATCAGGAGGCACCATAAAATTCCTGCATGAGTTTTAGGGAGGTAGAACAACACTTTCCATTATCCCGTCCTTCTTTGACATTAAAACTTTCTGAGATCTAAACTTGAAGATATTTTTAGCGACAGACATGAAAGCAAGATGAAGAATGATTAAAGAAGAGGAGGTAAAAGAGTGGGAAAAGCTGAGAGAATTGGGATTGTTCAGTCTGGAAAAGAGAAGGCTTTGGGGAGACTCAACTGCTGCCTCCCAGTACCTAAGGGGAGCCTACAGGAAAGATGGAGAGACTATTTACAAGAGCCTGGAGTCCCCATCCCTGGAAGTGTTCCAGGCCAGATTGGACAGGCCTTGGAGCAGCCTGGGATAGTGGAAGGTGTCCCTGCCCATGGTAGGGGGTGGCCCTGGATGGGCTTTAAGGTCTCTTCCCACCCAAACCATTCTCTGATTTTAAGAGATTACACTATGTTATATTGAATACTCCACTGGTATTTTATCCTATGTATGGAGCTTTCACTTTTTCACCTCTGAATTTTACACTGTTCCTTCCATTTACTCAAAACATCATTCCACTACAATGGAGCTAAAAATAACCAGTATGCTCCATATATCACAGAGATAATGTCATAACAGGAACTCCAAGCCCACAACAAATTCATTTTATCTGCTGCTAGAGCCCTCTGGATCAGGTTCTGCACAGGTTCACCTGGCAGTCACCACAGCTCACACTTGCCACACGACCTTTGTGTTGTTCAAGTGGTTAGAAAGGGGAAATGGAAAAAAGAAACCATTTAAAACTAATATAGAAATGCAGTAACAGGGAACCACTATTCCCTGCTAAGTGCAGGCAGTTTCTATTGGCATTAACAGGAATTCTATGCAGTGCAGTGAGGGCATAAAGGGAACCTATTTACACTGTTGCACATTTAGTAACTAATCCAGCACTTCCATTATAATCAACACAGTTAGAAATTACTGCTCCAGAGAAAAAAAATCCTTGATGATATTTAAGGAAAAATAACTCTTAATGAACATAACTATTTCCAGGTAGAACACACTAAACCCTTTGTAGCTGCTCATATATAACTATCTTGGTTAAATACATTTTTGTCAGCACAGTGTTTACAGGAGATCCTGGTAAATTCAGTTATCAGTGCTCAAAGTCATAATTTTCCAGTGTCACACTTGTGTATGAGCCATCATGGACTTATTTGTGAGCATGAGAATATAAAATTCACCCCGATTCAAACACCCAGCTTAATTTTCATGTGTGTTTTGCTAAGAAGTCTTAGGCAGAGTGCAAGCTGAGATATGAATCTCCCCAGCAGGATTTCACCATAAGCTGTACCTCAAACAGGGTATTTGTTCTAACGTGGGACTCGCTGCCCCAATTCCCCTTTTCCCACCCAGAGAGTGGTTTTCAGATCCCTGAGTTCCTCTGCTGCTCTCTGTGAGAGCAATTGCTGAACAGAGAGTAGAAGAATAATTTCAAAACTTCAGCCTCGGGGTTATGCTGCCAGTTCATTGCTCCAGGCACTGAACAACTCAGAAAAGATTCCAGTGAAAAACATGTGTGGGAAATTCAAACAGGCAGCAAGACACATGCTGTCAGCATTTGAAGCACTAATGTGATCCATGAGAAAGGCTGGAAGAACAGAGGCTTCATGTAGGAAGGGAGCAGATCACTCTGCAAACAAAACAGAAAACACATTTGGCCTTGTGGTCACTGTACATCAGGAAACTCAACCGAAATCTTTATCAGCTTTTCTATCAGAGAGGTTTCTTTGCATCCTGTGAAGGCAAGTGATGTTCAGACATCAAGATTTGCTCATTTACAGATTACCAGCAAACTTCAAACCTGCAAAGAAAGGTTTTACAGAAAGATTTTGCGATAGCTCATGTAGCCAATAGTTTAAATACTTCCATTATTATAAAGCTAACTGGAATCAAGGCATTTCTGAAACAGTTTTCTGACTATGAGACATATAAACCACCTTTATAAGAATTGGTGATTAAGTATCTGAAATTATGTCAAACATCACATGCTGATGACTATTTTTAAATTGCAATATTTCAAAAAGTAATTATCCTAATAAAATGAGAGAATATTCCTTAATAAAAAACAACAAAAAAAAATTAAAAAGCATCACAGAAAAGGCGTTTCAGGATGTTAAGTAGATTTGGGAAATAATCTGAGCACATCCTGCCCCAGACAAAGCAGCTTGGGACAAGAAGCTGTTCTTTGGTTTAATTCCATGACTGCAAAGCTCCTGTGCTGAGCTTGGGCCCAGGATTTCAGTCTCCATAAAGTTGAGACTAATACTAAATATGAGAACCAACAATGCAACACTTACATTCTTGTGATCCACTGATTCTGCAGCCTTTGTTATCTCATCCAGACACTTCCCAATGATGGGGATCACTTGGCGGTCGACTTCTGCAAAGGTTTTCATGGATTCACCTATCCTCACAATTCTTCTTTCCTCCATCTCTTGTATTTTCTAAAATATTACATTTCATTCAGGTCAAACATCAAGATTAACTTCACAGTTTCACCCAATTTTCCTCTCCAGCTTACATCAACTACTTTAAAACTTAAGGATTAAATATATTTTTAAGAACAAACTAGGACAGCTGTTCTCAGGAAGGCACCAAGCGATATTGTTCACTCACACATCAAAATGTCATTCTTAAAGTAATCTATTTTACTATTACTGGAAATTTTTTCAATTAACTTTTTATGTTAAAATTGCTGATTTGTCAAATCCCAGCTTTAGACTTTTGTAAGGATGGTTCCTAAGGCTTTTGAAAGAATTTCTGCAACAAATTCTTTCATTTTCTGTGCATGTTCAGAACAATCTCATTTTCACTTCACTGCAGAATTCAAGGAAACAAAAATCTTGATGTCTCCCCTTCTTTTCCCTAGAAGGTAATTTTTAGTCTTTAGGGAGTCCTGTACATCTGGTTTTGTTCACAATACATCATGTATTTATGCACTGATTTTAGGAACAGCTTATCTCAAGGCATTGGTTTGAAATACCACGAGGCAGAAGAGGAGGTGTCCATTTAGCTCACAAGTTTCAGCAGTGGGTAAGAAGTGCATGTTTGCCACGCAAATATCAGCTACAGCTCATCTGGTGACAAGCATGTGACATGTCCTCCCTTGAAAAGGTTGTATTTTCCACTTCTGATGCTCATGACCCATTACAAGGGAACAGTCATTTAGAAGTTCTGTTCTACTACATTACCCTCAATTCATTCATTCAAGCACAAACTCAGGTCTTCACTCAGAATGAATCTGATGGCTTTTTTATTCTTCCTCTGCAGTATGTCCTTAGACATCCTAAAACACCATCAGTACCTTGCTCAAAAGCCTTTGGACTCACTGCTGCAGAATTATTGTGGGTCACATTTAACCATGTGTGCAGCCTGATTTGAACACAGGTTATGAAGGGCTGCTGGACTTTAGAGATGCAGCAATGCCCAGCTGCCTCCTGCCCCAACAATGCCAGTGATGCTCTCCCTCATCCCCAGCTGCACAGACACAGGAGCTGAACAGAGAAAGATTGTGAGGATTCCAAAGGCTGTCCTCATCTGTCACGACACTTCAACGTCACCTTCCTTGTGTGTTATTCATCCCTTTATATCTAATTTAAGAAAAAGGGATAATTTATCCTACCATCTCTCAGGGTGGCAGAGTGCATGTAAAATTTGCTAAGAATGTCCAAAAAAACCACCAAAAATTAAAAGTCAGGGTCAGAGAATTGAGGTGATGCACAATATATTCTTATCACAGGATTATGGGCTACTCTAGAGCCCTGCCAGTGACCCTTACCTGGAAGATGTTTGGTATGTGTGTGTAGTAATGCTCATGCTGCTCACTGTTGAACTTCTGTAGGGTGGAAGAATATTCAGCTTTGCTGTCCTCTGCCATCTGATGTCTTAGCTGGGCTTGCTGTCTTGCCTGAAGAAATACCAAAAGAAATTTATAATTTGGGCTACATGGAAAGCAATTGCATTGTGGTACTCCTCATCTTGCTATCCTAGAACACTATGAGACTCTGAACACCAGCTTTGGGTTTACTCCTCTTCTGTGAAACGTTCAAGCTGCAGTGTGGTCAGTGCTGCTGCTCCTTTCTGGGGTTACAATGTGCTATTTTGTGAACCATTTTGCATTCCATGAACAACCTCTGTTTGAACTGCATGTCAAACACCAGAACAAGTTGGCCCCTCCACCTGCCCACGGTTCAGGCACCTTCCCAGCACATTCCTGGACTCAACTTCTTGCTCCCCCAGTGCCCTGGTGGATGCCACCTGATGCTTTCCTCTGATGAGCTGCTTCCCTGTTGGTGAGCAGCCTTTTCTGGGGAAAGGGAAGTGAGAAAAAAAACAACACTTTTGTCTCATTTTAGCCAACCTAATAATGACAAAACCTCTTAACTCTGTGTGCCCTGCAGAGCCCTTTCTCCACACTCCTCACACAGCCCTGGCATGAAGCACACAAGGAAAAAGGAGCCTGAGCAGCAGCTGAGACGCCTCTCTTCCTATTTTTACCCACACAGATGATTTGCTTTGCTACCCAACATAGCAGAGCACTGGGCAATTAATCTCACTTCTTTCCCTAGAATAATCTGTCCCCAAGTGACCCTTTCATGTTTCTGTTCCCAAGGCCTTCTGTTATCAGTTTCACTGCCCAATATTCTTCCCTTATTGCCTCACCCATCTGTTTGGTTCAGATGCCTTTTCTTTCCCTGTCTTTGGCCTTCACAGAGCAGCTCTTCCTTCTATTCTCTTCCAAAATTCCCCAGGTCTTCGCCACACTGAAACTCGCTCTCCCTGGCTAGAGCTCTGCTGCAGAATTTTTGAATAATTCCTTCAGACAAGGCAGAGAAATGTTGCATTAAAAACCATGTTTCAGGGGACACAACAGAACAAAGAATTTTAGCATATTTTAAGTGGGCTCCCATTAAAACCAGTTCAGAACAGGGTTATTCTTTGAACTGTTCCAGGCAGACAATAGTTTCCTGACAAGAAATCCATGGAATACTAAATCATGGAACATTTTTGTAATCATAACTGGAAGGTAACAAATTCTGCCAGGAGGTTTCAAATCTCAATTTGTAAAGAAGTAGCCTTCCTCCACATTTCTGGAGTTTGCACATCTCACCTAATAATTTATTTTGCCTCAATTCAGATATTGCTTCTGCAGCTGATTGTAGGAATTTCACAGATCCCCTTCACATTCTTTCTACAGAAATAATTCAAGCAGAATGAGGAGATACTGGCCACTAAGTGCATCACAGGAGATGAAACAGTAGCATCAAATGGAGAAGAATGTGACTATAACCAAATAAGTGAATCCAATAAAAGACATATATTCAACTTTGCTTGTTCCCAGGAGTTTTAACTGTCCACTAACTCCTGCAAAGGATGAGTGCCTCATTCCAGAAAATTCACCCACTGCAATCAAATTCCAAGAAGCCATATCAATCATTTCCCTGCTCAAGTGCTGTAAAGTTTATTAAACTTTACCATCCACACACCCACATGCAGCTACATTAAATACAAGTGGAAAACAATATATCCTTGTGCCACAAATACAAATTTACCAGGAAAACAAAGTCAGCCATGGAAAGGCAGCAGCTGTAAGAGTGGTTCACACTCATCTCCCAACCCCTTCCTCAGGTCCCAGCTGCTGCAGATCAATATCCATTTGTGAGGCCCATTCTCCTCATCTACCTAAGAGGAACCCATTGTCTGAGCTGACTTTACACCAGCCCCATTCCCACTCATACAGCTGTCTCTTCCTTTCTTTTTTTAAAAATAATTTTAAATAATGCAACTCAGGAATTTGTCCCTTGACTCCATTGTTGAAGCAGAAAACCAAGAAATCCATTATTACACATTTCCAGGCAGACCCAGCAAGCATTAAAGCCATCAGAGTTCATTTTTATGAGCAAACTCATTGGCTGGATATGACAAAGTAACTCTGAGCTAAATGTATACAAGAGTAGACACTCAGTTTCCAAAATTATCTTTACTGGCCCCAAATAAGAGGGGGCAGCAGATGAGTAAATAAAATTGGGTGCATTCCAAAGCCAGAACTTTTTGTAAGAGAGCCCTAGTGATGCTTTGTTTCTCTTGGCCATTTAATGCATTTGGCAAGCTTCAAACTGTTTAAATGTCTTTCCAATGAGGTATTTGGATCTGAAAATAAATATATATTTTTTTAATCTAGAAGTTTTTATTACTTCATTTCAGTATGTCACTTCCTCTAACATCATCACTTCCAGTATTAACAGAATTGTACCTTATAGTGAGACTCCTGCACTCTGCTGAAGCACAGAGTGATAAAAACAAGTCAATGATGTTAAGTTTCACATTTAGAGTAATGGACGCAGTAGCACAGAACTGCAGAGAGTCACAGAAGCTATTTCAGGAGTAATTTATAGCTGGGATTTGCAGAAAATGAAGTTTTGCTTCTTTGCTGCTCACTTGTGCATGGAAACAGCTTCAAAGAAGTTTTTTTTGGGGCTTCTTAGAGTTAATGCTAAAAGATTTGCTCTGAACAGTATTTCCAGGAAGACAGGTTTTGGAATAGTTGGGGTCTGGAAAACCAGACGATGACTTCAGATATAGAACAATACTGGGATGCAGCTTTCAGTCAACACATTCCCTCCTTTAACTAGGCAGGGATGAGTGAGCAAGAGCTCAGTTTCCAGCTCCATATGTGAAACACAATCCACCTCCACAGGCTGACAGATTGCTCAGTTGTAAGAGATGTCAGGGCCAGGGACTCTGTATGCAGCAAAAACTCCCCTCTTCAAAGGAAAAAAGAATGAGGTCACCTTTCAGCACTGTAAAAAACAAAAAGGGTATGTACACCTGAGGGGTTTGTGGGGAGAACAGCAGTGTTCTGCTTCCAAATGCCTGGCACTGTAAAAGATGCACAGATTCCACACATCTCCCACCCCAAACATACCTTTGTAACAGTTTTTTGACCCAAAATAAATGTGCACAGTGGATATAGGCATTGCTTCCTCCCCGAAATCTGGGTTTGTTAAGGCAGCTCTTGTCTGAACTCATGTGGCAGCACCAAAACCAAAAGGTCACAAATGTCAGGGCTGGTCTCATCCAGAAAAGTGCTTCCCAAAATGAATGACAGCCCAGGAGCTGCAGCACCTCCAGCCTTGCAGGGAGCAGACAGGTAAGCTTTGGGATCCCCCTGCACCTGCAATCAGATCTGAGCAGCCACACCAGGGGAGCATTTCTGCAGCTCTGAGGGAACACTCGAGGGAAAGGAGTGCAGCTCTGATAGACTGAACCAGGTAACAGCTCACCTGCAGCAGGGTAAGGCTTATTGCAGGTGACCTCCTCTCAGAACCTGTGCAGAAATTCCATTAAAGAGAATCAGCCCAATCTTCTTCCCTTTGTTTAGACAGCCTTGCTGCTTGATGGGCAAGAATGCAGAACAGTAGGTAACTGTAGAGTAGTATAAACTTGCAAAGTGCTGATTTCTGTGGCTGTCTTCAGTACTTTAAAAGTGTTCTCTAAAAAAATAAGGCCTTGGCAGCACACCCACCTTAGGTGAAATACACTAAATTCAATGGCCATATGAGGTGTCAACACACACTGTGGAATCTATCTCTTAAGGTAGTGGGAAGAGCAAAAACATGGTTCTCTCAAGATGATTTTAACTACATTTCCTGCAGATTTTCATCTTAACAACTAAGTTGCAAAAACCAGACTCCCAAATAACAATGAGTTAGTTCAGATAAATTACTCTATCAGGAGCTCAGAGATGCCAGAAAGGAGATGCCAGGGTAGGACACTGATGCACTGAAATCTGACTTAAGTATTTATGGGGGTATTTCTTTCCCTTTTAAAATAAGAAATTAGAAGACAGTTAACCCTGCAAACCTTTGAAACTCATGTTAGAGAGATATATTTAGTGTGAGTCCACCTGCTTGAAATCACCTGCAGTTCATCAGTAAGATGCAACTTCAGCAATCAGTTCACAGCAGAATGAGACCAAAGAATGACAGACAAGGGAACTTATCCATAATCCTTGCAAACATTTTACTAGCAGCACTAATAAAGCTTTACATATTGGTCTGAATTAAATCAGTCCTCATACTTTATGCCTTTGAACAAGAAAATTGAACAGAGAAAGGGAATATGGATACTTTATGATGGGCACTGTCAACCCTGAAAGTGTAAGAAAACTTTTGAAAACTGCTACAGTTTACACAAAGGCTCTTAGAGAATTAAATACTTTCATTTATATTGATCCATTTACCTTCTCCCCCAAGCCTCCTTTGATAGGAAATGCAACTTGTGATGAAGTGTAGGAGAAATTTTTTTAAACCAAGTATATTTTCTGCCATTTTGGTCTCCAGTAAAGAAAAGAATGAGGATATTTTGCTGAGAACAATTTTCTGAGACACATTCCAGAAACAGCAGAAGGGTCAATAGACACACTGTCTTCTGGGTTTACACAGACAAAAAATGCAACTCCTCAGGGCTGTTATGGTGGGAGTGATATGAATAACTGAAAAGGGCAGAAAAAAACTTTGGCTGTTATTCAGCTGGTCCACACTAAGTGGAACAGTTCAACTCCTCAGCAGTCACTCTCGTCCAGAATGGCAGAGTTTCCAGTCAAAACTTTGGTGTCACTTTGTTTCTTCTTTCTTTTCTCCCATTTTGCACCCCCTCTTTTCTTTCAAACTCAGACAGCATGTGAGATGCATCACTGCCAGGCCACTGCCTGCCAAAACAGATCTGTCTTTGGCAAATCCAAGATCAGACTAAATTGCAAACGCAAAAAAAAAAAAAAAAAAATCACCCCTGCCCCCTCCCCTGAACTACCCAATCCCTTTAAAATAGCTTAATGATAAAGGCAGACTCAGAAACACTTCCCCAGTTACAGGAATGCTTTCTATTGCTCACAGATTTTTCAGCTCCAGGCTCTGGCCCTCCCTCCACGCTGCCCTGCGAGCACCGGGCACCAGAGCAGCAGCACTGGCAGCGTGGGCAGGGCCATTATTAACAGTGGGCATCCTGCCACAGACTCCAAAACAGAGCCAAGGCTCCAGGCTTGGATTTACATAGCCTCCAAATCAAGCTCCACTCTTTACTATTTTACAATAACCAGTTGGGTCTCTCTGAACTGGCAAGAAAAGAAAGGATTTGAAATTTGTTTTCCTGAAAGAAAAACAATAAAGCAGAATGGGGGGTGCAAAATAACAGCAGGGAAAGAAACAAAAAGAAAAAATCTTTTCTTTTAACATTTGAAGAGGTGGGGGAAAAAAATCTGAGACTCTGTGGATCCCTGAAGTTCTTTGGCTGAATATAATATACAAATTAGCAAACCACTGACAGAGGATGGAAAATCTTCCTCACCACATCTCAGGAATTGTTATCTAGTGCAGTCTCACTGCACACAGTTCTGCCAGAATTCAGAAACTCACACTAACAAAAGATCTCTCCAAACAACATAGTTCTGCTTAACAACAGAGATGGGCTAAATTAATTAAGAAGAACAGCAGAACAGCACCTCTGAGCACACTGCTCCAAGGCCCTAGGGAATAACTGTGCCTCAGACCCAAAAGTTTGTCTCCTTGCACTGCCATTCTCATGTCATGAATACTAAATAACAAAACTCTCTGGATGACTGAACTGTGAATCCCTACAAACACCCAGGAGTTTTCCACACAGCTCAGAGAAATGCAGTTCCATGAGGATATCTGGCAAGTTTAATTCATTATAAAAGAAGGATAATCTCTGTGGATGCAAGGTTATGTGGGTTTGATGGAGGAGATAACATGAAAAGATGTATTTGGAGCACTGGCTGAAAATGTTTAAATGATTTCTGGATGTCTGTTTAGTTGTACTACATAAGCAATTAAACTCTGCCGTGTATAAATCTGGGTATTGAACATAAATAATGGAAATTATTTCTTGAATATAAATAATGGAAATTTCAGGACTGGGTAATAGATTGCTTAGCTCATACTTGGAATACTGGGCACAGTTCTACTCCTCTCTCTCCAAGAAAGAATTTACAAACACAGCCAACACAGAAGGGACAGTCAGGGTTGAAAAAGTTACCAGGACAAATTTTGTAGCCTTGAAGATCAATTTTATGGGTAAAATACACAACTTTGTCTCTCAGGGAGAGAATTCAGAAACTGTGTCCCAAGGTTTGAAGGGCGACTACAGGGAAGGTGGAGACTGTACAAGGAGAACATGGAAAAGACAAGGGGTAATGGGCACAAGGCACCCCTGGGGAGATCCCAATTGGGCACCAGGGGACAATTTTTCACAGTGAGAACAATGAGCCATTGGAATAATCTCCCCAGGGAAATGGTGGAATCCCCAACATGGGGCACAATTCAGCTGAAAAGGGTTCTGGGCCCTCTTGTCTAGACTGTGCTTTTGCCAAGGAACACTGGGCCAGACAAGCCTTCAATTCCCTTCCAACCTGGTATTCAATGATTCACTGAAACTGAACAGCTTACAAATGAAATTACCTAAATTCTGAGGACTTCTCACGCAGGTGAAAAGATTTATTCCAATGTTTTGACAGAAAAAGAATGACTATAAAGAAGCTTTCCAACTGTAAAGCATGAAATAATTGTTTGCATTAGCTTAGAACACCAGTTCGATTGCACTGGTGATTCAGACTAAAGTTGTTTAATTCAGAAGATATTCTTAAGCCTCCCCTTCACACTCCTTTTACCTCTCTTCAGCAATCACCTCCCAAAATAGTTGTATTATTACAAATCTCAGTCAAATTGCCACGTAGAGCATTGCTGCAGGGGAGCACTGCTAAAAGGAAATTTAAGTTCAGTTGGATTTCCTTGCCCTACACTAAAACTGGCTGGTGATCTGTTCTTTGATCTCTTATCACCAAGCACAGGGCATGTATAGGGTACATATGGAGATTTATTAAGTTCCCCAGACACTCTTGCTGGAGTCATTAACTCTCTATTGAGTAGAAATCGACCCTCTTAAATTAGTCATGATTCCAAAAGGGAAACAGCTGCTCTGCACGGAGAGGCAGGGATGGCAGGTTGTAAACAAGATTTACTCTTCCAGAAATGTAAATTGCTCTCTTGAGGGACTCCCTGAATTCACACCGTGCATCATCCTTTAGGAAGGAAGCGGTTCAGGAAGGAGACTGGGGTCTGCTTAACCCAGAGAAATAACATTAAATCACATTACAAGCATTTGAATTGATGAGAAATCTGACACACATCACAAGCAAAGACACAGAAATTTAGCCAGTTCCATTTGTGGAGCAAAAAGAAGCAGCTGCCTACTCAACATACAAAAAAACCTCACCACCACACCGGGAAAATCTTCTGCAGTGTCAAACTCTCCAGCAAAAATGCTGAGGCCAGGCTCTCCTGACTGGGCCTGGCACACCTCACCTGCATATTTTACCTTGATGCTGCTGCTGTATCTCTACAAATTCACAGCAAAGAGTGGGAAAAGCAAAGCCTCTGGGACCACTCAGTGCAGAATTAATAGCACAAGCACTGTACATCTTCTCCACCTTGCAAAACCACCTTTGCATGGCACTGCATTTCCTACAATGCTGGTACACTCATGGAGCCAGGGGGTGCCTTGGTGTGGACAGGAGAGGGAAGGGATACAAGTCCCACCATCACAGAGTGGATGACTTGGCATCTCCTGAAAAATTAGGCCTATTAAGTAGTTGCAGTCTGCAGAAGGCACATAGCCACAACCTGTGATTAGGGTGAAGTTCACTGCTGACAGACTTTGCTGACTAAACCTCAGGGGGATGTGGCAACAGCAGAGCCCTGAGCTGGAGTTCCTCCAGTTTAGTCTGGGGGTGTCAAGTGAGTGCATCTGGCTTCACTGTAACCTGACTGCTGAAACACTCACCTGAGATGTCTCCAGAGCCCAAAACAGCTTCTTACACCCCTCATGGTAAGGATGTGTAATCTCCCAGTGGAGGGATTTGTGTCCCAGAGGCTGGAAATGCAGTTCCCACCTGAGAGCATTGCTGAGGACACAGGAAGATCAGCTAATCCCAGGTTCCAATTAGCAGGATTTCTACACCTACGTTCTGTCAGACTTTGCCTGTGATTCACCTACCCCAAGCCATGCCAAGTGTGTCTCCTGAGGGTAAGGAGGGGGACAGACTCTGTGCTTTGTGCAGAAATTCAGCACCCGGGTAACGTGGCACGAGAAAAGAGAAAATGAAACTTCAAACACAAAACCTCAGTATTCCCCCACAGTTATATTTACAGACTAGAAAACTACTATCATGGTGATATTCTATTTTAAGGCTTCATGCAAATCTGAAGCTATTCTGGGTCTCCAAAACATCTCGGATGTTGCAGACATAACCTGAAACTTGCAGAGGATAGGGGAAAGCTGCGAGAGATTTCAGTAAACTGGAGATAACTCCCAGTTCCCTCGGTTTCTCCACTTCAAAACCAAAGGCAAATACATCTAAAATTCCTAAGTATATCAGATTATTGCCTAAGGTCAACATTTGACCGAGTTTCTCTTCAGCCAAGGGACAGTTCCTGCCTGACACCAAATACTTCAAACCACTCTCCCCACCACAACTGCTGAGCAAATGAAGAGGCAAACCCTTCCCATCCTTGGCCTCAGCCACTTCCTATTTAAAATCAGACTCTGAAATGCCTACCTGGAACAGAACCCCTTAGAAAAGCCAGTTGATTTTTAAATTTTATTACAAGAAGTCTGCAAAGGCACCACTGGGTACCACATTATCCCATAAAGATGTCAGCTTTTAATGATTGCAGCTCTGAAGAGAAGGCAGAAACAATAGAGCTCTGCCTTATATGTACAGTGGCTCCGTGCTGGCGACAGAGACCATTTCCCCAAATGGTCAAAAAATTGAAGCAGCTCCTCTGTGGTTTTTGAAAGAGAAGTGCTTTAAAGCACACAACACACTGCGATCCAAATGAAATAAAGCTTTCAGTGATACCTACAAGGCTTTCTGGAAGCAGCATCAGCATGTTGCAGCATTTATTTAGTTTATAAGAATATTTTCACAGACTGGGAGCTTCCTGCCCTGACTTTGCTACACTGCATTTTGTGTTGACACAAACACTTCTGCAAGCTTTGGCTGCTGGGGGTTTAGAGGCTCAAAGCAAACAGGGAAGGAAGCTCAGGTGCCCTGCTCCACTCTCCCTCTATTCCTGCACACTGTGATCATTGCAGACAGCTTCTGCTCCATGTTTCTACTACCAAAAAAGGAGCTGAGAGGAAACAAAAACAAACACTCCTCCCTCCAAGATCAGCTACCAGGCTGCTGCCTGGCAAGGTGATGGAGCCCATGCTGGCCACAGAAGGGATGTGCCTCCACATACCTGTCCTACAGAAGGAATGGGGATCTGGGTACATGATGCCCAGGCTCCACATCCAGCCCTGCCTTTAGGCCCTTTGCCAAGCAGTCCTGGAGAAATAAGGAGGAAAGTGACTCTTATTCTGCTTCTCTTGACACTTTTCTGGTTAGTTAATGCTCTCAAATTGTAATACCTCGGGCAAGGGATAAGTGCTGGTAGATGGCAGCTCTGGCACAGAATTTCCTGCTGCAGTTGTCAAAGGCTACAAAGACTTGAAAGATGAAGAGATGTGAGCATTTCAGAACCTCAGAAATTGCAGCTGTATTCTCTTCTGACTGTGCCATTGTGATCACTGCAGAATTTTAATTTCATTAATGCCATCCACTCTATCATGTGTGATGCAAAAAATAGCTCCTGTGTCTGCTCGTATTGGCAGGTACAAGCTGAAGCAGCCAAGGTGTCAATCTCAAGCCAAAGAAACGAGGGTAACCAGGCCAACTGCTTGAGGAGCACCTTGTTCTGCCAAAGAGAAGAGCTCTGACACAGCCAAACTGTCCAATCTCCAGGCCAGGTGGATTTCTGGGAGCTTTTGGAGGTAGGAGTGCAGCAGCCAAGCCATAAGGGGCAAAAGAAATCAGAAGTGCAGCAGTAGAAGGAGGAGGTTGAAGTCATCCTATTGCTTCATTTGGAGCTGAGCAGCTCCTGCAAGCCCCTGGAGTGAGCTGGGGAGAGCAGCAGTGCTGTGGAACAATATCCCATTCTGCACTGGGAGTTATGCAAGAGCCTCCCAGTCACACGGGCAGAGGGGAGCAAAGAAAGGGCATTATTCACAGCCTGACATGGATGAACCCAGTTTAACACATGCACTTGGAAAACACTGTTCTCTCTGTTCAGCAATATTATTTCACATTCCACTCATTTTGATAACCTTTTCCTTCTCCCATCTACTCTGTTGACTGCCTGGAAAGTAGAGTAATGCCTTCTCCTGAGAGCTGCCAACATGCATAACTAACAGATTTTTCTTTCAAGATACCACTGAGCCTCATTTTGCAATAAATAATTTACAAATTCACACAATAAAAAGCTAAAGGAATTTAAAAGGGAAGCCTCTCTGCTTCACTTGACAGGGAAAGAGCACCAGGGTAGGAAATTGCTTCCCAGAATTAACCTAACACTCTTAGATTGATATATCACCAATATGGCATATTTTACTCTGACTAGAAAAGGCTGGCCTTGGAAAGGGATGTAGAAATAAGGAGTTTCAGTCCCCTATTTCAAACAGTAAGTCATGTCTTTGTATCCCTTTGACATGACCTCAGCTTTGGAAAAAAATCTAGGGCAAGCCCTAATTTTATCTATGAAAGAAGTATTCTAAAATCACTTTATACAGATAAAGCAGAGATGATCCCTCTCTGTTAGAAAAACCCACATGTGGTGCTACATCTTTAACAATCTGTACATGAATTCATCTGTCAAGTGCCCTGGCAAATCCAGAAGGCAACAAAGGATCAAATCTACATGGTGAATTTGCAACTAAGAGCCAAGCAAATTACAAGACCACAGAGGTATTTTGTCCTTTGATATGCAATAGCACTTGGGGGAAATTTTCTGAGCTTGTTTATGATTTACTGTCCTCATTTCCAAGAGCATCCTTGATGCTCTCTGCCACACAAAGTCCTGATGCTCAGCACACCAGAAACACAAGATCCCACAGATGTAAAGGGAAATTTATATTTCATATCTTCACAGGACTGAAGTAACTTAGAATAGAATGAAGCAGACCTCTTGAGAAGCAAAACCTGCATTTTACAAGGAGACCTCAGACTAGAAAGATTTCTTACCTATAATTCACTTTCCTTTCCTGTCCCTGCAACAAAACATTTGGATATTTTAAGCTTCAGCTTTTACTTTTTCCTTTCTCTTCTGGTTGCCTTTTTATTTTTATTTTTTTTCTTCAAGAAATAAACATTTTCAAATGTTCTGGCTATTTTGTGTCTGTCTGACTCAAACTAAAGGAGGACAAAACTGTCCGTACACATTTTAATGTGGTGTTTCTGATCTACATTAGTGCATCTTCTGAGCAAATGTGTAACTCCAAACCCAGAAGCTATTTAAAACATTTTCTTCTTCTTCATTGTTTCCTTAAGTTAGAGGCATTTGACTTGCACCAGTAAAATTTAAACTTTAAGCATCCTTCCAAACATCCATTTTTGAATCAAACTAAAGAGAGAAAGTATTTCCAGACAGATGTGCTGAAACAGGACTGGATGTTTAAAATTAAGCATTAGTTCAAAAGCTTCACTGAGTGGGGATCATTGTAAAAAAGCCACAAATTATTCTGAAAGCAGCCAGCAACTGAGAAATGAAAATAAAAGCCTAGTGCCATCTGTGACAAGCGTGGATTCCAGGATCCTGCATCACATGGAAAGCTGTCCTGCTCTAAACCTTCAACTATGAAAAACAATTCTGATAATACTTCATTGCATCCAATGACATTGGGAAATCTTTGAAGTGCTGCTCAAAGGGCAGGAAGTTTGGTTCTACCTGGATGACAGAGGGAATGAAAATGTGTAGAAACTGCAAGCAGCCCTCAGGCAGCCCTCACAAGCCTGACCTGGTTCTAGTCACAGAACCTGGGGTGTTAGTCAAAACTGAGCTTGCATCAACTCCTTTAGAGCCATATCAGCTCTGTTAAACTCAGATATCACCACTAAAAAAAAACCTGACTGAATCTGTTTAGAGTTTTCATATAAATAAAGGTGTCTGCAGAGATCACCCAGGTTTTAATTAACCAGCAGGCTGACACAAGTAAGGCATTAAGCCTCAGAAGAGGATTTATCCTGCCAGGAGGATTGAGGAAGTAAACCTATCACATCCATGTTTACAAACAGCCTCCACCCTCCAGCTCACCTTTTCAACATCTGCTTTTGTCACGTTGATGTCAGCATCCATTTTCTCAAAATACTGCTGTGCTCGATCAGCTTCTTTGCAATCACGTTCAAACCGCCTTTTACTCTGACAAGAAAAATCAGAAATCTTCATTATGGGAAGCAAAAGATAGCAAAATCTACCTAAAATTCATGCCTGCCACTAAAACGATCTGTTGCAACAACTGAAGGATTTTGGGGCTCTCTTGTTTATACTGGAATACATTTCCATATTAACAAGCTTCAAATAATAAAGTTACCAGAGGCACACTTTTGGTTCTATTATCCAGGCTGCTCATATGTCAGTATTTTTCCCTTTTAGCATCACTTCCACTCTTGTAGATAGAATCATTCTCTTCCAACACTTAACCCCTTCACTTTTGTAAATGAATGAGGGAGTTACTAAGATTTATAAATTTTGCAAGTAGGACTTTTGGTTATTGATAGCCCCTTTCTACCCTCTCCTGTACTTACAGCCTCCCTTTTCATTCATCATATGAATGATAATTCCAATGTATATTTATTTTTGGGAAGCAGCACCTGACTCAGGAGATAGTCCTGTTCAATTTATTCACACATTATGAAGCTGTTTAACTTGCAGCGGAATATCTGAACAGGACCCTTAGGGACTCTGTAGTTCCAGCAATGCTTAGCACACTTTTCAAGCCATATCAAATGAAATCCTGCTCGTGATAGACAAAGAGCCCACAGAAGCCAAATGTTCTGTTAAAACAGATTTTTTCAAGACCGCTAGTGTATTTAAGACAGCAGACTTTTAGAAGTCACATTTCTACAGCTTTTATCCATATACCTTTCTTTTTCCCAGTAAAACATTTAGAACCATCTATTTGAAAATAATATATAAACAACTTTAATGTCACATCTGAGGAATTTGCCACTTACTGCTTCAAGTTGTTTCCAGCAAGTTTCAATGTGTTGTTGTGCCTTTCTGCCATCATGGAAGTGCTGTTTAGAAAAAGAAAAGAGAAAGAAAACATTTTGAACAACAAAAGAACAAACAGTCAAGTATGCTCAAGAAAAAGCCCAACCAGAAATCATTCTGACAGCTGTGATCTGCAAGGCTGGTGAATTGAGCAGGTGTGTGATGACTATCTAATGTCTCAGCAGGCTGCAGATGGATATTTGCATCAATTATAGTGGTTAGTTCGACTAAGGCTAATTAATCCCTTTAGCAATTCTACCTTGTATTGTTCCCTGTATCTCATAATTATTGGTTTCCAGTATCATGAGATCTGAAGCACTTCTTTCTGATGAGTATTTCTTTGGTGACAGACTGAACACTGGCTCTAAATTAAAATTTCTCTCTACATGAATTTACCAAGATGCACTTGATTGGCACATTTTAACAACTGATGTCTGTTCTGATTTTTATTCAGACTCAACAAAAAAACCCCTTCTTCTTCCCAGTTACTAGCTGTGTGTCAAAGCCAGCTGCTCCTTACTCTCAAGAGGTTTTTGGTGCCATGGGTCCCTCCAAAATCCCTCCTCCCATATGCTGGGGGTTCACAGAGTGAAGTGTAACACAAGTTTTAAATTGAGATGTCAGCTAAACAAGGAATTCCTCTCCTGATGTGCTTTTTGGAACAAGACTCTTAGCTGTTGGTTTAAGTAACAGTTCTTAGCCCTTACATAATGCTCATTATCAAAGAAATTAATGTGTACTAATTATCTGTAGAATCACAGAATGGTTTGGGTGGGAAGGGACCTCAAAGAGCAATTTGTTCCAACCCCTGCCATGGGCAGGGACACCTTCCACTGTCCCAGGGTGCTCCAAAGGGTGCTCCAAGCTCCATCCAACCTGGCCTTGGGCACTTCCAGGGATGGGGTAGCCACAGCTTCTCTGGGCAAGCTGTTCTTCCATATGCCTGGCCTTCCCTCAAGAAAAGAATTCATTCCAGATCATTGTGTAAGTCATTGAGCCAGCTCCGGACAGGAATGTGAATACAGACCCAGCTGACTGCTACAACAGGTTATTCCCCCTCCACCCGCCCTGTAAAATAAATAATGAAGCAAACTGAAACAGGAAGAGAGAGGACTTTCTTTTGTATTATTTACTGGCAATTAGTTTAACTCAAATACAGGAATAGTGTCACAGAGTAAACTTGAAAAATAAAGGCCAGATATTGCCAGATAATCCCACTAGAATTCATGTGCTGTCATGCCCAAGTGTAATCAGATTTTAGATCAATCTTGAGGAAAGTGATACCTACAGTTTGTTGGGTTAAAAAAAGCTCACACTCCAGATCATTAACCTGCTACAAAGTGCCACAGTTAGAAAAATATGCCTGCAAGCACTTCACAACTGGCAGCTCCCTGGTTTCCTGCATCTTCCACTACAGCAACTGGTATTTTCCTGTGTCAGGGGAGCGAGGGACATTTCAGAGCTGCCATTCTGGCTCCATCAGACATGACAGCAAAAAGCCCCAAAACTGCAATTCTCTATCATGCTATGTCCAATAGGCTCATTTAGTCTTAAAAATCACAGTAATGTTCAACATGTTTGCAGGAACAGAACAGGGCTACCCTGGGAAGTCCCAAACACTGTCTGTTAAGGAGAGATGCTCACCTAGAACTGAGCACGGGGACATTCTACAGCTTCATGTGTCTGGATGGTGCTTATCTCCACATGAAAATCCTTAAAGCAGACAAGACAGGCCCAGAGGCAGAAATGTTTTCCATCCTGGCACATGCCATGCTCAGCTGTGCCTCTGCTCCTGCCCTTCGAGGAGGGAGCACGTGTGGCCACTGGGCCATGGAGGGGGGAACAGTGACAGCCTGACACTGCTGGGACAGCAGAGACCTTCTCCAAACACTGCCTCACCACACTGTGACATTAAAAAACCCCTGACATCACTGTAAAACTGCTGGGTGGCAGGGAAAGAATCCAAATTGATTTCAGTTCCCTTTGTAGATCCCCATGTCCTTTCAACTCCGCGTGTGACAGATGCTGCCTCTTCCCTGCCAGGGGCTCCTCATTTCAGCCTTTTGTCATTAGGGTTTAGGAAAACACTCCCAAGGAGCAACAAAAACAGTCCCAAGGAACAACTGTAACTTAAGACTACATTTTCCAACATTTTGCTAATGAGCATGAAATTAATGGAAGCCTTAGCAGTGAAGCTGGAAGGAAATGACTCTGATGTCTTCATGTTGCCTTCCCTGCTTCCACCAGCCCCCATTTGTGTGCTCCCCACTCTGCTGGGGTAGGAAGGGACCTGATTTGGGAGCAGCTGGACTGTGTGAAACCCAATACTGTCAATGACCCATAAACCTCAGGAAAACAACATGCCAGGTTTGTTTAACAGGAAACAATTGCAGAGAGGAGCTGAAGGATGAACCTGGAAACAAAAGCCTATTAGACGTATTTTTAAACCTTTGTAGTTGAATAATGTAATTTTAACAAGCCATCCCTGTTATTTCCAAATTTGTCTTCTCTGTAAAACAAGCTGCACAAGCTTCTGGAAGTATAAACACGAAGCACTGAGCCTGAGCAGTAAGACTGCATCCAGTTCAGATTTTGCTGCATTTTGATACTTTATTTAGTTATTAGAAATTCTTCTGCACAAATGGAATCCTGAGATGTAAAATGGGCATTGCTGAAGATTATTAAATAGTGAAATATTAAATAGTGATAAATACTTGCACTGTGCATCACATCTTGAAGAGTTCAGGGAAATACTGCCTTTTTTTAGTTCAACCAATTTCTAAATATACTTATATAACCCCTAATTCTTGCTGTGTTGTCCCTTGCTGTAAGCGAAGGCACTTCTGGTTTTGCAAATCTTTGCCCTCAGATGGTAATTTCTGCCTTCCAAAATTCATTTTTAAATACAGCAACTAAGTGGGACCTTCCAACTATCTATATTTCTTCACTGGCCCAATGTTATGGGTAAGAAAAGTCAAGGTACTATGGTCAAGTGATCTGCCTAATGTTATACAGGAAGCCTCCAGTTTCCTCAAACCATGCACTATCTCCAACTTCTGCAAACTCATTTCCTTTACAATCCTCTTAAACAGCAAATGTCCTTTACTTTCACATCCTCCCCTCTCCAAAACCCCAGCAAAAATAACTCTAAGCTCAACTATTCCTTGATAAGGTTTTAAGATACAAGTTCTAATTTAAATAAATTTCTTTGAACAAATTAAATAATTGTTTTTTCTAAACCTGAACATTTAGGAAATGGAAACATGACAAACTATTTAGAAAATCCTGCGGCAAACTACCACTCTTAGTCACATTCATTTCAGCAGCACACAGCAATGAATTTAGAGTAATTGATACAACATTGCTTTTCCCCTCTCCCAAACTGAATGGCCAAACTAATGGCCCCAATCAGGCTGTTTAAAAAAATCAGAAGATGAGCAAGATATTCAATTAATAAATCACACCTCAAGTGTGCCAATGAGACATTAGCAGCAGTGTTGGTGGCTCACATGCCATGATTTCCTCCAGACTTTTCACCCAGATCCACAAAATTCTAAAAACACATTAGAAGCACAGTAAAGTGAAAAGTTTGGGGTTATTAATGTTTATTAAATCAACCTCCCTAAATCACTTTGAAGTCTATACTTTGCAGTCTTTGGCTGGCAAACACTGTGCCAACTTTAAGATTTCCCTGAACAATATTTTATTGAACTATTAAAGCAACTAAATGGCTTAAAACACAGCAGTACTGCCCAAACTGAAACCATGCATGACCACAACTGTCCTTTGTCTCTGTGTTAAAGCCATCACGCCCCAGGGTGCTCTGAGCAATCCACAATGGCCATGTTTGGACTGGACAACTCCATCCATTCCAGCTCACAGGATTAACACAATAATGCAGGTTTTAGGTGATCTCAAGAGAGTTCACAGAATCAGTTTGGAAAAGATCTTCAGGACTGAGTTGAACTCATGACCAACATCACAGTTTCAACCAGATCCGAGTGCCACGTGCAATCTTTCCTTAAACACTTCCAATGGTGGTGACTCCACCACCTCCTTGGACAGCCCAATGCAGCATTTTCCCTGAGGAAATTCTTCCTGGAATTCCAAAATTCAGTTGTTAAGACTTGAGATACCTTTATCAGAATATTAAGTCACTCATATGAGGACTGTGGATTAACTCAACTTTTTAAAAGCTTTTGTTACGTTCAAAAAGTTCGCCGCTCAAGGAATGAGCTTTTGGCTTTGCAAATCCAGCCACAGGGATCTGTGTGCTCTCCTCATTAGGATGCTGCCTGTGTCTGGAACAGCTGGGGAGCAATCCTGGCTGCTGTGCAATCAAAGACAAACCTCTCATTGACTTTTGTTGGGCTCAGATTTCACCCGTGTTGATCAAAACCCCGGGAGCAGCAAGCGAGGGTCCCACAATGCAGAGCCTGTTCCTGCCAACACTGCCACAATTAGGAGCAGCGGGATATTTTTGCAAAACTTCCTTGGTATGCACGAGGGTTTACACAGCCCCAGAGCTCACCCAGCAGACAACAACAGCTTGTTAGAAGATGCATCTTATCTTTTTTTTTTTTTTTCCCTGACCTTTTGAGAGGAGCGGGGAAAAAGATGTTGCTATAAGCATCTAATGAAGGACAACACATTCCAGTGCTTTTGCTGAGGAGTTCCTGGGCAATTTAAAATTAAATAATTGCCTGAAACACATACATTATCAGCATGACAACAGGGTTGCTTAGGCTCTGTCTAAACTGATCCTGTGAAACCTTTTAAAAAAGGCTGTAATAAGACAGCCTTGTTTTTCTTAAACAAACAGGTGTTGATTACATAGTTAAACTAAAGACTTCTACATCTATAGTATGTTTGTATTAGAAATAATCATAAACAGTCTTAATTTATATGCGTAGCATATGGTTCATTTGACAACATGCTTTTCAAGAATTCTCAAAAAATGTATCTAAGGCATTGGTGCTTCATTCTCTTTTCTATGTGAGATAATAAAACAGACTGACAAAATAGTTACCTTTGGTTTCTGTAACAAATACTCCCAGCTCACACTGATAATAAATATAAATACAGTACTTCATCCTCCAATTCAAACTCTTATCTCCATTTTGTTACAAGTGAGTTCTAAAATAATGGCTAGTGATTAAAACACACCAGAGACGGAAATAAGAGAACACTATTTTTTCCTCAATTTTCTCAGCAATATTTGTAAAAAGCCTTGTCAAATGTTTCTCTTTTCCTGGCTGCAAAGACAGGAAACAGTCTCCTCCAAAGAAATCTTTGTCTCCAAAAATAGCAATATGTTCTTGAGGTCTTATCTCTCTCTGTTGTAGCAAGAGGGGCATAAAACAGTCCTGTGAATGTTGACATGAAATTCATGACCGTTTTAACACATATTCATCAGCTACTTAATATTGGGGCATAATCCAGTTCTCCTTTACAATATCCATAGGAACATTAGTCTCAAGTACTTATCAACTTGGGCAAGCCTGGAACAAGTTATACAAATGTCTGTTCAAGGTTGAACTTAATTTGATGGAAGTACCTGCTCCTGGAGTGGTACATTCCAAGGAAATTCCGTTTAATAAGCACTATGGACCAAAGCTTCCCAGGCTTCAAATTCCAGATCAACTGCACATGACAACCTGAAGTGGCTGCCCCTGTTGTTACTGAGCTGTAACAACAGAATGATGGATGGGGTTTGGAGCAACCTGGACCAGTGGAAGGTGTCCCTTCCCTGGGCAGGGAGTTGGAATAAGATTATCTTTAAGGTCCCTTCCACACCAAACCATTCTGTGACTCCCAGGTGACTGGCATAAAACTAAAAGACACTATGGCAGTAATATTAATTGTAACTTGTCATTTTCATGCTACATATGACAGATAAAGTCCTTATATTGGGAATTGGAACTCAGAACTTTTTCTCAAGCACAGAGACAATCCTGCAGCTTCCAGTACAGCTCCATGGCAGCAGAGCTAAGGGATGCTCAGGAGCACCCTGCTGCACTGGCCAGCTCCTGGAGAGGTCCTGCTGAACCATCTGCCTTCAGGGCAGCAAGGCCAGCAGGCCCTGCAACCAGAGAGCACACAGGTGTGACAGGCTGTTCTGAGATCATGCACCCTCCTCCAACCCATCCCTAGGGACTGATCTTGTCCTTAAAAGCTCATCTGTGCCCAAGTGCTCCACAAAAGCAAACCCAGGGCTTTTCAAATGGAGATTCATTGTACTACTAAATCTATGGTGTAAAAAGTTGTTTGTGCTTTTACATCCTTCAATGAAATTAGAGGAACATGCTGCTCTAGCTTCCACCTCTTCTCATTCCCAGCATTGTCACTCCTTCCACTGATCTGCAGTTAAAAGATGCCATTTCAAATGGTCTTTGACTTTCCTGTGGAAGACTTGTACTACAAAAACTAGATGATGTACAAGCTAATGCCTCAACATGCAAGGAAATACTTTTAGCTGATTCCATATACCCTTCATGCACACAGTCACCTACACGGAAGTGCCAAGACCTGCATCAGATATATAAAAATATGAAACATCAGCAAAAATGCCAGCTGAACGTGCCCACATGTACCACAGGCTTGGATGAACACCATTCTCCACAGTTAACATATGCACTACTCCTCTGGCATTATTGTTACTCTTTCTTTTCAGGCCAATCTCTGTGGCTGTACAGGCAGAACACAAAGGGAAAAATACATCCATGGCCAATGCTCAGCCCCCTCACCCTCAGGCATCTCTCAGTCATGCACTGAGCAGGAAATGTTACTGTTCATAGAAGGCATCTCTCATCTTGTCCCTCTAAAGGGCTCTTACTGTGCAGAGCAGTATTCAGGCTAATTCACAGAAAATGGAATTACATTTGTTAGTAAACAGATTTTGCTTTCCCAGTTTGATTTCTTCATGTTGTAAACAGAAGCTGATTTACTTATTTGGGCTATCATTTCATAGTTCAATGTACCCATTCAAAACTGGGAAGGGCAGGATATGAAGTTTAGTGGTCTCAACTTTGAATCCTGCTAAATCCAAAGGTCACATTATACCTTTCAGCTGGATGGGATATTAGTATTAGTTTCCCACACAAAAATGCTTTGGAAATTTCCATAATAAGCACTTGCTTTTTCTCCTTGTTGTACAGCCCTTCATAGCACAATTCCATGACAACACACCAATATTTAACACAGTTCCATTGCATTTATGATCCATAATTTGGTGAAAACCAACAAACACTCCATAAGAACACAGAATTTATTATGATCTTTCATAAATAATTTTCTGCATTCTTAAATTTTTTTAGTAATTACCATTTAACACCCTACTGGTACAATTCAACTTAACAAAATACAACTGAAATAACTCACAAGAAAGAGGACGGATATTTAGAGTAGCACTGTTGTGCAGTGAATTAAGCACAACATAAACTCCCATAAATACCTTTACATTTAGATTAAAATTAAGACTTTCATTCATAGGGCAATGAGCTGAAAGTGGCTCAGTCGCAAAAAAGAGTTGGGGAAAGCTTGGTTTAAATTGCATCAATCTGAAGTTTGAAGTTTGGCGAATCACTTCCTGTCACTGTCACTCCTTTCCTTTTCCCACCCCTCGCTTGGCCATTGGTTTGTCACTTCTGGAAGGCAGCAATGTCTCTCTGTGCTCCTGCAGCACAAAGCACAGCTGTGCTCCAAACACACACAGACCTTGAGGCACATCCAAAACGCAACATGGAAAAATCCATTGTGCTCCTGACAGGGCCGTGTGCTGCCACCCTGCCCCATGCCTGCTCCACGCTGGAGAAATCCTCTGGAAAACCACAGGACTATTTGCAGAACAGGGCACTATTCAGAATGAGTGAACGTGACAGAATTCCTCCAATTATTTACTTTTCATCAACACCTGAGAGCCTACAAGAAACAGAAAGTCCTCTGACAGGCACCCCCTGGATGAATACATGCAGGGAGGGTCCACCATAAAGAACCAGACCTGTTTTGCCCCCATGGTACCCATAAGGATTCATTCATTCCCTGTTCCCCTTCTATCCCAGCACAAAATGGAATGTATTGACACCAGGTAAATTCTCTCCCAACCACAGAATCCCAGTGCTGCACCAGTTCAGTCTGCAGCAAAGCCCTTGGCTTCTACTTGACTTTCATGCTTGATTGTATGGAGCCAGATCAACCCCAAGGGGAGGTGGAGGTAGAGGTGAGAGCAGCAGCAGTAATAAGAGGGATAGTTCATGACTCCCAAATACATTTTTAGCAAAGCTGCCATGAGCAATGGCTCCACAGAGCAGCTGCTGCCAGAGGAGGCTGTGAGTCAGACCTAGTTTTTGACCAGAGATCTAAATCAGAATGGCCCCAGGAAATAATTCTTGAATTTCTATCCAAATTACAGAATTGGATGGATTCCTCAGTCATAGTTGGATCTGTAAATCAACTATGTCCTGTGAAATGTTAAGGGAAAAAAATAAGCCAACAAACAGAAATTCTCAATGGTTGGCTCAGTATATTTCCAACCTAGAAGTGTATTACATGTCAGTGCTTGTGAAGTAAAGTCCAAACACTCCTCTTGACATGACAGGATCACTACCTTTTCTTTTGTCAAAGATGGACAAGGTTAAGACCCAGTTTTGTAAAACTGCAGGTCCTCTAACTCAGAGCTGACACCTTTGAGAGCTGTCCCAAAGTTAGGCTTTGGTGGCAATGGGCTGATATGAAGCATGACTGCAGAAGCAAGTTCTTCCCCTGAACCACTCAGAGGTGATTCCCACCTCGTCTGTGTGACTTGATGACATCTTCCAACAGTAATTCAGTCACAGGCATCTAACCTCAATAACCTCAAGAGGAATATGGATGGGACATGCCCTTCACACAACACAGAACTGAAATTTGAGCTTTTAAGCAGCTAACAAGGACCTTGAGGATGAGAATTTCTCCTGAGAGAGCATGGACACAGCAAGATCAAGAGAATACAAGAAGTTCAAGTGAGGAACTGCACTATAAAGAGTTTCACTTCACTGGGCAGCTGGGAAGAACTGAAACAACACAAGGAGTTCTCCCTCTCACTGTGTGAAAAACAGGTAGGGTGTGTACCTGACTTCAGTGACTGTAAAAGCAAAACAACTAATTTGGTACAGTGACAACATTGAGAGCAATCTTATGGAAGAGGAGTGTATAATATGATAAAGTCATGGATTCACCTTTGTTCCTAAAGATATTCAAGTTTCACACAAGGAATCTTTGCCTGATTTTTTGTAACCACTTTCTGAAGGTCAAAAGCCATCATGCAACAAAGCACAGGATTTGAAAAAATGTAAAGGCAACCCAGAACTCTCTCAACCTCTGAATCAGATCAGAGGAAAAAGGAGGTGAACAACAGTGCCAAACCACTGACCTTGCACATCATCCCACTTGTCCAGCTGCACACTTGCCCTGCCTGGTTTTGATTAGTTGCTTCTTTCTTTATTTTCACCACTAGCAGCTATCATTTATAGAAAAAACATCCCATAGGCAGCCATCAAGGACACCTTTCAAAGAGCCAAACAAACCCAATGTATGTACAATTTGCATGCCAAATGAATTTTACCCAGCATAAAAGCAATGTAAAGCACGATATAGTTTGCACCGCTTACAGGCCAGGGGCTTGCACTTGTCAAGGAAAACCCAAGGAGTGATTTATTACTGTTTGACCCTGATCATCTGCTAGTGTAATTCCACTTGAATCAATAGAGCTAAATGAGCATGAAAACAGAGCAGAGCAGGCAGGCACCAGCCCCCATGTGTTCAAAGATCATCAGCCACGCTCATTGCCCACAAATCCAGCAAACACTCTTGTGCATCAAAGGGGTTTCCTTTGGAAACAGCAGCTGTATTTAGAGATATTTGAAAAAACTCTTCCCTGTGAGGGTGCCGAGGCCCCAGCACAGGTTGTCCAGAGAAGCTGGGGCTGCCATATCCCTGGATGTGTTCAAGGCCAGGTTGGCCAGGGTTTGGTGCAGGCTGGTCAAGTTATCCCTGCCCATGGCAGGGAAGAATGGGATGAGCTCCAAGGTCCCTTTCAAGCCCATTCTGATTTGCCTGTCTGCTTTCTGCTGGACTTGAGTTCATCTTTCACACATTTATAGTTTGACACCTCTGTATATAATTTCCATCTTCCAGGTGGGAAAGTAAAACCAAAAGAGTAAAGGTGCTTATCTACCACAGCCATGCTGAAATCACTGGGAATTTGTACAATTTTACAGGTATTTGGACACCTAATGACTTAATTCGGGACTCAGTGGACAAGAATGTGGGTCTACCAACTCCTACACATGGACCCAGCCCCAGGAGTGGCTCACTCAAATGATTCTTTGGACTTGGAGCACAGCAGCTGATGGCAGAACAAGCAGCAAGCACAAGAGCTCTGCCAACAAAATTTCTGAAAATACCAAGTCATTCATTAATTGATATCATAAAATGTTTTGCCTAAGCTGCAGCTCTCAGTGATATTTACACAACATCCACCCTCCCCTCCTGCAGATCTCAGCAGGATCAATGCTTTTACAAGATGAAATGAGAGGCTGTGTATGAAAAATGCCTGAGGGTGGGAACACTTTCCTTTTCAACACCGTTTTCTCATGAACGAGAAATCTACAGGAACCAGACAAGGATTCCTAATTCCTATATGCCTCTATTTATGTTGCAAGAACAAAAGCAAGTGTGACTGACAACTGTTTTCTGGTAAAGGCCAGTAATTATCAGCAACAGCAGGTAAATACACTCAGTTGCCTTTTGCTGTTCCCATGTTCTTATCACTAGGCCAATATTAAACTAATTTTCCCGTCATTAACCCATTACTTCTACGAGCCATGCTTACTAGAAAAGTTTACAAACAAAACAAAAAACCAATAGTTACTGCTCAAATTCTTTACAAGAAATACTGCAAGCCCTCTTCCATGGTACTTAGAAATGTCTAGATATTCAAATCAAGTTATATGCCCACGTAATTGAAAAAATAGGTAAAAACATTAGAGATGACAGAAAAATGCCACACTAGAATGCTACTTTTATTTTCTTTTTTTTTCTCCTTTTTGCACAGGTCCATGCTGGATACTAGGTCACAGAGGGGCTGAGAAAACATTCTCATCACAGCTATATGTAAAACATCCTTCCATGCTGTCCCTGAAAGATTATACACCATTCTGCAGATTAAAGATATGTCTATATATTCTTTTCCTCTGTTGACAGAATTATCATTCTAATGCTATACTTAGAAAAAGGTGGTGATTTCCAGGGCTCTGCTCCCACACAGCACCTCAACACATGCTTAGTGTTTAGTGGGACTATTTATAAATGTATAAGTTCTGCAGGAGTATTTTTGCACTTTCCAAAATAGACCAACAGTTTGGAAGGAAATATAATGCTCTGATGCTCCCTTTGTACTTTGCTTAGTCATTTTATACCTGTTCTGTGAGTATTTGTAGTGCTTAGAATCCTTCTTCTATGCTCACACATCCAGGAGATAAAAAGAGTTCAAGGCAAAGAAGGAAATCACATCTCAACTATCCATTTTACAGAGCTGGTGATGTGCAAATAAATCAGCTTTGAACATTCACTGTAGCAGGCTCAGAGGTCCCTAAATTACCAGCTGCAATAGAGAACTAACACAAAGCTATTAATTCTACCAGTCTTGAAGGACAACAGGTTGAAACCCACATTCCCCAACACCAAACAAGACAAACCCCCTACTTCTTATTAAAATAACCTTTTTACAGAGTCCCCTTGGCCATATCTGGCTGAGAAGCACAAAAAATGTGAATCAAGATCCAAAAAATTCTCTCAATCAGCCTCAGTGCTGCAGTTCCTCTGTTTATTTCAGGCTTTACACAGTGCTGCTGGACTCTTCCCTAAGCAAGCTTTTGGCTAACAGAGCCTTAAGCACAGATGGGTCTCTGACCTTCTTTAGCAGGGATTCTCCTGCAGGCATTGCTGTCTGATTTTATAACATTTGATTCAAACGGTTCAGCAACTTGGCCAGGGCACATAACCCACTTCTTTAATGCTTGGTTCATTAGCACAGCTCATGTTTATTAACTACAAATAAATCTCACTTAACATTGAACTCCACTACCACTAATTAGCTGTCTTAAATAGCAAGTCATTGTGAATAATAAATAAAAAAGGATGGGTTACCGATTTCCTCTCCTGTTTCAGCTCCTGCACATAGCGTGTTAACTCTGCAGTGATCAGAGAGGTCATGTTCTCTGAGATGACCTCGTGCTGTCCAGCATAGTCATTCATTTCATTTAAAGTGGCTAGGAAGGCTCTAGTTGATGTGTACCTGCAAAGGATAGAAATGCATTTTGCTTTTAGTCCCTTTCTTTTCAGACAGACTGCAAAGGGAGGTGGGACCCTCCTTAGGCACTTAGCATTGCAATGAATTAGCACAGATTCATTGGAAGGAATTTCTCTAAAGGAAGCCTGTCCCACACTGACAGTTGTCTGATAAGTCTATCTCAATTCAGACAGTTTGACACTGGCTCTTAAAATATCGCCACTTTAGAGTGCCAGGTTCTTTATCAGCACAGCTCTGGGGCTCCAGTTTTCTAATCTCTACTCACCAAACATTTCTAGTAATACTCTCTCAAGTCCTACAATTCAGTGCACAGAGTCGTCAGTATATCCTACCTGGAAAAATCCTGTCTAAGCAAGCAAAATTTTGGCCAGCATAGCCTAGAAAAGAAAGTTTTTCATAGTGTAAATTTTATTTAAATCAGATATAGTTTATAAAGTTTAAATCAGATATAGTTTATAAAGTTTTCAAATAAGTAGACTTTACTAACCAGGTGTTCATTGCCAACCCATATTTTTTTAGTACCTTCCATCACAAGGTTTATTTTTTCATATTAAATAATCTCCCATACAGCATTCCATGTAATTACTGAAAGGAAGAAACATCTGTGCACACAAATTTTGAAACAGCAGATTATGTCACTGGTATATTCAGCCCAGTGCCAACAGAGCTGCATTTAAATACCTCAGCTGGCTGTGCTGGGCAGCTGGAAGCCAGCAGCAAAACACTACTACATACTAGAAAAACTATTGTTTTTATTATTATTCTAATTCTAAAATAGTAGTGGTCTACACTGATAACATCACCTAAAGGTGAAAAATCAAAGCAAACATGGAGATATTTAGAGGAAATAGAATGGAGTGGTACCAGTAGAGATGAAAAAGGCATCAGATGAAAATAAAAACATGAGAAACTAAAAAGGGGACTAAAAGGGACTAAAAACGTTACAAGCAGAAATATCCAAAGTCAAGACATGAAATGAGGGAAAACCCAGTTGCAAAAAAAAATCCCAATGTTTAAAAGGCACAGAACTAGAGACTGACAATGAGCTTGAAAAAGCTGATTTTCAGCCAGGTTGTCTCCAAGCAGCATCTGAGGCACCCAAAGGTCACATGACAAATCCCCAGACATTGTTTTGAGACATGAAGTAACTACACTGAGGTGAACACTGTCTTTATAAAGGGCAAAGGACGCACAGGATCTTCTGTGCCACATCACATAGAATCATTCAACTCCAATATCCTTTTTCAGCAATGAAGGATGTGCCAAAATCCTTTGTAGTAAATTCAAAATACCCATTTATGGTAGAGTTATCCAAAGGCAGATTTATTCCTAATCTTGGGTACAGACCAAAACAGCCACTGTGCTGGTAACATAATCTTCCTTGTGTAAATACCAATATCTCAGGAAACAATGGCATAAATAACTGATTCCTAAACAATGTTACTAAATCTAAATTAAAAAGCAAGCAAAAAGGCTGTTATCTCTATTACACAAGCCACTAGAGTAGCTGTGTAGAGCAGCTTGGGGGGGTTGACCCAAAAAATCTGTATTAATATAATCATCTAATTGGACCCATATCCAAACTCTTTTGAAACATGTCGAATTTCAAGGTCAAGGGTTTGAGGCTGCTGCTGGGCTCTCCAGAGGCAGAGCAGCCTCCTGAAACACCAGGCTGAGGGCCAGCCCCTGCCATGCCTTCCTTCAGAGCTGCATTACAAAACCCTGACGTTGAGAAACTCGAGGGTCACAGCGCTCTAAGGGGAAAGGTTCTTGCTCTGCTTTAGAGTCTGGTGGGAAGCTCATCTTCTAGAAAATTCTCCTTAAAGAGTATCTTTATTCTCCCCAAGGGCAGAAGTGTTCTTAGGGACCTGTGGTGTCTCCTCTCCTGGACCTTGTTGCTCAGAGGAGGAACTGAGTTCTCTGCTGCTGCCTGCAAGCACAATATCAATCCCCAGCCATGGGGACAGGTCAGAGCAGGTGAATCACAAGCAGACAGGTGAGGCTGTGCCACATCCTGCAACAGCAGCAAGCCCCAGGATGCTGGGAGTACAACCCTCATCCTCCACCCTGCTCTGCAGGAACCACTGCGCTGTCAGAACATTACCCCTTTTGTGAGTTACTAATCTGTGTTGTCAGCCTGTTTGAGTAATTTAATACTTACAGAGTGCTTGAGTTTCATGCTAAAATTAACAACTGTTTCTGCTCCTGCTGAAAGCAGATATGAATTTGGTAGTTTACTTCAGAGAACCAGGATCAGTCTGGCTTGAAGGTTTTAAGGCACATTAAAAACAAATGAAATCAAAACCCCAACCCACACATCCAGAAAACTGCAACATAAGGGAACTAAGTAGTTACAGATCAAATCCACTCCTCAGTATCTACCCCATAAGCCTGTTTCTGCATCTGTGATGTCTATATTCTTACACTTGACTTTGAAATCTTGGATTTACAAGCCAAATCCTAGGTGATGACCCAAACTTTGCCATTCCTCCATGAATGTGTGCTCACCCAGCAGGAGAACATGAACATACCTGTATTCTTCCTCCTCTTTGGAGTTCTTCTTGGGTTGGTATTTCTTTGAAAGATTCCTAAAATTAAAAATACAGATATATAAAATAAAATTTTAAAATATCCTTTGAAGCTTACTGATGATCTTCAGGTGCACACACATTCTGTGAGGCTGGAGTTTTTATCTGCAGTGAGCAGACACCTTTCCTGAAGCATAACTACAATCAGGCTTTGATTGTGCAGCAGTAAGACTCAAGAATGGGCTGCACAGTGCTCCAGTCTCTAACTACAACAAAGCAGCAGATTCTGAACCCAAGAAGTTGCTAAATTAAGGTCGTGAAGTTGATACACCTGGGTTGTGGTTCTGCTGATGCACAGATCTCCTCCACCTGATCTAGAGGAGAGGTTCTTTTGGAGCAGGAGTCATCCCAGGAAAGGGAGATCTGAAGCAGCAGATGACACTCTTGGCTAGGCAGGTTTGCCTCCCTTTAGCAGGATGATTAGAAGGCAAAAAAAACTCCACAAAGCTGTGGGAAGCTGCACAGAGATAGCAAAAGGGGGTTCATTTTGTGATTATCAACTAATGCTGGGGGAAGTGTGACATTTGATTATCCTAATTAGCACAGATGATTGCATCTCATTATCCCCCAGCCAACTACTGATTTAATTTTAAAACACCAATATGCTCTTGGAGTGATTGTATCTTAAATAAGAAACCTGAACCTTGCTGTGAGCACATCTGACAGTAATTGTATGGTTTTGATTGCCCCACAAGCCTCTCATCACCAGCAAATGCAGGGATTAGGGAAGGTGTGCTGCCCACCTGCCCCTCAGTGCACCTTGCTGGTATCAGCACCACGATGCACACTGCACTGCAGCACAGCACACCCTTCAATCAGTGCACAGCACAGAGCTGACCAATTTTAAGGGCTTTTCAGTGCTCCTCTGTCCTAAACTGAGCCCCATTACTCTCTTCTCTCTGACAGCCTCTCACCCTGCTGAGAAAGGGAAGCCATTTGGTTTAGTTGTACAAAGTTGTTTCAGTGATGAAGAGCAGCACACAGGGAATATTGATGGAATCATTGTCCGAAGGAGGACTGAGTTTTATCAACTTATCATTGGAGAAGTCCCAGAATACATCAAGTTGTAAAGAAGCTGCCTTTTCAGAGGTGTAACCCATTCCCTGCTGATGCTGGCTTTACTGCTGACTTGGGGACAGCAGGGCCTCTCATCTCACATTTCTTATTCCTTTTGTTCTCCTTGAGGAATTAAGGAGCATCTGCCCCAACAGAGTAGTAGCCAGAACGCTGGCAGATTTGCACATACAAACATGTGTTCCTCAAAATTTAAGTATCTTGACTGGAAGAGATCCAAATGAATATCTCTCTCTCTCAGTCTGTGCCTTCTCTCCAAGAATATGCTCTGAAAATATTAACTTCTCTAGTTTTGCAGCTTCCACCGAGCACCAGCATGGGAAGGGTTCTGCAAACTGTTCTGCATGATGAAAATAAATTTTACAGCACCCTTTGTATGCCATGGGAATGCCTCTTTCCATGCACCAGCTTGAAGGGGAAAGAAAAACCACAAGAAAAAAAGCACAGAAGGCTACAGTAATAAGGCATTTTCACAAGCAAAACTCCATCTCCTTGCACTGTCACACTGCCCAATTAATTCTGACACATACAGCAGCTGGCTTCCTGTGAATCTTTAAAGGTGCAGAAATGCTACAGAGCTGAGAGGGAAAAAAAAAAAAACCCACAGCCTGCTTTCACAGACAAAAACCACTTACCAAGGATTAGCATCTGGGTTAAACACTTCATTATCTTCTGTGCAATTTACACAACACACAAATGGAGTCTATATATTGAAGTTCTCTCAATTTTTTTTGCTGTTTTCTAAAATCAGATGCAGGGGTCTAACCAGATACACATAAAAACCCCCACAAGTGTATCCAAAAGTACTGCTGGAGCTCAGCATGTCCTGGTGCAGTGGCTCCACCAGCACTGCCCAGGGAGCAGTGACAGTGACACCTTCAGTGCCAACAGTGATTACAGAGGGAGCTAACACATAATAAAGATTCTGTGCTACTCTGAGCACCCATCTCCACGAATGTTTCAATTTGCCTTTCACTCTGCATCATTTTTTCCACCTTTACAGCTTGTTTCTCTGCTCCCATATTTCAGCTTGGGTGACAAATGTGAGAGAAAGATGTCAGACATCAGGGGTTCTGATTCTCAGATTATCCTGACACCTGAAGCATTTTTTCCAACACAAGCATTTTCCTTGAGGCCATCTATCCATCATCACATTAGGCAAGGGTTTTGACACCCTTTGTGATGCTCTGAGTGCATGTGCTACAAGGGAAGTGACAAGGACACACCACCTCAGCACTGGGAGCACAGCATCCAGCACATCAGAGTCCCATGGAAGTTAAAATACCTAAAATAATCATTCTACTACAGTTTCTACATCCCTTCCTGCCCAGACTAGTTTATTGATTCAATAAATGGAATGCAAAACAAGAAAATAACCAAGTCAGATCTGAAGTGGACTCCCAAACCAGGCTAATTGTAAATGGTATGTAGGTCCAACCTAAAATATTAAAATATACATTTGCAGAATTATAAAGAAGAAGAAAATAAATGTTTTTAATTAGAAGAAAATTTAATTTCAATAGATGACCAGACCGAGATGTAGATAGAGAAGAGCAATAGCTAGTTAGGGAACCCAGGCATGGAACAGAAAATACAAGTTTCACAGAAGGAAATAAATTTCAGGAGCTTTACTTACACTACAAACAAAATTGAGTTACATCCACAGGAGTACCTGGAGCTAACCTGTCTCTTTTTAATAATATTTTCTGCATGTTATGACATGCAGTGATGTGATGCAGTCCTTTTACACCAAATGGATGTGCTACAAAAAAGGTTTGCACCAGGCTTAAGGACGCTTATTTAATAAAAGCAGATGCATGATTTATTTTTCTTTTTAAATGTCCAGCACTGCTTTACCTCAACACTTGACATTTTTTTTTTGTTTTTTCTTTTATACTTCTAACTTCTTAGATGCCTCCAAGCAGCCCTGTGTTTAAGAGCTCCTTGGGGACAGATGTATTTGTCCTCAAACCATAAAAATGCAGAGAGGCAGGAAACAAATAGGCTGTGGTTTTTTGGGAGGTCTAGGACCTAGAATAAGAAATTTATTTCTTTATTTGTAGAATAAGAAATAAAGCTCAGGAATTCATAGTTTCCACATGGTCACAGGTAAAACAATCTTTCACTTTCCTTAACATGTTGTTTGTGTGTTTATTTTAATAATTAAGCTCTTTACACCTGGAATTTGTCATCCTGAATACTCCAGTGAGTCTGGTGCAGGATTGTTCCTAAGACAGGCCAGCTCACCCAGATACTCTGCTGGGCTTTCCCAGTCCAGTCATACTCTCTTTGTTCCAGCTCATTTTGCCTCTGTAATTCAACCTCTGCTCCTCTCGATAGGATGTGAGCAATTTGTTCCTGCACGAGTCATTTTCTATTTCCTGCTTGTCTGTAGCAGAAACCCTGGGGAACCCTCCTGGCATTCCCCTGGGAGAGCACACAACCATCAAGGCAGGGATTTATCTACTACCAGCTCCTCATAAATCACAGGCCATTGTGCATCTCCAATTTACTCAAACATAAGCAAATTCTGGGTGATATATATATTTTTATTTTTTTAATAGACACTGCGTTAGATACACAGATCAACAGCAACCTCAGATCCCATCTCTTTAGAACCTGGGAAGATGGAAAGAGAGCTCAAGATTATCACCATGCAAATAAAAGGTCAGTTTACTGGGGGAATTAGGAATAATTATTCCTGATCTCCCCTTCCCAGTTAACAGCAGGACTTCCAGTTTAGCACTGGTCACTAGTGGCTGCCAATGATGTTGTCCAGCAGGACCCCTGTGTGCTTTACTCCCTTCTAACCCCAATCACTTCTCAGTTTTTTCTACCTCACTGAGAAAAGGTGATATCTACTCCTGTGGGTTCTTAGCACCTCTTTCCCAGGACCTGACCTCAAGGAAGATTTTTTCTGTGTCTGGTTCACACATACTAGTCTCTGTCTACAATCGAACCAGGCATGGACAAATAGAAAATACCCAGCAGCAATTATTTGATATTAATTCATGAAGATCTCTGCTCTGATCAGGAGACACCTCAAAAGACTATAAAACTGTAATTCAAATCTCAGGCTGTCACCTTCTTAACTACATAGGAAAAATTACCAAAGGCTGGGCTGACTTTCTGACCTGCAGCTCCTTCCCATGCACATTCAAAAAAGGCCTGACTTAGTAAAAGAAAGCCTAAACTTTGCCTAACAAATGGTCATTATTCCGTTGAATTCTTAAATCCTTCAGCATTTTTACACAGCAGCCCCAATTTCATGGAAAACATTACTGTACTGTCCTCCAAGCCTGAGCCATTAATCATGCATAAACTGTGAGTAAGCCCTAGTGTGCTGCTCAGCCACCTCAATAACCTCTCTTTTTGCAAAACATATAATTACTGGCAGATATAATACAACAGGATCTTAAATTAACTTTTACTTTCCAATATCTAAGTTAAAGCTATTTTCTAAAAGCCATTATTATAAACAAAATCACGACTGACACAGCAAACTTAGAGTTGATTACAGGCTCTGAAGAGATGCAACTCAAAGTCCAGAATTTTACATATCAACTTACCTAAGCTGCTTTGCATAGCTGAGTTCAATCTCTGTTCTTTCTTTTACAAACTTGATGTACTTTTCCAGAACATCAATACCCCACTGCGTGTGTTTTTCTAAGTTGTCAAACTGGTCCTGCAATGAATCAAAAAAAAAAAAAAAAAAGTTTAGTCTCATTGAGCACAGAGACAACTTAAAATTAATTTACAAAGGGAGTATTACCATTCAGAAAGTGTTGTTAATATTTTCCATTACCAGTTAGATACTTTTATAGTGAGACAGGTTTTTAATCAACAGAAATCTGTATTTTAACATGAGCCCAATTCAGTAACATTCTTCATTACTCATTTCTGAAGCAGTTTCATTCCAGAAATACTGGCAGCTCAATTAAATGCCATCTTCTAATAGAAAAACATACTTAAACATAGGACAAGAAATAGATACTCATTACAGTATTTTGTTTTACTCTGAAGAACTAATAGAAGTTCTATGAATTTGGAAACTACTCCTAAGTAATAATTCTGATTTTCTTGTGAAAATTGTAGATTTAAACTCCAGCTTTCCCAGTGCTATGAATTTAAAATGTTATTCAGAATAGTTAAATATTTTTACAGAGCAGACTTCAATTCCTTTGTAGCCCGTTTTGTTCTAAAACAGATGACATGTTGCTCCCCAAAATGACATAGGCTATATTTTCTGAAAGTTTTTCTGTCTACCTCCATTTAGATACAGATACTACTTTGTTCTTCAAATATTATTGCCCTCCAAAACAGTCACACATGTTTTCAATAAAATCAAGAACATTCCACAAGTCAGTCTGGGATTTGCAAATGCCAAGAGAAATTAAGCAACTCTAAATCCAAATTAATTATCCAAGCCAGTTTATTACTATCTGCAGATTTCAATTATAATCACCTTATTTTTTAAAATTTGGTTATTTCAACAGCACTCAAATTCCAGAATCCATTCCACACAGCTTTGCAGAAGTTACTGTTTCTACAATACTTGAAATCTAATTTTTAAACTGCAATACATTGAATACTTATTCTGACAGACATACACTGTAAAATAAACAAGGGCTTTAATATCAGCCTAACTTATTTGGCATCAGGTTCCATTATGGTTTACAAGGAAAACAGAGAGTAAATTTGTACAATCTAGAAATTAGATTGACCATGTTTTCCAAAAAACTACACACAGCAGCGGATTTGGGTGGGATGCTGAACTTCCACTACCAACGATTCTGACAGAAGTGATGCTTCTATGCAAAAGTTTGCAGAGCTGTTATTGAGATACCAAAGCCAGACAAGACTACTCCCTTTAGACAGAGCAAAAAAAATAACTGAAAGCTACAACAAAGCCTGGTTTGTGGATGTGTTGCTTATATCAAATATCACTTTCTGCTGTGTAGCACATCTGGCTGTGACACTGAGTTACAATGGTACACAATCATGTACACAGGAGCTAATAAAGAAAATAAACCTGCTCATAAAGCTGCTTAACTGTAACTTGAAGGGGAGAAATAGGAACAAAGAAAAGAAGGAAAAAAAGGAAGACAAAATCTGCAAAACACCATGAAGAAGGGAGTTAAATCGGCAGGTAAGACTCGTGGAATAGGACACACAGGGTTTGTGCATTGCGTGCTTGCTCTGCTTTAGCACCAGGCACTATTTCAAACCAAGTCAGCCCAAACCACACTAGGTTTCAACTTATGTCAGTTTTAGTCAATTAAAGAGGCACTGGGGGCAGAACAGCAAAAAGGTAATAGTATAAAGTTACAAACATAGTAAAGAACCTCCAAGTGCTCCAGGACTAAGTGCTCCAGAAACTACAAGAAAGTGTTTAAGGGCAACTGAAGTAAAAAAAAACCCTCTAACTACACAAAATAAAAGGCTTACTTTCAGCAATAGAATCACCCTTGAACCAGTGTAGCATCAGCCACTCAGAAAGAGGATGTGTGCATTCTGCAGAAAGGGAATACATGGACTAAAAATGTCCATGTTTGCGTATATACAAATCTCAATTTCAGACAGCTTCAAGGCAGGGGAGAAGGCAAAAATCAGGGGTAACAGTGGTCCTCCTGTCAGAGGGCTCAGCTCAGCCTGCAGTCTGATGCCAGCACAGAGAAGCACCTTCTGCTCTGCTTCAAATGTACAACCTCTCCATCTCTGGGATTATTCTGGAACCAGGAGAGTAATGCAAACATGGCCTTTTAAAGGTTTCTGATAAAGAGGTCTTCTAGCTCTCCCACACCCTACTCTTCCATAAATTACATTATTTAACATAAACACATGCAGATAAAATAAACACCCCATGGGGAAGTCCATTAGTAACAAGTTTACATGGATTCACACACTCCTGATTTAGCAAAGGGAAATCTCGGGCAGGGAAATTCACCCTGTATTCCCTGTAAGCAAATTTAATCACCTTTATCAGATCATATTTGTACCAAGAATCTAGCTTATTATCCTATTGTGAACCCATCCAAAGAGGAAAGGTCAAGGTTTCCCAGAGGAAAGAATGCCTTTCAAGGAGATCCTGCCCTTCAAGGCAATCCAGATTCCCAGACAGAGCAGGTTCACCCTGAAAAGGCAAACAACCCTGGTGGTGGTTTGTCCAAACCTCCCACCATCATCCCACCCTGAATCAATTCTCAGAGCATCATTTAGATCAGAGTTTGAATAAAAGCCCAGAAATGGCTCCAGGTAGCCGCCTCAGTGTGGGCTGGCATCCCACAGAGGGACCTGCTGGACTGTTTCTAAGGCCTCACTAGGCCAAGTTTGGTGAAATAAAACTCCCTGAGGAGCAGTGTAAGAGGAGCACATGGCAGTGCAGCTGTTGGACAGATCAACCGGGGAAGATGCTGAATTTCTATTTATAAAATGAGATGAGGCACTTGCCCTGTGCCAAGCTCTAGGCAGAGCCACCTCAAAAGTACAAGCACTGATCTCCACTATCAAGAGAAACAAGGGGAAGTTTAACTCTCTGCAGATTTGCTAAAGAGAAGAGTTTCTGTTCTTTTCTGGGCATGGAGCAGTGCTGGCCCAAGTGCCATTTCACTCAGCAGCCAACGCCCCAAAACAGTGTGTTACACTGGGGTCATGCATTCCATTGTCCCTTCCCTTTGCCGAGTGCCTTGAGGATAAAAAAAAGTCAGTAAAATTGGCAACTCCATCACTGGCTGAGCATGAGATTCCAAAGGAAGGGCAGTGCAGCCAGAGGGACACGACACAGATTGTCCTCCTCCTTCCATGCACCTGGAAGGACAATGAAGGTAGGCAAAAGCTCAGAGTTAATGAATCAAAGGATGACAGAGGACACAAAATGTGTTGATGGCACAGCATAACCTTCAACTCATAGAATCCCAAAGTCCAGGGATACATGTAATCAATGCAAAATAGGACTTCTGAAGTAGAGATTTTTGAGAGTGGTTAACAATATCATGCCTTCAAATAATCAATATTAGAAACATTTTATAGAAATTTATTTACTTTTCTCAAAGTTCATTACAAAAATGCATTATCAATAGGAATCTGGAGTTAAAAAAAACCCCATCAATTATTCTGGAGTCTAATGAGAACAAAACATGTATTCAGCACAAAGTGCACCAGCCCTGGCAGAGATGGCTTAGCAGGTGAACTGTGCCACTGCAGCTCTGCAGGTTCAGTCATCAGCTGCAAGAGGGCTCAGGTGCCCCATGAGCTGCTGTTTCAGCTTTCAGTTTCAATACACAGACTCTCCTCTGTTCATTTTTGCAGCATCCTCACCCTTCCAGTCAGGGAGAACATTAGGAAACAACAACCTCCCACAGGGCTTTAGCATTCAAGAAAACAAGGCAAGAAATATGATGCAATGTTCAGTAAGAATGCTCCCACTTGGCCACAGTGAGGGAGAAACAAAAGGTCACACCACACCTGTTTTCCCAGAAAAAGAACCATCAAAACATTTTCTAGAAGAATTCACTACTTTCCTCTGGCTCACAGACTGGTTCACACCTAAGAATGTTCTTTGAGCAGAAATACTGCACTGACAGTCAGCTGTCTATCACAGCTCATGAGTAGGCTCCCACCACAGGCTTCATGTTACTACGTCCTTCCAACCTGCCAAATCTCATCTTCTCCCAGTTTCAAGTGCCTGTGTTTAATGTGGTATCAGCTTACTAAAAAGAATAGACTTCTAATTGCCCATCACAGTATGCATGTAATTAAACAACTTGTGGAACTGTAACTTACCCCCCTTCATCAGATTCCACCTGCTTCCCAAAGCCAGCAACATGTGCCACTACAAACACTTCCCCAGGTGATGGAGGAGCTGGAGTACAGGAGCTGAGCCACCTGACTCAGGTGGGAAAGCAGAGCCCCTACTGCTTAAAATAAAAACTGTTCAGAGCTTAACATATTCTTCAACACGCACACAAAAATTGAAGTTCTGAAGAGGGAAGTAGAACTTGAGTCATTAACTTGAACAGGAATTTGACATCCAAGTATCCAGAATGCTCTGAATATTTTAACCCTAAGGCAAAGTGCGTTTCTAAATTCATTTTCCAACTTCATTTCTGTTCCCATTAATTCTCTCTCAGTGCTTTTACTGCTGCCCAAATAACCTCCCATCCATGCATTCTTTCTGAAATTTGGTTGCATGCTTGTTACCCTGACAATGCTTAAAATGGAAATAGTGCTGCCCATTTTCTTTGCTTCATTTGAATGGTTACTTTAAGCTGTCAAATCTCCTTCACTTCTCAACTGCCCTCCTGAAGTCACATTCCCCAGCTATGCAAAGTATTTTGGGAAGAGGAAAGTTAGCCATTAAGGGGGAAAAAAAAAATAAAAACAAAAACCTTCTTCCCATTTCTTGACCACACAGCATGGAGTACAAACAATTATTGAGCAATAAAGTGTTATTCATGAGGTCTTTGAAGAACAGCTCAGTGAGATATTCCTTCCTCTTTCTAAAAGACTTCCATCTATTGCAAAATAGTTCAACACACGGCATTCAGATCCAATGATGGACCTTCACTTGCCACCAAGAGGCTCTTCAGCCTTAACATGGACTGAAATAAAGGGGATGTCCTCACTTTTCTCTTGAGCTGCAGCCCCAGTCCCTCTGCAGCCAGACAGACTCACCCTGCTCAATTCCAACACACAGCCAGGCCAGAAGAATTGGGGTTTCTACTTGATTTCAGCTGTGAAAGAAAAACTTTAGATTCTAGGAGAATTTTCCAATTCATTCTGCAATTTAAATCTTCCTGTCAAACCTGCCCAGAGTAGACTGAGCTGGCAGCATTTACTGTACCAGTATCCAGGCTAAACTGTCACTGTCACCCTTTCTGCTGCTGTCAGGGGTGACAGTGCAGAAGCATGAGATTAAGAATGCTAACACGGAAGAAATAATGAAGAAAGGATCTGAATTTTCAGCATAGTCTAATAACAAATGAAAAGCTTTTATTTTTAGCACATGCCTCCTGTAATTCTCATGCAGCAATACAACAAAAGACTCAGGATTCTTGAACATTAAGAACATTTGAAGACTTTCTACTACCTCATTCCCCAGTGAGTTTGATTCTGTTTCCTCGCAAGATTATTTGTTTACATACTGTCATTAATAGCAAAAATAGTAATAGGGGAATTAATAGCTAATTTTTAGCTCTGATCATACCTTCTCCTCCCATATATTTTTTTTAAACACTCTCATTCACTTTCATAGGCAAAAAGGAATTAAAGTGAAGATCAAGAATACATTACCGTGTTCAATTTCTAAATTCCTTTTTTAGATTCCATGGTTTAACAACTTCAAATTATAAAAATAATTAACGAGATGAGGAGCCCTTCACAGGCTCGGCTGAGTCCCATATGGCACTCCAGGGCTGGCAGAATACACGGGAATTCAGATCACAGATCCTCAGAGACCTACAATAAAGCTATATGCAAATCTTAACAGTCTCCAGGCAAATTAATAATGAAAGAAAATGCATAAAATACAGGCTACCACTGCAAGAGCTTTCCAGAAAACAGAGATGAGTAGAGAATACCAAAGCAATTCAGCATCTGTTGACTCAGCCACTACTGATGAGAATCAACTTCCCACACAGAACTTGTCAGCAAGTCAGTGAAACCCTAAGTTAATGACACTAAACAAATATCCCTGATTATATATGGAACACAGGACACCAACCTTTCCCTTCCTGCAGCAGAGACAAGGAGCACTCACAGCACCAGAGAGCACAGAGGGATGGGGCAGGGACACCATCTCTGCCAGGTTCACACTCACATGATGCTGTGGCTTCACTGGTTGTTTTCTGAGTGAACCTTCCATTGCCCACACATCCGGTTCTTCGTAACAAAGCTATTTATGATCACGTGCATTTGTCATGCAGATCACATCTTCAGCCACACATGCTTAATTTCATTTTACCCTTCAAGTATTAAATAAATTCCTCTCAACCTTTTCACCAGGATGCCTAAACAACCATGATTTCTGCTTGAGTTGAATAATAAATAGCCCAGAGAAAAAAGCCATCTTTCTTGCCCATCTCCATCTTCCTTTCATTACCATCCCCTAAACATATTTTTCCTTAAAGCCCTCAAGGTTAACTGTGCTATCTCTTCCATTCACCTGGTAACTAGACCACAAAAAGAAATAAGATTTTTTGCTGCATCATTAGGAAACGGAATGTATTTTAAATCTGTGTGAAGGGGAATTGACAGAAAGTAAGAGTGGAAACAAGCTATGTTTTAGATTGAAATATCTTTTATGTTCCTAGATAAACCCACCTCTACCGTCCTGCCTGTTTCAATAGACATTACGAATAACGCAGTTTCTGGGCTATATTTCAGCCTTGAAATGCTTAACCTCCCTTCAGCATTTTGCTGAAGCTGGAAAACAAAATAAGTTCTAATATTTATACCAATTTTAATTTGGGTAGAAAATAACATTGCCCCAGTATAATAGCAAGGCCCTTTGCACAGCCTTGTAATTTTATTTCTGAGACCAACCACACTCATCCCCACCCCAAAAACCACCTTCCATAAACTCAAGTGTGACCCTTCCTGCTAATTAATCTGGGGTGCTATCCCACAGGCAGGTTTTGGCCATACCTTAACCCTTACCTGGATAAAAACCTGACTTAATTCAAACAAGAAGCACTTCTGAGAAAAACCATGAGCAGCTGGCACAAAGGCCAGCACCTGGAGAGCAACATGAATATTCCAGCTGCTCTGAGGCATGGCCAGCCCTGGGAGCACAACCAGACCAGCAGGGCTGACAGGGAACCAGTTTGATTGCAACATCTCACAAAAAGATCCACCTACAGCAGAGCTGCACAGGAACATCCCCACTCCTGAAAGGGGTGAGCTTTGAACTGGTGAACGTTCAATCTCCTCATAGAGAAGGTGAGCAACACCAGACTAAAACACAGCACTGGGTAACAGAGCCCATGTCAGTGAACAGCAGCAAAGCCAACAAAGCAGGGCTGGGAGGGAGAGCGGCTCTCTGGGCAGCAGCAGGTCGGCAAGAGGCCACCTGTGCCTGCTGGAGAGGTCACTGGGTGACCACCGTGGTGACCCACTTCAGCAAACACCTAGTATGGAAGCCTTGCAAAAGGCAGCACGTGGTTCACGGGGAGAAGCACAACCGATGTCATTGACTGCCAAGGCATTCACACACACGCTCTCAGTGCCTACAATGTCTCGTTCTCTCTGCTGACAGCTTAAACTGTGAAGTGAAATTGCTCCTTTTGCAGCAGCCAGAAGGTTCTGAGTCAGAGGCCACAGAAGCAGTGGAGCTCCAGGAGCAGGTGATCCTACAAGAAACCTCCTGGTCCTGCTCCCAAGGACTGCTCTTGCCACTGCAGCGAGGAGCCTTCCTCACCAGAGCCCAAACCAACTGAAGCCCCAAAACCTCCCCCACCCTCCCCATCCTGGGGTCAGACCAAGCCTCCTCCTCCTCCTCCTCCTCCCTCGTATCCTGTAAAGGATGTGGTAAAGCAGAACTTGTAGTCCCTCCATAGCAACGGGGCAAGTAACTGCACTAACACAGCAGCCAGGAAGGAAGGTGAGAGGGGATGTACCATCTGAGAGAGGATGTGGTTGCTGGTACCGCAGCAGCTCAGAAAGATGCTGGAAGAGGTAAGATAACAGAGATGAGTGATTAATTTTGGGGAGTGGGAAGGCAGGAGGATGTGATCAGTTCAGCTGCAGCAGGACAGAGCTGATGAGCAGCAGGTGAACAAGAGAAACAGCAACTGAGCCAATTAGTGGACAGTGTTCTTTTGGAACAAGGCAGTTTTTGATGGTAAATTATGTAGGTTACGTGTCCTAGACTGCATGGACAGAAGTATATCCATCATGGAGCATTAGGCTTTATTCAAACAGGCACCTGAAAAGGCCATAGTCAGGCATCTCGTGCTCTTATCAGTGGGAGATCCTTCCAAAGATAATGTTGCATCTCTTGAAAAAGGAAATGTGCTTCTTAGAGGTGTCACAGTTTCATGCTCTTGAAAATGAATTTTATAGCTCTCTTTGAATAAGGAAAAGGCAAGGCTCAAAAATCACCATATCAATGTCCAAGGACACTTTTCATAGATGTCCATGATGCAGCAGTGATTCATTTCCTTCAAATAAATTTATACACTTTGAGGTTTGAGGCACTGCACGACTTTGCCACAATGAGAACCATCTGTCACCAGCAGCCCATTCAGAAAGGAACAGTTCTTTTCAAACCTACAATTCTGCTTATAAAACACACTCAAGAAACCCCAGAACAAGACACATTTTTGTTTGAAAATACATTATAATGTGCAAATTACAACCCAGGATGTAAAAAAGCTCTTAAGGAACAAGATAATAAGAGAGAAGCTACAACTAATGCCAGATGTTAAGTCGGACTATTTTTATTGAAGGACTGAGTGCATTTCAACCTTTTCATGCACTTGTTCAGTTATTTAAAGACAAAAACGCACATGCTACTTCTTTTGATGATTCTAGTGCAATTCAACTGATTTAAGTGAGCTTATTTGTACTAGGTATGAGGATAAACAGCAGAATCCAGACTGTAAAATCCAGACTCATTAGCTAAGCAAAGGCTCATAACTACTAAAATCTACTGGGGCCACAGAGATGATGCATCTCTACCATTAGAATTAATTACACCCGCAAATCTCATTTAAAAAAGAAAACCAAACAAGAAACAAAGAAACAAAACAAAGCAATGCTTGCCTCCTCCTTCTGCTCATCCTGGGGGAACAGGAATGGGATAAAGATTTGGTTTTTGCTGACAGTATCCAGAGCTGCAGCCTGAAAGCTGCAAGGACCCACAGGGATTCACTGTTCCGTGCATTATAAACAAGAACTTTGAAAATGAGCAGATCCTCCTGGTTTGTGGGGCTCTGCTGCTAGGAGGGTATAAATCATGAGCTGCAGCAGAGCTCCAGATCTGAGCTGCCTCCCCCAGGAGTTGCAGCATGGTAACAATGCTAAATATATGCTGCTGTTGTTCCAGGAAGGTTTTTCAGTTGACAAATGTTGCAACTTTTCACTGCTCCCCAGCACCATCCCACTTCCCCGATTTAATACACACCCATTCGTGTCTTCTGAAAGTATTTGAACAAATGCAATTTTAGAACTAATTCCCAGCAAATCTTTTGCTGTCTGGCCACATCTTGGATTAACTGTTGACTGATTTTCATCCTCTTTTTTTTTTTTTTTCCCAGTCTGCAAAGCTCTCCCTTAATAATACCAGCTGTTAAAACAAAGATCAACAAGAGCTCTTGCCCACGGTTTCCCCTTTGGGCAGCTGTGTACTGATTATTAAAAATGAGCCATAGAGTGTTCCTGCTTATTGCATGGCATGGTTAACTACAATGGAAAGCCAAATGGGCCTTCTGATCCATTTAAAAGAACATACATAAAAAAGACAATTCTGCCCTCTTATCCAAAACCATACTGAATCACAACAGCAGAATCTCATCCACAAGAACAATACTTGAAACTGTAGCAGTCTGTGGGAATGTTTTTTCTTTGGAAATTAGCTTTTTGCCCAACTTCACCACAAGCCAATGGCATACTGGTTTCATCATGTAGAATACCCAAGTTGTTTTGTGCATCCTCAAAGTCAAAATTTATTAATTAGTATCACACATTTTTGAATATGATTCAGCTCTGAGCACACAGTTGGAGTTTAGGAAAGGGGTTTGGGGGGATAATTTTTTTTTTTTTTTTTATATCACCACTTAAAAACAATCAGTGACATTATTACACTTTGCAAATAAGAGTCCTTCGTCTCCCTCTTATCGAAATCAGCCCAAAAAGATAACAGTTAAAAACCCAGCAAAGGTCTTGTCAGGTATGCCTGGTATTCTCCACAGCAAAACTTCTAATCTCCACTAAATAAATCCCCTGGTGGGTGTAGAACTGAGCCCGTGTGCAAAGCTCTTTTCTGTACATGGTAATGCAGAGATGTATTTATTCACTAAACACAACAGCCTTTACTCCTGATACTCCTTTTTACCTCCTCCCCTGGCTGTGAAGCCAGAGCTGACCTAACTCCAGTGCAGGCACCATGTCCTTCCAGGATGTTTATGCAGACACTCAGAAAAGAAAAATGCTGTAAGAATCACTAATTCTGCTTAGCTTGAGGCTAACTCTTGGAATCACTGGAGCAATGGCAATAACTAGGGTTAAAAAACTAAGCTCTTCCACTTCAGAGTGTTCTAAACCCTTCCTAAAGTTCAAAAGAAAATTAAAGATCTGGACTGACTGTTCCTTCCTCTCATTTCCAAATTAAATGGAACAAACTGCTGAAAAACTTCTTTGTAGATGGAGTTCAAAAAGCATTTAATACCTCAAATACCATGACATGACAAATACAATCCAAGATTTTTCAAGAGCCACTTCACACTCAAGATCAAATAAGATTATTGCTATGCCTGAAGTATTTCTCTCTGCCATTGCATTCCATTTTTAACCCAGAAATTAGATTAGGTGCCTCCACTCTGACCAAAAAATAGTGAAGTTTCCAGAACAGGAAGATTATCAGAGATATATGCAATTCAGAAATTTAATACAATGGATAGAACAACAATGTCAGAGTGTATAACATTTAAAATATCTGCAAACAACAAAGTTGGTCACTTCAAAATATGCTAACAAACATATTCTGTTCAAAGTGCATTTCATAATTCAGAATTATCTATTCATACACTCCACTCTGTGGAGTGGAGTCAAGCTACACTGGCAAAAAATGGATAAATTCTGGAACTAGGCCAGAAATACAAGCAAAGAGCCAAAAGAAAGCTGTAGAGATTCTATGCCTTAAATCCATCTGTTAGGGTTTCTCACACAGTTTTATTACAATAAAACCTGGTCCTTCATCTAGCTCTAAAAATGGCAACCAAGAGTCCTCTAACATCCTGTCACATATTTTTCTTTTACCCAATACCTTTCTCCTCTCCGTTTTTCACTGATAAACATTCAGGGAAGAGCTTAACCCCAGCTGCATCTGCATGCTGCTATGTTTTAATAGAGTCAGGCCGTTTATCTCAATTTTGACAAAAACATTGTTTCAGTCTGATCCCACTTGCATAAAATATTCAGACTTCAAGATGATCCTTGCCATGCTTCTCCTCCTCTACAAAAGACAACATCACCTGTACAGCCAAAGAATTACCAAGCTAAAATATGGTCAGACTAAAACTAATGTGGCAGCTCTACACATCCTGCTAAGATCAGAAACATCCACCTGTGCATCAAAGCATGAATTGCTATTGATAATAATTCTTCAATTACTTCAGTCTCTTATCCTTTGGAGGAAGAGAGCATATCTTCCTATTCTCACATGCTCACTTCTGTGACATTTCTATGAAGATTATCCTCGGGTAACAACTCCCATTAACTATAGTGTGAGCTTGTGTTACATCAAAGTTTAAATCTGAGGAAAAGTAATCGCATTTCCCTTAACTGAATAATCACTGTACAAAGCCTCTCAAAGTCCACTGGGTCTCCCCCTTCTCCCAACAGAAGCTTCTCTCAGCCCTCAGTACTAAGACTGCAGCAAAACCAAATGAATGCATCAAAGTAGGTGGAAGAAGAAGGGGGAAACATCGTGCAAAATGCTGACCCACCAGAAGGAAACAAAGCATTTGTTCAGTGGTGACAATGAATAATTTAATCTGAGGAAAATCACCAAACAAACATCAATTAAATTACATGCTAGACTACAAGAGAAAGTTCTCCCACACACATTTCAGGTTTGCAGAGTCAATAGAACAGCACAATGCACCCAGAATTGTAACAGAGTCATTCAGGCTGCTCACTCAGGGATGCTTGACATTCTCCACAGTACATATGATAGTAGCAAGAATCTAAAGAGAGAGGTAAATTTAACTCCATCACACTAAACAAACATTCACACAAGAAGAATACAGAGACCACGTGTCACCCAGCCTTATAAAATGCAAGAAATCAGAGTTCAGGACTGGAGCTTACAGCACAATTGTCTCTACCACCCATCAATTCTAAGTGCTCGGGCACCTGAGCAGAGAGCATTTAAAGCAAGTTGTAGCAGCAGCAAAGACTCCCCAGTGTAACAGCAGCCTTGTTGTGCTGAGTGCTGCCTTTACCCCAACAGCTCCTGCCCTGGCCTGGCTCTCAGGAGTCAGAGACACAATAAAACCACAGGGGAACCACAGGGACCCGGCGGTTTGCTGCCTGTGCCACAAGGATGCTGCAGGACAGCCCCGGCACACAAAGCTCAAGTTCACTCTGCTGACCATGCTGTGCCAGCCAAGACAACCTAAAATTACAGTTTCTAGAAAGTAGGGCAGCTACAGACTGTCCAAACCTTTCGGTCTGGCTCCCTACACAGCCTCCGGCCTCTCGAAGAAAAACAGTCTGAACATTTTATGGAAATAAATCAACAATTACGGTTTCTTTTGACCAATATGGCTTGGAAATGTAAGCGTTAGGAATAAATGACATTTTGCCATCCTGAGCTAGAAGAGCAACATCCTTTGATCCTTTAAGTAAGGACTGCTCCCCTCAGCAAGGATATTCTGCTCCTAAGCTGGATAGGCAAGTCTAGCTGAGCAAAAGGGGTAATCCAGTTTTCTTGTGACAACAATCTCATTTCCTTAGGTTCCAAAACCACATGTGAATATTTTATAACTCATGCTGTAACAGTGATGATACCATGATACAGATTTCAAGCTTCCACTGCACTTGAAGAAATAAATATCTTTACAATTCTAATGGAAATTACATAAGTAAACAGCCTCCTATTAATACAGTTTTCAGACAAGGTTGTGAAGAAAATCACTACCCAATTTAAAGCAGTGCTTATTGGAGACAAGATTAAAAAACACACTCGGGTCACACCTGTCTGACCACTTGCCCCTGCTCACCCCATCATCTAGAACTACATATTTGCCTAAATCCAGGAATAGTGAAACAAGGAACAGAATGGAACACTGGAGTTTTTTGCTTTCACTAAAATATTCGGTTCATCCTCTAAATAAAATCATCTACTTCAAGACCTTGAAAATTGACTTCTAAAATGTTAAACTTTTAGTAGTCATTGACAACAATTCATATCCCTCTCCAGCTGCCAGGCAGAATATTGGTTTTGAGGAGGAGTGTGTTGTGTCACCAAAGACAAAAAAAAAAAAACGTTTAAGGTTATATCAGTTCTACTCTGGCATTTAAATAGTAACTTAAAATACACATAAAATCAAGCTGAGGCTGTATCCAGCCTCATTAAAACCACATTATGTTACAAGCACCATAAAGTCACCCTAGGACATTTACCTAACTGCAAAGGCAAATATTTTTGCAACATAAATCCTATGCATAAAACCATGCAATAAACGATCCAATAGCATCTAAATAAAGGCACTAATAGGAGGCTCATATAATCAGTTATACAGTAAAACCTAGAGCACAATCAAGCTCCAAGACAATTAATACTACCAGGAAAAGCTCTTACTAACTTTTCCAAGGCCAGGACGCACAACCTTTCTGAAGTACAGATCTCCAAATTCTTTATAAAGCTGGTAAGGCTACGGCAAGCAGACAAGAATTTAAAACTCTCTTTTAAGGAGTTTAGAGCCAACAAAGCTCCTGGTATTTTAGTGCCATTGCAAACTCTTGTAACACTGCAGGCATTTAGAAGCCCCAGCAAATTAATATGCTGCACCAACTCATTTGGTGAACAATCTCATTCAGATCTTAAGCTGCTTGTCCAGGGTTCTGAATGTGTGAGCAGGCTGAAAAAATCTGAGGCGCCGCAGATATTTCCTGAAAGGGTGCTACAGTTTTTCAAGTGTAAAGCTGCTTGCTGCACTTTGGACTGGTTACTGGGACAGCAATAAAAAGCATTCTTGTGTCTTGAGGGCAAACAAAACCAAGACCACCACACCACATATATCATGATGTGCTTAGCCAAAGGACTAACACAAACCATGGTTAAATGTTATTAAAATCTTTGTCATGGAGAGCTGCTGGTTAAGTTTAGGCCAGTGTGACAACATAGTGTGTGTTACAGGAATATTTATTAATTAATTGGTTCATTAGGACTTTGTAATAGCAAAGTATGCTGCTCACAGAGCACACGGGGGGGAAACTTTGTGACTAAAACTTACAGATATGTCATCCTGATTTCCACTCTTCTCACGTTCCTGGAAGATCATGTGGAAGGCTATCACAACACCACCAACAAATAAACACAGGGAATGCTTACATTACAACCTGCTCCTTGTGTTTTCCTATCACAGCAATAACAAACCATGAAGCATCAAAAGAGGATGGCAAGCACAGCACTGCTCTTTTCTGACACTGTTGTGGGAGGAAGTCTAACAAATGCTTGTCATTTCCACAAAGTAATGGATTCCCCAACTCTGGCATAAACAGTGCCCACAAATTGCACACAAATCTGTCACAAATTCACTTCTTCACAAGAAGAATGATTCTCTATTTAACATCAGCAGCTGATAACACAGCACTAACATCAAACACAGCCAGCTCACAGATAGAAGTGCTGCAAACAGCTTAAGAGCAGACTGACATCTCGCAAGAGAACCATAAATTTAGGTCAGCTCTTTGCTGTGCTGCTCAGCAGAGCAACATGAAACAATGTGATGTGCACAGTAAGATGTTGGTCACTTGGGCTCACTGTTTCCTGCAGCAAGAGAAAAACTGCAGCTCACTTTCAGTGCATCTTCTGCAAACTTGCTGCAACTGGACAAGCCTGCAAGGTGGAGATCAGGCCATGCCATTCAGGAAACTGAATCTCCCTTTCTGCTAACATCCACAGGATTCACAGTGCAACAGTTTCCAAAGACACATGAAGCTGATTCCTACATTGTTTTTGCACAGGGCCATGTAGGGCACCTCACAATCACATCTTTAAGGAGTAATTCATTCCTCAAATGAAAAGAAAATACACACATTCCACCCTCCCTTTATCAGGGATGTGTGAACATCACCCCCACACAACTTCAGAAGTCTCGATTGGGAGGGTTTTAAGCAGATGCCATTAAATATTGATGTTGTATTTCATTTTTTGCATGACTATTTATTTGAAGAGAATTAATTAGTACATTGAAAAACCTCTTTGAAATGTGGCTGTCAGACATACATACTTTTCATAGATATCCTCTATTTACTCTTAGGATTGTCCCAGACTACAGTAACTGTTCAATAGTTACAATTTCATAATACAGAAGAACTTCCATAACAAACATAAGCACAAGAGAAATTGCCATATTTTACCCCAGACCAGAAGAGCCATAAGATGGGAGAGGCTGAGGATTTCCATATCCTTCAATGTCTTGTGCTTCATCCTTCCAATATTCCTTGTCTTTAATTCTTGTCATATAATTTGCAAGACAGGGACCATCAATGCCTGGATTGCACAGCGCCTACCCAGCAAAAAGGGGTGGGATCAAAAATATTGCCAATAAATCCAAGTTCATGAAACAAACAAATATTTAAATGGGAAAAAAAAAACCAAAAAAACCAAAAATAAAACAAGAGGCTTCTGGAACAGTACAATACTTTAAGCACTGCACTTACTAAACAAAAGCATTACAAGGATTGACATCTTAAAAATGACACTGAGGCATTCCTCAAAAGTCTTGCTGGATGGATTTCCAAATAATTTATTACTGAAATGAGATGGTACTAGCCATTTACTCAAAAGTGGAAGATATTAAAGGGTAAGTCCTTACTTTTGTGGAAGAGACATCTAGCTTTGGATATTACAGTTCATCAGAGCAAATGAAAACTCATCACCTCAAAACACTGTTTTAATATTTGTAAATATCTTGCTGTTTTATTATGTTGCCAAGTCGCCATCAGCAAGTTTCTCTCCAGTGCTCTGGGTCTCCCAGAATAAGTCATTTGCTACTTGGTGTATTCCTTTGCTAAATGCACTCAAGTCTGTGAGAGGTTATCACACTGCTCTTTAGGCAGCATCTTTTGGAAACAAATATTGCAAATTCTAAAGTACACGGTGATAAGACAAATCTTATGAGTAATGCAAGAAAGGCAAAACAAACTGGTTTTGGGAATAAATAATCTACTCACAGGAAGTAAGATGCATGGGGGGGACATGGGAAAATAATGGGATATTTAAAAAAAGAACCTGCCCTGCTGCAAAGTAAAGGTTTTTTCTAGCAGAGGTCAGGACTAAGGTGTAAGGCATCTGCACAACAATGTGTCAGCCTCCTCTTCTTCCCCTTTCCCTCTTCCTCATATCTATGCTTTGTTTACTTCAGATTTCATCCATTACAAGGCTGCAGCTCTGCCTGTTGGATTAAAGAGCGCTCAAACACACAAGAAATGCTTTTTGTTAGAAGAACAAACAGGAACCTCCTGTCCAACCTTTGACTTCAATGGGCCTGAGCTACTGATCTTCACACAGCAACTGCAGCTTCTGGGCTCAGTTCCCTGCACGTCCCATGACTCCCCAACCATTTTATCACACAGGCATAGACCAGTTGCTTGATGAGCAGTTGAATCATCTAAAAAATATGAAAGAGGATACTGACTTGAATCTACGAGATGCTTTATCTGCCAAGCAGGGAAAACAAGTTTGGCCTCTGAACCAGACTGATTCAGAGAGGAAGAGGAAAACAAATGTGTATTTATCTACCTACAAAGAAGGCAGGGAAAGAAAGAAAATGTCTCACCAATTGACAAGAACTTCCCCTCCCACGGTGAGGACAACGAGGTCACTCAGTGCTCTACAGTTGTTCCAATAACAATACCTTCCACTTAAAATAGTTTTTGGAAGCTACAACTCTGGTCCAAAGGTTGAATCAAAACTGCTCCCAGCCAAGGAAGGGAAAATAAAGGGTTTGTTTTTCACAAAACCTGAAGTTCAAATCTACCTCTCCAAATTTTTGGCCTAAACTGGTGGGCCAAGAACCATGAGATGCAGTGAAGTTTATGCTATGGGAAAAGATTTGGGCAGAGCATCTCTGAAGCCAGAGGCTCAAGATGATATCCATCAGGGACATTCAGAATTCACAGACAAATTCTCTATCAAAGAGCCACCCTAAAACACTCCAGCTTTCATAAAGTCCCCAGGCCTTACAGATATACTTGTAAAGGATTCCAACATTCTGTAAAAATAAAATTACTGCTTAGCTGGCTTGGTCTGCAGAGTGAGATGGACCAAGGCAAAGTGAGGACTAAGCAAGACAGAACAGCTGTCATGTGGGCTCCTCATTTTTGTTTTTTGAGTACTTTTGTACATGAATTACATCCATAAGCACATCTAACGAGACTACTGGCACTTTGTAGTTAGTTCTTGTTTATGAGCATTTACTATACCAACTAAAGCTCAGTGATCAAGTTTCATTGCTCCTCCAAGTAAAAGACAAGTAAAATTCCAAATAAAGCTGAATACAACCATGACATTTTTATCCTTATGAAATTCATGCAGATTATGGACTCTGCAAATTTACACAAGCAAACACAATCTTAACATTTTGTAAAATAAAGACATAACACAATATGCATAAGATCCCACATTTCCTCTATAGTGATTGTTGTTTTAAAAGTGGTCTATTTCCTGGCTTTAAGAGGCCTAATTCTACTAATTTGGTATTTGTAGCCATATCTATTTTTGGAACAGCTACAGAATACACATACAAAGGAGAGAAAATAAGTTCTAAATGCAGTGCCACGAATAGAGCTGTATAGTTCATGCATCTTTTCTTCCCTAAGAGAATCTGAGCATTAAGCATTGTACCACACAAAGAAAATGTATTATGGTCCCCTTTTTAAGGATGATTTGTGCCTGTAGCTTTTTTCTGTTACTTTTGGGTTCATCTTCTGATTATTTTCAAAATTCTCCTATCCACAAAAGCCTCTTCAAGTGCATTAGGGCTTACACACTAGTCCCAGACTGTTTAATTTAGCCCTAATACCTTGAGGAAGCTTCAGGATGGATTGTTGCTGTTCTGATTAAAGAATCAATCCCACCCCCTGCCAGGAAGGTTGGATGGATGCCTTGCTCCCAGAGGGAAATCACCACTGACCAGCACCTCCCAAACACCACAGGTGTCAATATATCATTAATAAAACCCCCAAACACTTCATTCTTACATTCTAACTGTAAAAAGGGGGTCTCAATTTCCATTTTGACATTTTTCACTTGTTCAACTCTCCTAGTGTGGATTCTGGCTTTTGATGCCTCTGTCACTATTCCATTTATTTCTGTTCTCAGAGATTAACCCACAAGCAAACCACAGAAGACTACACCAAGCCAACAGCAGAATAAAGTCAATACAAATGTCCATAACTGTGTGCACGAAACCCATAAATATCATGTAGAATGTCCTCTGACCTCTGTGTGAATGGAGCACACCATTCTGTCATGCTGTTCCCAACCATCAAGTACTTCAACTCAAGTGCTAATAGCCAAGTGAAATATTTATATTTGTATTGTTTAGCTCAGCAAAGATTTTTGTTAGTGGAACAATTCAACACACTCCCTTGACCATTAAATGTTGGCACTGTGTACCTTTCAGTTCAAGACTAAGTATTTTCCAAGAGTGACAACTATGCAGACCCAGTCTCCAACGATGCCTAAATTAGGGGCATGTGTTTCAAAACAGCACATTTGCTAGCGAAAATTGTAGTTTTCCAACAATTACAGCTTTCCTATCTCAAGATTGTTTTGTGTCAATCATATTGAACCTCTGGGAAATCAGCTTTCAGCAATTTTATATGTAATACAAGTATAGGATGATGCAGACAAGAATCAGAATAGGAACCACAATGCAAAAAAAAAAAAAAACAAACCAGCCTAACAGTTATCCAGAGAAGGAGGGAAGGAGGTAGTGAGGAGGTGCTCACACATACCAGGAACGGATGCAAGCTCCTACCCCCTCCCAGGGTGGTCTCCTGGGCTACTCCAAAGCATCTCAGAAGGACACATGCAGCCACACAGCCAGAGACACTTGATTTTATCTTTAAATAGAGCTGGAACCTAGCTAGCCCCTCCTTCCAAAAATAAGGCTGTAAATCCCCAGGGCACTGATTTAGACAGGCAAGTCACACATGTCATGTGAGATGCATTCTCACTACCTAAAGTGTTGCCTGGTGCAATTTTGGGTTTCAGGTGAAGCATGCAACCATAGTCTGTGATGGGTGCCTTGATCCTGGGGCTCAGGCTGGCAGTGCTTTGGGAGGATGGAGCCTGTCAGATCAGCTGATGATGGTAACATTGAGCAAAGCAGTAAAGGAACCCCTAACCAGTATTTCCATCACTGAAACATTTGCTTAGGAGTTGTTTTGCACACTAAAACCTGAAGCAGAGCTGTGCATTTTTTCAGCTTTTGCACATTAACTCACAAACACATGCCAAAAGCATCTTGTGCAAAACCCAGATGTTTCACAGCTCCAAAGACTTGTAAGGAAATAAAGGCTCTTGACCAGCACAGAGCCCTTTCCTCTCACCCTTTATTTTTAGGCTTTTCCAGTGACTACACATGAGCAAAAGGATCTCAGACTGTTATGAGAGACAGCCAGGATGGGTGAAAAAATATTTATATAGTGCTCTATTGCAGCTCTCCCTATTCATCCACAGCCAGTTTTTCTTTTATTACAGCAAAACCTGAGTTACACACTCTTAATGGAAGCCACTCCTGCAAGACCCACATTTGACAGATCAACAGCCCTCAAGAGGGCAAGAAATATTTCTCTTCCCCGTTTAACTTTTGTTTGAGAAAATACATTTACATTCACGCCCTGCTCCATGCCAATAATTTTTTTATTTTTGTAAATACAAGATAAAAGTGCTAAAGCATTTCTCTCTGCCTCAGAGAGTATAATGCAAAATGAAAAATATTATCTAAACACATTTTGAACTTATTTGCTAAAAAAATTCCTTCAGGCTTTCTGCACAGAATGAGTGAATGAAAAACAGCAGTGCACACAATTCTGGATAAAGCTTTTATTTGGGGATGTTGTCAAATATTCTTCCACAGCAAGTAAAGATGCAAATGCAACCACAGAAATCAATGTATATACATTCTAACCAGTACATCAACTCCACTTAAACACAACATGGAAAAAGCCACATAAAATAGCAATACTACAAAGCCAAAAGAGGACTGCTAGGTCTCTGCACTACTTTTCTGCTTTACTTCTTATCTAATCTTCATTCTTTGCTCCTTGCTTATTCCTTCCCCTTGTGCACCCACTATACTTTCTCCTGATCCCATCAAACTCTTGACTTGCCATTCCTAATGCACTAATCTCATTGCACATCCAGTCTGACAGCAAGTCACAATCCCACCTGTCCTGCCCAGAGCCCAGCCCTGCTCTCTCTATGTGCTTTTATCCAAGCTGTTTCCTTGTTACTGACTGGTTCCTTGTTTTCCTTGCTTAAATTAATTTTCTCCTCCTGAGTTCACTGAGCTCATTTCTGATGTTTCCTTCATTCTACTAGTCCTTCTTCACCCGCTGTCAGAACTGCCAGTTTGAATTATCTCTCCTCAAATGACCCTCTCCATCATCCTTGGCACTTCCATCACAGGAACAGTTCCTAGACAAGCAGACCCAACTGCCTGTAACTAGATCCTGGTGTGATCTCCAGTCCTTCCCCTCCACTTCAGTCTCCTGAACCAGGTGGTTTCCCCTCTGACCACACACCTCACTCACCCTCAGGTGAGCATAACAAGAACCAGTCCATGAGGACAGAAGAACCGGTTTGCTGCTATTAACAAAGAATAAAAGTGCTCAGAGGGATCTTTACCTTGACTTGGTGCAGCCATGCTTTCCACCCCTTCTCCCCTGCCCACTGACCCATGCTGCTCCTCTGTAACACAGCCCAGATCCCACCCATCAGAGCTGTCCTGCAGCCAGCTTCTGCCCCTGTGCCACTGGGTGCCAACAAAGGAGCCTGAGAGCAGAGGAGGCTGCCCAGCTCCACCCTGGCCTTCAGCAGCCTGGCATGGGGAGTCTGGCTGCTCTCCTGCAAGGACCAGACTGAGCCTTCTTCAATTATTCTGTGGGTGACCTCATCTTGCCCCATGAAAATCCCTCCGAGGCCAAAGCGTAGCCAGCACCCAGGAAGATTTGGTCAATAACATCTTCACTGAGTACAGGCAGCGTGGTATTTTTCCAAGGACTTACAGGTTTGCCTAATTGAGGAATATTTTCCCAACATATCCCTGTTCAACAGCTTCTGTCTGCCAAATTTCAAAACCTTGCTCCAATGAATGGGAACACTACAGCTTTCCAAAACCAAAGAGGCATCGTGCTCAGCATGTGCAAAATGCTGGCCCTGGTAACAACTCAATGATCCCAACTGCTCTGAAACACAAAAAGCAAGAGGCAGGCACAGAAAGAGGAAAACTGCAGCCTGAGCACCCTAACAGGGAAAAAAAAAAAATGTAAGCAGCAGAAAACAGATGAGTTGAACAAAAATGTTAAATATATTCTCAAAAAGAAGGGCTGCCAGCTCAGTCTAGAATAGAGTCTGAGACAGAGAAAACTGTCCAAGACACCAAATAAGCAATTTCTTGGTGTTAATTGGAGAAAAATCTCAAAGAATAAGGAATATGCTCAGAATCCTTGCAAGACAATCCTCCTCCTGTCACATAGGTAGCACTCCTTTATCTGCACAGCCACAGACTCAGAGCATTGAAATTAATTTTTGAACTATAAAATGAATAATTTATGAGAGAAATTGTACCTGATATTCCCAGGGGAGTAAATCTAAACACTACAAACTACCCTTCCCCTTCAGGGAATGAATGGTACCTCAGCACTTACACCAGCCCCACTGCAAGGGCAGAACTGAAGTTTTTACTTTATAAAAACACTTCAGGTACCAAACAGAAGCACTTGAAAAACACTGAACAAGAGATGGCCAAGTGACACATTTAATGGAAGAAATCTATATTATTTCAGCTACAACAAGAAGAGTAATCCACTCTGGGATTTCCTCAGGATTAAGAACTATCTGGGTGATTTGGTAGCTCATTGGGAGTCATCCTTCTAAACCAGACATTAATTCTCAAGTGACTCCTTTTCAAGTTTTATTGCTTTACAGGGTTTCTGAGGGCATCTGGGAGATTGCTGTTCTTTTGATTGTTTTGCCAATTAGGCTGACTCTTCCTCAAATAAATTAAGGACAACATTCAACAGAATTGCTCCTTAACATAGTTTACAACATGATCTGCTTCAGTGATCAGCAATGAACACCAGGCAAACAATATTCCATTCTTGCACTTTACTTACAGAAGAGTTAATCTAGAAGCCCTTCTACAGTTTTTTCCATTTTTAGATGCAAGAATAAACATTTTATTTAATTATGCCAACAGGCCATTCTTAATAAACTGAGACAAAAGAAATTATTGACCAGGTTAATAAAGTTGTCTCCAGACAAACAGAGTGATACTGTTCAATTCCAAAGGGATTCAAACCACCCCACCACACCTGCTTGAGAAGAAAGACTAAAAAGCATATATCCTGCACATACATACAATATATATACACCACTTTTCCACTCTTTTGTATTTTAGAGCCAAAGCCATTGACTCAAGAGAATGGCAATGACTGCAATACACCAAGAGACAACAGTGTTTACCAATTTAACCAGCTTTTTTCAGAAGAAAAAAATAGAAAAGCAGAGTTTCCAGGGGTGAAAGGAAGAAGAGTAGTTTCATCTGAAGCGTACAATCATACTGAAGGGGGAAGTTATTTTAAAATATTTACATGAACACTAAGGAAACTCAACAAACCATTGGATTTTGACAGCTGGACTGGATTCAATGTATAACCAATCTCAGCAGCAGTATTTCAAACAGGATGAAAGTGAATTTCCAAAAATTCATTAGCAGGTTACCTGTCCAGCAATCAAAGGCAATAATGTAAAGCAGGTAATTAAGTTACGGTGTCACAGTGCAAGAGTGGCTCCTACTCTTTATGCAGAACTCAGCTTTTGAAATTCGGCTTTAAAACAGTGTTTTACAGCTTTTGAAATTCTGCCGTAAAAGAATGTTTCACAACATGAGTAACACTAATGAGCTGCAAAGAGACCAGAAAAACATCGGCTCTTGTTTGACTGCCTTCCCCATATGGTTCAAGGAAGCGGGGGATCCTGAGCAGCCACAATACGGCTAAAAGGGAAAACACTGAATTCTGCAAGTCTTGACTCACGCTGAAAGACCGTAAATTCCCCATTCTTTAATGAATAGGTAGGAAATACGAGAATAGTTGGTTTGACAATATTATAAAGATCCTCTTTCTGCAAGCAAGCCAGAATTGTAAACGAAATTACTCAGACTTTCAAACATTAAAGTCCCAACAGCTGTTCAGGTACCAAAAGGGAATCCTTCCACTCCTGATGCCTGCAGGTACCAAGGGCTGTAGCAGGGACTTCTCACATAACCCCATTATCCTCCCAGTCTGTGAGCAGCAGGGCAGCCCCACACCACACATCATCCTAACGTTTAAAAAATTCTCGTTTTAAGCTCACGGAAAGAACTCTGGTGGCACTAACTCTACAATGCACCAGCACAGAGGCTGCAGCAGCCCCGAATCCCACCCTGAGCTGGGCATGCACACAAAGGTGTGAACTGCAGAATGCAGATACTCTGTAATGACTCAGCTTCTATAAACTATTTCTCACTCACTAATCTGCATGTGCAGGCTGACCACTTAAAACAGCGAGTGAAATAAGGGGATATTAATGTCAGACAATTTCGCTACCTCAAAACTGTCCAAATAACTATGCAGAATACTAAACTAATACTACTTAACTAATAAAAAGTGTGTTTTGCTTTGAAGTGCCATGTCCAGCACATTCTAAGAGCTTTAGAATAACCAAGCAAAAATTATAAATATTATGCATTCGTTACTGACGTCAGCCTTTCACTGTATTTGCTATTAGGGTGCTGTTATAGTATATTTTGTGGGTGAAATTCTAGACTCCTTGAAATATATAAAAGTTTTAACATGTTACTAAAGAGGAACCGAGTTCCTATGAAACTGGCACACACACACACACAAAAAAAAAGAAAAAAAAAAAAAAGGGTCAGGGATACCCAGCTCTGCCTCTGGGACTTGTCTGAACAAAATTTAGAATAAAATAGACGTTTCAGATAAGTATTTGCCATCACCACGGAAGATTGTCTAAGCTGCGAACGATTCACCCCCCACCTGTGAAGGTTAGGCCCATAATGGAAACTCTCAACTCATCAGAGTTAACCCTGACTTATCATGCAAAACTAATTACTTGTGTCCTTTTCCCATTTCCTTTTCTTTTAAGTCTTGGAAAACAACACTTAACACCCAACCCCAAAGAGCTTGGGGGTGAGGGCTGTAGGAGGTGTGACAATGGGATGGGTGGGATGACACACAGTTTCTATTGTCTGCAATCAGCCACAGGGCAGCATACAATAAAACTGGATATTGGCTCAAGGATCATACAGCAAACCTAGATCCAGCTCTGCAGATGCTCTAACAAGCAGAAGATAACAGAGTTTTCAACTGAGATCACATTCGACTACTGACTGTGCCCATTACACACTATGCAACGCCACAAAGGTCAAAATCACCCAGGTACTCCAGATGGTTTCCAAATGTGAGTCACCACCACATGCAACACCCATACATTGCAAATACTATTGAAGAACAATGCTGCATTCAAGCAAATTGCAGAAATGCAAGATTACAGCTGTTTAAACACAAATTCTGCTGATGAAATAGAGGCCCGAGTACTGAAAGAGGAAACAATTTGGCAGTTACAAATAGCAAGGGGGCCTTCAAGTTCTCCGAGTTGCACTTATGTGAAATGAACTTTAAAAGACAAAAAAAAACCCCAAACATATCCACAAACCATGTGTTTTCATAGTAAAGCATACTGGAACACCCTATAAACAAAAGGTGTGGTCCCAAAAGTATTGCTTCCGTCAGGAGTTGGCCAACAGAGCCCCTCACATTCCGGCAGCATATTAAGACCCGTGCAAATACTGAATAACACCTTCTCACAGGCTGAAAGGACAGTGACAGCTGTTAGCAGCCACCCAGCTTTCACAAAGGTCAAAGAAAAACTTGATTAAATCACCTCCCTCCCCGGGCTTTTTTTAAAAGTTTACACTGAATGTGGAAAGAAAAAAATCCCACAGCAACAAACCCACAGTGTCTTCACCTTTAAAACATTCATAACAAAAAGATAAAACTTTCCACATTCAATCACTTGGCCACCTGAACCTGACATGCTGCAACAGTGTTCTGAAAAGGCAGAATTCTTCCTGGACTACCTAACCACAAATTTACACCTAACTCCCCCAGACTACATCCTATACCAAATGTCTTACTCAAGAAAGTTCATTCCATTCAATACACTGTCACAGCCTTTTCTACCCTGAACTTTTTAATTCAACAAAACCCAAAGCGCTGAGGTCGGTTTCAGCTCAGTCTGTAATCCCACTTGTTTCAAGGGCTTCATACCACACAAAAGGACACTGGTGGGAAGTGTGACACACACTTACGATTTTATCAACTAAAGTACCCTTCAGAAGACCTGTGGGTGCCATGCTCCTTGTTCTTTCCCATTAGCCAAGAGAGGAAAAAGGTGAAGGAGATCCCAGTGTGCTTTTACAGCTCCTTGTCCCCAAAGAGCAGCACTGAAGGTACAAGTCGTGTCTGTGCACCCCTACATAACCTTTACTTATCACTTCCACTTAAGTATTTAGAAAACACTGCCAGTTTTCAATAATCAGACATGAAATAAATATGTACTACACGCCTACCTGTCAGCCCTTAATGCAGACTTGAAAAAGAAGGTGAAAAGCAGAATGTTTTGGTGCTGTGCCTGCATTTTGTCCTTAACCCGCTGCCTCCTCCTCAGCTCCTGGATGCTTGGAGTACAACAGGCAGGAAGAATTCTGCAGGGCTTGGGTGGACAGAAGCTGCAAGCAGGGTTACATGAGACCTCCAGGTTTTGTTCTGCAACACCGGATTGCTGTGAGGCCCCAGACGATCTCATTATCCCCAGCACTCCGCCTCATACAGGACATAAATGCTGCATTAGGACATCTAATAATTCTGCTGGTTATGGGTCCTTTTGCACTCACAGGGACAATCTTGAGATGTTACTCAAAGTCCAGAATCAAGTGTAATACCAGAAGGAAGTCCACAATAGGATTTGCAACCCAAAGGCACAGGATGCACATCACAGCACAAGGCTAAAAGCCTGTTTTGGAAATAGCTCACACGTTGCCAAAGGGATTTTATTGCTTCTGAAGTATGAGGCTTTCTGCAACCAGCCTTTTTCTCCCCCAAGGAATGAACAGAAATTCTACATAACTCCAAGCACATTAACATCCTATGAGCTCTAAAAAGCAAGCTGATTTTACTTCTTTGCTAAATTTAAAGGGTGAATCATGAACACACATGCAGCCTGGTATATCTCTGACAAAACAGGGTGCAAGTAAAGCCTGATCAAACATTGCTGATTTTTCTAGCAAATTTCTGAACTACAGTTAAAAACACTTGCATTTGCCTCAACTTTCAGCCCTTCAAACCATATGAGTCACATGTAGAACAGGCATTTGCTGCTTACCACACCTGCTCCTGAAAACCCATTAAAAAAAAAAAGGAAAAAAGACACCTGAGTTCTTAAAGTAAATGGAAATTTAATTTTGTTTAAAAAAGAAATGCCATTATCAACAAAAGAAAATGGCATATATTAGATACAGGTTGTTTGTGTGGTTTCCTTTCCAGTGGAAGGGAGAACACAGAGTGAGAAATCAGTTTTGGCCTAAATACCCAGAGCACTGGAAACCAACATGTTTTCAGAGGTCTGCCCAAATTAAAATGGAACAACTCCTGCCAAATTTGTATCTAGAATCATTCATTCTCTTGATCCAACACTTTTCCTCCAGTAACCTACTACATTTCTCAGAGTGCTACACCGAGGACTTGAAAAAATGATACTTTGATGCTGCTGAAGACAACTTCAGAAAGCAAATTATCAGATAAAAAAATGTTACAAAAGCAATTTGTAACTGTTGCAGAAGACATATATGGCTGCACACACCTCTACAAATATTACATAAAAGAAGAAGATCTGTTTATAGGCACTACTCTCTACTACCATTCTGGTTCAGGAGCACCTCAGTATTGCTTGCTGTTTTAGGAGTGAAAAAAATAAAAGTTCATTTTTTGAGAATTCAGAATTTATTTTCCAGTGTGAAAATTGTCAGATTTTACTGCCTCTTACTTTAATTCCATACTAATTATTCAGTCTCCTCCCAAAGCATCCAAGATGCAGGAAAAGGAGGCAACTGCAGGCTCTCCCAGAAACATTCCCATGCAGCAGAGCTGTTTATATACTGATGAATCAATATAGCATCACTACACTATTTCACCAGCGTTTATCACCTTTTTCCCTATGGCATATAAAACCACACCGAAATAACCTCTCCCAGTCAGCAATTGCTCCCTAATTTACTGCATAGGTCTAAGCAGATCTGGCTAAAACATGACTCCAATGTCACAGCAAAACGGGATGCTGAACTGCCTGCCAGAGCGGGCCAGAATGCACCCAGAAAGGACAGCAATTAGCACATCTAAAATAACCATTTCCACAAGAGGCAGCTCAAAAGCTCAGATGTATTTTCATGTCAACTCGCGCCGGTTACCCGCCACAAACACATGACTACAGGAGAGAATCCTGCAGTGCTTTACAATCCAGATGACCCTCTACCACTTATTCTTGACTTCCTCATTCAAAACACCGTTTCCGTCTCCCTCTTCCCCCTCTTCCCGAGCACAGATTTGTCCCAAGATGTTCCTTGTGCCACCACTCAGGGAAGAACCGCTCCACAGCCTCCTGTCCGCGGGTACCAGCCCTCCCAGACCCAGCAGGTTTGCTCCATGCTCCACCATCAAACATGGCTGCACCATGTCCTCTTTGTAATTGAATATGTGGAACAGCTCTTCTGCCTCCCCAGACCTCTTTCATCTCCCTTCCCTTATTTCTACTCATTAGCGAGGGACCGTATCACATCGCTATTGCCCACTTCTCTTTCCTTTTAATAGTCCGATATTTTCCATTAACGTTCCACCGTAAACCAAATGCAGTTATACTCTCCAGGTTCTCCTCAAAAGCATCAAGGAGCTTTATGCATTGAAACCCTCTGCACCATTAAGCCTGCTTTATTTACACACAACACAAAACTCTTCTCGTAAAAATCTCCGTCCTTCAGATCTAGAGTGGAGAGAAGCCCCTTAACAGCAGCGACAGGAAATTTTATCATCTGGCTTTTCTTCCCTGCAGCTCCCTCTCCTGAAACCGGACCCCCTGTCCATAGATCCACCTCGGAGCCTCCCGCAGCAGCCACACACAAAACCCACCCCACACTCCGCTGCGAGCCTCCCTGCGCTCCCCAGGGGAGCATTTTTTGTGCAATGGAGCTTTTTTAAAAATTTTTAATTCCTTCAGCAAAATTAAATCAAACTCCTGAACGTACGCTGGGATTTCCCTGCAGAGGCTGCACATGAAACTTTCCGGAGCGGGGGGGCCCCGTGCTGAGCTGTGCCGGCGCGGAGCGGACCCGGCTCCCCGCACCGGCCCCGGGCACGGACCGTTATCCCCGGTGCGGCTCCGCAGCCCCGCTCCCCCCGCGCCCGCACTCACCCACAGCTCCGTGCCCCAGCTCATGGCTCCGCCGGCGCTGAGGGGCGGGCGGGGGGTGCCGCTGTCCCCTGCTGGGTCTGCTCGCCCTCGGGAGGGCCGTGCCCGGCGGTGCGAGCGGAGCGGGCGGGACGGGCGCTGCTCACCGCCGCTCCCGCCTCATCGCGCCGCAAAATGGCCCGGGCGGCGCGGGGCGGGGGAGCGACTGACAGCTCCGGGCTGCGCAGGCGCGGAGCCGCCGCGGCTGGCGCGGGGGGGCGGCCCCGCCGGCGGAGCGCAGGCGCGGCCCGGCCGTGAGGGGAGCGGGGCCGTGAGGGGAGCGGGGAGGAAAAGGGGATCAGCGGGGAAACGGGATCGACGGGGAAAAGGGGGAATCAGTGGGGAAAAGGGGATCGACGAGGAAAAGGGGGATCAGCGGGGAAAACTGGGATCAGTGGGGAGTGAGACTGGGGAAAAGGGGGATCAGCAGAGAGTGGGACGGTGAGGAAAAGGGGGAGCAGCAGTCAGCAGGGAACGACAGCAATGCGGGAGAGGGAATCAGTGAGGAGTGGGATCAATGGGGAGCGGTGGTAGCTTGGGAATGGGGTCAATGGACTAGCCGGGTTAGTGAGGAACAGGTGTCAATGGGCATGGATTAACCAGGAACTCGGGTCACTTCGGAATGGGTATCAATGGAGGAATGCGGGTCTCTTGCTGGTCTCTGGGGAATGGGCATCAGAGAAGGAACAAGGGTCAGCTGAATGAAGGGGTTGCTAAGGAATGAGTGTCACACACAGGGAGGAGGCTCTCCCCACCCTGCTCACAGAATCACCAGCACTGGTACACATTGCCCAAAGAAGTGGTGGATGCTCCATCTCTGGAAACATTTCAGGCCCAGTTGGACAGGCTCTGAGCAATTTGGTATGGTTGAAGAGGTCCCTTCTTACTACAGGGGGTTGGACTGGATGGCCTTTAGAGGTTCCTTCCAGCCCTAACTATGGTATGATTCTATGCTTTCAAAAACTTAAGTTTTAGAAGTCCCTTCACTGGAGAAGGATGTGTCCCAGACCCAGGCTGCCCCCACCTCATACTTGTGCTGCCCTGACAGTCCCAAGGGAACCCTACAAACTGACACCAGGAACCTGGGCTGGCGAATTTTCTTTCCCAGGGAGAAGTGGCATTGTTTGTGCTCAGGGGCCTGTGGCCCTGAGCGGGTGGCTGACTGCAAAAAATCCAAATGGCAATACACTCCAGAACCTCAATGGCCTCTTTCAAGTGAAGGACCCAAAACTGAGTGCAGTATTTGAGGTGCCTCACCTGTGCCGAGTACAGAGGTGGTGATGCCAGCCCCACCCACCCCCAGGTGCCCTTCTCTACCTCTTTTCACCTTCCCTCCAGGCCAGGTGAGACTGGTTTTGAAGAAAATGTTCCTGTTTTGGTCCTTTGTAAAGGAGGAGAGGGCCCTAGTAAGGAAGAAAACCCAGAGCCCTTGAAACTGTGTCATGTGTGGTTCAGGTTGGACATCAGGAGGAATTTCTTCATAGAAAGGGTGATTAAATACCATCATGGGCTGCCCAGGGAGGTGGTGGAGTCACCATCCCTGGAGGTGTTCAAGAAAAAATGGGTGTAGCACTCAATGCCACGGTCTGGCTGACAGGGTGGGGATTGGTCACAGGTCTTTTCCAGCTCAATTAATTCTGTGAACTCACTGCAAGGGCTGACTTCTAACTCAGCTAAGCAGTATATACATCCCTTACCCCCAAAATAACCCAAATCCAAGAATATTAAATCCACCATCTGTCACCAAAATGCTCAGCAAGCAAGCAGGAAAATAACCAAATTATCTGCCTTTGCATAAATGTGGGTTATTGTAGCAATTACACAGGCCTTTCAGAAAATAGCTCATTTCCTTGCCAGAAAAAATATTTATTTTGTGATGCTCTGTCATTTATTTGAGCTGTGTCACTTAATCTCATTTTGCATTTCTGCTTTTTGGCTACAACAAATGTACAAAGAGCTTTAGACCAATATGTTTAGTACTGTATCTATTCATGAGAGATTTTCTTGGGGGGAATAAAAAAGGGAAGCATATTCATTCACCTGAGGTAAAAGGCTTCTGCTCATAAAGGGTGGGGATGCTTTTGGTCAGAGAAGATAGAAATGGACCAGCTGCTACAACAAGCATTATCTCCCCTAGATTAATGCATTTCTTCACTGATGCTTGGCTGCTACCCTACATGAGGAAGAAAAACACATTAAGCAATTCCAACATTTTGAACAACAATGAAGACAAATGCTAATAAAGAATTGCATTTATTTTTATCCAAGTTCCATTGATTTGAACATGAGAGGAGAGTGCTGCTCCTCACACAGCTGTCTTTGAAGAGACACAACAGGCAGTGCTTTTGTTCATCATTAAAAGTTATTACTTTAAAGGGCTGGCTTCGTAACAACTAAGAGACACCCTGTTCAGCTCATTTTAGGATAGTTCTTCCTTCTACTGCCAACATATTTGAATATCCAAGCCTCCCCTGCTGCCTGAAGCACAACAACAGTCTTCCAAGGACCTGTACTTCCACAGGCTCCCAGACCACCATCTTTAGCCCTACATCCACCCAGGACACATTGCAAAACCAGACAGCACTCTTCCATCACCTCCTTTTGAGAGCTTCACCTATAAATACTAGCAGAAAAAGAATGTACAGAAACAGAAAGCAGCACTGGTATCATCTGAGCTAAGTTTGTGTGGAATTTCCTTTTGCACAAAGAGCTGGGAGGGGAACAGGGCAAACCTGTTACACCAGCATGGGCAGGAAAACCTGTCCACACCGAGAGATAGAAATGCTCCACCAGTTCCAGGGAGATAAAGGCCAGAAATACAAGTTTTGGATTTTGATGGTACATTAGAATAAACCATGCCAAAAACTATTACACGTTATCAAAATGTCTATGGACAGAGGTTCAAGACAAAAACAAAAAAAGTTAGTTCTACATGTTTCAAGAACAGGATTTTCCCCTATTTTTGACTGCTTTTATTGTGTAGCCTGAGACTCTCCGAGGCAGGGACTGCCACTTAAATTATTACTTTCAGTTGTGCAGTGCCCAAAATAAGAGGCCTACAGCTTGGCTGGTCCCTAATTAATAATGTAATTAGCAATGACAGGAGCTTTAAGAGCCCTTTATGCCAAAGTTGATACTGGAAAGCCTAGTGGGTACTAGTCTTAAAAAATAACTCAAAATTACACTTAGATTATCTAGCACTTCTGCACTGAGTTTGCACAATCCATATCTGAGCAACAGAAGCTGGGTAGGAATTTTCCCTCAGCCTGGCTGAGAGCAAGACCATGCAGATCTGTTATCCAGATATGGGCCTATTCCTGTAAATTCTCTGTTTATCTCCCCTGTTGTTATGATTCAGAACACTCCAAGATTCAGCTCCAAAACCAAACTAGAAACAATTCCATTTTTAGAAAGCCAGGACTTTGTTTAGGAAACCCCAATCCCCCTTGAAAACAGCCAAATTCACTGATAAATGATTGAGAAACCATGTAAAGTAGATACAATAAATCCCTAACTACAGTTCAATCTCAACCTTTTTATTCTGTGTTTGTTTACTTATGCAAAGAAAAAAAAAATCACAACTCTCAGAGCATGGACAAGCGCTTCCAGGATATAGCAGGAAGAGAATGTACCTTTCCCCCCAGAGTTATCACCCTTACAGCTGCTTCCCTTTGATTTTACAATTCTAGCCAAATTATCCGTGTCCAAGATAAGGAGCATGGATGTTGCTTGTAACCTCTCATACACTGGGACCGAAACAGCACCAGGAAAGGAAGGGGACACACCTTTCCTAGGGGCCATCATCATCCTCACAGCTGTTTCCTCTCTGCTGTTACAACACTACTCTGATCACTCAGACACAACAGGGGACCGCGGTGCTCTTTAATGCCCCGTCAGAGTGGCCTGATCAAACCCTGATAAACCCTAATGGCCCCGGCCAGCCTCACCTGGGGCCTCTGCCCGTGAATCCATTTAAGCTCTGGCCTGAAAGTTCAGTTGCTTGCCCCATGTTTTAGGGGGTCCCAGTTCCAGCTCAGGCTGTACCTGGCTGTAGATCCTGTTGACAAGGAGCCTAGCTCACATCGGACCTCACCTTAGACTTGCCTTGTCCCTGTAGACCTGTCCAGCCATCCTCAGACCATGACTGACCCTTATTACCATCACCCAAACTGCAGCTGGACTTCCTGATCAGCCTTGTCCCGTCTCGTTGCTGTGGGCTCAGCAGATCACCTGGAATTTGGCTGCCTCCAGCTCTGAGCCCTGGGCCTGCTCCTCTCTCTTTCCCCAGGGACTGTGGGACTGGATCCTGAGTGCTGCTGCCCTGGGTCTGTGTTATCTTGCTCACCTCCCCACTCCACACCTGCACCCTGGCTCACAAAATATGTTCTAAATTTGCCATGAAATGGCAATCTGGTTAATTCCGTGCTGAGCTGTACCTGCAGACTGCTCCTCCACCATGATTTCCTGACACTGCAGATATCTTCCATCCAATGTCAATAATTCTTCATGATACACTTAAAAAAAATAATTCTGTGATGAGTTCTAAATACATGTTTAATTACAATTAAGGAGTAAAGAAAAAAGATATCCAGCCTAAGAACAAGTGCATGTACTGGGAGCAGCAGCCTTACAGCAAAGTGATCTTGTGTGGACACAATGAAACAAATCAATGTCACAATGAAAATTATTGTTACAGCTTATTAATGACAGTCAGAAGCTCTTTGTATCTTGATAGAGATGTAAATTTAAGTACATACATATTTTAACATACAAATTCTTAGAAAAATACATAGCCAAATAAAGTAAACATGCTATAAATTCTACTTTTCGTTCATTTGGTATAGGTGATTGGGGAACTTACAGGTACTACAATAACCTGTAGATAATAGATGGTGAAAAAAATATTGAAAAAAAAAAAAAGATATTCAGAAAATTTCTATTCTGTTGCATAAAAATAAATCCCTGATTGCTAGAAATCTTCCTCAGGCTAAGGATGACTCTCCTTCTGATGGAAGGTTCTGAAGGGAGCTCCCCAAGGCAACAGTCTCAGACTAAAAAAATGCTCTGCAGGTGAACCAAATCTCAGAATTATAGGGGAATTTCTCAATCACTCTAGCAGTCAAAGTGCTCCTGATACTTTTTATCTGCAGGACAGCCTGTGCTGCAGCTGTTTCGCAGGAGTCAGAACTCCCCAGGTTTCCGAGGTGGTCTGTGCACAAGGATTATAATACAAAAAACAAAAAAAAAACAAACAAAAAAAAAAAATCCAAAAAAACTCCCTCACCCCCCGCCAAATTCCAAGAAAATACCTAACAGGAGTTTTTTAGAATAAATCATCCGATGTTTCCAACCTGTGTTGTAGCTCCGGTGGTGTAAGAGCTGATGCTGCCAGGACATCTAGTGGCACACATACGTACTGCCCAGAGAAAGAACATTACTAGAAAAACAGATTTTTTTTTTTTTTTTTTCATGCTTCCAGATATTTCCTGGTACCAGTCCACGTTTCTTTGGCTGTTGGTGAGATTTCTCTGTTTGTTTTTTTACCTAAGAATATACAAGGGGGAAATGAAATTGTTAGAAAAAAATGTACAGGAACATCTGAATCATCTCTCTAAATAAAGATGGGACATAGTATACAATCTTGATAAAATAAAGGTCAAGGTCATTGATTTTTCTCTCCCTTTTCACCCTCACTTGCCTGGTCCAGTCCAGTTATTTATCTGTCTCTAGACAACAGAACTTGTACAGCTCAAAGGGAAAATCAGACTGTCTGAGTTTTGGGAGCTGAAAGCACAACACTCCTCACTGAAAAATTAGATTATTGTCATTGATGGCTTCCCATTTCATAGTCTTTCAATTGTTTTTTTTTTCTTTAGCAATGTGTTAACCAAAAAGCCATTTTAATTGTCCCTATTCATGTTCACTTTTCTTCTTGTGTTACTCTCATTTTGAGCAACAAGTAATAGAAACCAGGCCCAATCTGCTTTTTTTTTTACACACCTTGTAAATGTGACTACAACTATGAGTTTATATAGGTGCAAAATTGTTTAAGTAGGTGCAAAACTAATCCAGTAAAGCAGCAGAAATCCCTTTGTTTGTTACATATTTTTCTGGCGATATTCAAAGTCAATACTTTAACCCCAGCTTTAAATAGAAAAGCAATTTTCCTGTTGTTTGGACTACCTGATGTTCAGACGTCTGCTGTTGCCATAGCTCCCAGAAAGAAGCTGGAACTTGCTGGTAGATCCACGGCTGAGCTGGAAACAACCACTTCACCCCTCCCTGTAAACAACCATCCCACATCTCCCTGTGGACGATGCTGCAGGGCTGAGGTAGGAAAAGCTTCAGTCTTTTTTTTTTTTTGGGTTTTTTCTTTTTGGTCTCACCTCACAGAGGCTGGTCTGAGGGAGGCTCAGGGGGTTCCTTTTGGCCAGTGTCCCCCTCTGAGCCCCATGGCCATGGGGGGACACAGGTAACCCAGGGGGGACCCCTCTGCCAAGGGGGTCCCAGGGCTGAGGAGGGACCCACCACAGGGCCTGGCTGCTGCCATGGGCCTCACTGAGGGGTCTGATCCAGCCTGGGGGGCACTCTGAGCCCCATGGCCATGGGGGGACACAGCACCCAGGGGGGACCCCTCTGCCAAGGGGGTCCCAGGGCTGAGGAGGGACCCACCGCAGGGCCTGGCTGCTGCCATGGGCCTCACTGAGGGGTCTGACCCAGCCTGGGGGGCACCGTGGGGAGCAGCCTGTGCACAAGGGGAGCCCAGCAGAGCCCAGAAGGGCCTCAGGGGGAGAGAAGAGGGCAGGAAGCGCCTTCCCCATGGGGAAAGGCTGAGGGAGCTGGGGATGCTCAGCCTGGAGAAGGTGGTGTGGAGACCTCACAGCACCTTCCAGGATCTGAAGGGGTTACAGAAGCCGGAGAGGGACTTTTCTGCAGGAACTGAAGTGACAGGACAAGGGGGGAGCGGGTTCAAACAGAAAGAGGGAAAATTCAATCAGAATATTGCGAGGAATTTTCTCCCTGGGAGGGAAGCTGTCGCACAGGTCGCTCAGAGAAGGTGAGGCTGCTCCCCGGGAAGCGTTCAGGGCCGGGTTGGACGGGCTTTGGAGGCAGCGGGAGGTGTCCCTGCCCGGGCAGGGGGTGGCACCGGGTGTCCCCCGCGCTCCGCCATCGCCAACCCCTCCGTGATCCCTGACAGGACCCGGCCCCGCCCACCGCGGTCACGTGACGCGCCCCGCCCGACGCGCGGCCTCGCCTGACCCGGAAGCGGCGCGCGGGGGACGCTGACGCTGGAACAAAGATGGCGGCGCGCGGCGCTGGGGCCGTGCCGGGGCTGCTGCTGCTGCTCCTCCTCCTCTGCTTCTTCTGCGCGGGCCCGGCCCGCGCCCGCGTCCACCACCTCACCCTCAAAGTAAGGTCTGCGCCGCCCCCCGGCCCCGCTGGCTCGGCCCCCGGGTGCCCTGAGGGGAGCGGTGAGGCCGGCCCGGCTCCGCGCACCTCCCGCGGGCCGGGATTGGTCTCCCCACATCTCTGTTTTCGTTCTGCTGCGTGCCCCGAGCCTTCTTTCTTTTCGCTTTTCTCTGAGCTCTCCCCATGCGCCTCAGCCCGCCCGGGCCCCGCCTTGTTGTGCTTTGCCGTTGCCGTCCCGCTGCCTCTGCCCGCATCCCGCAGTCCCGGCCCGCTTTTCCCGGCTGCCTGTTAATAAAGTCGCGGGTAAAGCGTGTGAGGGGCCTCAGGATTGCAGCAGTTTGAGGCTGCAACTGCTTCACGTTCTGTTAACAGCGATGTGGTAAGGGTGAGCTGAGGGACAGGCTGCTGAAGGTGGATTTTGGTTGAGTTTCCTTTCAGCTGTGTTCGGCAGTGTCCTGTCACTGCTTTGCACTAACCAAGCCATTGGTAGAAGCTGAGGAGACTGATGCTGGCAGCTTTCTGTTTCGGTTCCTTAGACTATTGGATGGGCTTTGAAGGGATGATGTGTTAGGCTGGGACTATATTTGAGGGAAGCTCGTTGTTCAGGGTTTTTGACCCTGCAGGTTGGGGCAATGCTGTGCTCTGCCTCTTGTGCTCTGCCTGAGCCGCTGCCCAGCTGTGGGGCAGAGGAGCTCTGCACTGGGGTGATGCCTTTTAACGCTTCTGTGGAGCTCCTGGAAAGCTCCGTCAGTCTTCAGGATTTAAATTTTGTTTTGGTTGTCAACCACATGCAATATTCTGCCAGTAGAAACATTGGAAGGGATAATAAAGTGGTAAATGACTGGGTCCTGCATTGATGTGCTGTTGTAGGAGTTTAGGGGGAATCCAGGACTTTGCAACCTTTGGGCTACGATGACTGCTGGAGGTGTTCATGTCTTACTTGTGGGAAATTCTCTAGATCATGTTGTTGTTTAAAGTGCAACCACACAAACATTGTTGTACTTCAGGAGAAAGACACTTTTTCCTGAAGCAGTCAGTTAGGAGGCTTGTGCTGGTTGCATCATTGTTTTGAGGAATTTGTGACAAACACTGGAGGATTTCTCCTGGGGTGATTACCCTTTAGTAGAAGACTTTCCAACTTGCCTCAAGCAAATGTTTTCAGCATCGTGGCCTTTAGTCCCTATTAGGGACTGCCTGGATCAACTACTGAATCCTGTTTGTTTTTTTTTTTTCCAGTCAGAATGGGATATGGGTTTGGTTTGCAGATGTTTTGTGCAAACTGCAGCAAAGGCTGCAAGAAGTAGCAGTGAGTTAATGCCTCTGCCCACCTGCTTTATAAACAGCTTTATTGTTAGAGCAGTCTCTCCCTTCCTCCTTCATCCCCTGCTTTACAGCCTTTATGTAAACATCAGGCTCCAACAACTGAGTCCTTTCACAATGAAAACTCCTGTCGGGTGTTCTTGCCAGTGGCTCCTGCTTTGCTTGCAAGTGTGCATTGACACTGAGCCAAGCTAAAGGCCACAGTTTTGTGGGAGTGTTTGATATTAAATTTCCTCAAACAAGCTGCTATTCCTTAGTTGAGAATAGCTTCATTCTTGTATCTTTGTAATTACTGTGCCAATGTGAAGCTTTTTTGTTGTCAGAAAAACAAGCCACAGTCTGAGCAGTTTCCAATTCTAAAAATAACATTTTGTCTTTATAAAAGTATACAAAATAGGTGCATTTTTCTGCAGTAGAGAAATGATTTGTTTGAATTTTGCTGTTAGACTGACCTTGCCAGAGAAGTTCCTCCTTAGTAGCAATTGTTATCAGCTTCATTAGTTTAATTAGATATGTAAAAAAATCCCAGAACACCTCAACTAACAAAGCCTACCTCCTACAAAATAAACCCTACAAAACTTGGAAGTTATAGAAGACCAACAGAAACAATCTTCAGAGGATTCCAGAAGTAGCTGTAGTTGAAATGTTTCTCTTGACCAAAAAGAAGGCCTTTGTCAGATGTGGAATTATAGAGAAGATGCTGGTTTTCAGTGGTTGCTTGTAAATACCTGTGGCCTTTAAATGTTGATATGTTCCAGACTTCAATAGCTCAGGTTGAAAATACCTTTCACAATAATTCACTTAGTCTTACACAAATTATAAGCCTTCCTGATAGTCTCATACTAATAATAAGATTCTTTCCAGGTAGGGGTCAGCACTCTCTAGTGGAACTTTCACTGCACTGAGAGTGTGATCCCAATTAGGTTTAGGGTAAAATGGTAGAGAATATTTTTCTGCACATTCTGAGCTGCAGAATCATGGATTCCACTTCCCTGTAACCCCATTCAAATACTGCAGGATCACTTTTTATCCTACAGGAGTGGGAAGAACTGTGGAGGATTTTTATGGAAACAAGCTTGAAAACTTTGGGTGTTGGTTTGACTGTAAGCTGTTAGTGATAAGTCCCAGATCATCTCTTCTCAGTAGGCCAGGCTTAATTTTAAATTCATCCTATGTAAATTAAATTAATGTGTATATTAAAAATTTGGGTGCTGAAGTATTCACTTGTATGGGTTCACACCTTTGTTGTAAACTTAAATATTTCTCAAGTCAGTAGTCGAGTGATTATAAATAAAAGCTGGGTTCTTTCAACCCCATTAGTAAGCCAATGTCTTTAGGCTGTCAATATGTGGAGCAATAGATGCTCTTGCTGTTGCTTGGTGGCAACTGGTGACAGTGTGTGTGTGTGGGATCACTTAAAGCTGAAGGATTTGTGAACTAAATCTGTAAACTTTAAGCACTCAAAGCTGAGATAAAGCCAGTGAGGAAAGTGATGTGTGTTGTATATTAATTATCTGCTGCTGGTGGGGAGCATATCAGTAAATTAGCAGAGGGAATCACTTCATCTGAACTGAAGAGCTCTGTGAGTGCTCTGAATTGAGCAGCTGCCTCTGGTCACATTTGCAAGGTACAAAACCTTGTGTCTGGATGGCACTGTGTCCCCCTCAGATTCACCCAAATCCTTCCCTGTGCAGATGGGTTAAATACATCTGATGTGCCCTGTAAAGAGCCAGGATGAAGTTTCTGTGCTGGCTGGGAGGTTACAGGGAGTGCAGTATTAGAGGAACCAGGTGGGCTCTTGTTTCAAGCACATTTCATGACCTAGAACCTAAAGAGCTCTGATACTCTGTTAAACACAGCATCTGCTGGAAGCCCTGTGTCACTTAACTTTTTTTTTTCCTCTTCTGAGCATCAAGGGAGCCATCTGATTATTTGCCAGGTTAACTTGATTCTGTTAGGGTGATCTTACTGCAGCTGGATTACAGGTTAGCTGTGTCAGGATTAGTGTCCTGCTATTACAGTGAGGGATATTTATGAGTTGGGAATGTTTTGTGCAGAGGCGTCAAAATCAATTCTGGGGTCGAGGGAGAGAAAGAACTTTTTGTTCTTGTACAGTTCATAGCTCAGTCTTCCAGGACTGTCTCCAGAACAGTGTGCCTTTAGCAGCTGACTTCTCTTTTTAGAGTATTCTGCAGTCTGATTATCTTTTCCTAGAAGAAAAAGGAGGAAGCAACGTATTTTAATTTTTTTTTATTGCCAACTTGTCATATATTTTAAATTCCATTTCAAATTTGCTTTTTGATTTATTTTTTATTTCAAATGTTTGAAATTCCTTTTTAAATTTGCTTTTTGATTTCTGTTGCCTTGTTTCTGCTTTTCTTCCAATTAATGGCCCAGTAGGTTTGAGGGAACAGCTGCAGACGTTGGATGTGACCTTTTGTCATCTGATGTGGCAGCTGTGTGTGACGTCAGCTACTTTTCATGTGAGGTTCTTCATGGCCTCCTTATTTAAAAAAAAAAATTAAAGCTCACTGTACTTGAACCTTTATCAACTGAGCTGGGCATGAGAAGAGATCAATTGCTATGATTTCTTGTCAGACTGAGAGGAAATTATTCTGCAGCTAAACTGGGAATAGTGGAAGGAATTAGATTTTTCCTGCTAGAGAAACTAACCCAAGTAATTCTGGTTTTGGTATTTATTATCTTCTCATTTTTTATTTATTTTATGCCAAAAATAGTTTGGAGGTGTGGAACTATATATAAAACTTTATTTTCACACATAGTTTTCCAGTGTATTAATATTTGCCTGTCCAAACCCTGACCCTGCCTAACACAGATGATGTGAGATGGTGACAATGCACTTGCTAAACACTTGGCCAAACCCCAGCTCTTGGTTAGGTAAGACCCCCAAAGTCTATTTCCTCTTCAGTCTGTGGCAATGACAGTAGCTGTCAAACAGCAGCTGTCTTGATGTGTCTGCAGTTACTTCAGGGGATTTTGCTGTATACTTTTTAGTCAGTGATGCCAGATGTTTGAATTCTTCCAGAATTTTGCTTACATATTTCCCAGTAGCATGGCCAGCCAGTGAGCAGAAACATGTCTGTTTAAAGTTCTTGCTGTTCAGGTTATTGGAAAAGTTGGTTCATTCCAGTGAAATAGTAGGTTACATCTGAAATTATCCTGAAGAAATTTGCTGTTTGCATAATGAGATATTTTGCATGAATATTCAAGTGTCAATCACTCACCCTGCTTCCCCTTTGCTGCAGCAGATGACTCTGCATGTGTTTATAAACTTGCTTTCCATTCTAACAGGATGATGTGAGGCAGAAAGTGCACCTGAATACCTTTGGCTTCTTCAAGGATGGTTTCATGAGAGTGAATGTCAGCAACCTTTCCCTGAAGCCAGCACCGAGCCCTGCTGACATGGACACTTTATCAGTGAGTTTCTTCCTATGAAACCTCCTGTGACATTTTCCTCCACTTGTCTGAGGTGTCAAATCCAAACTTGTGACGCTGTTGGTTTTACTTCCCAGCATGAGCCAATTATGAGGATCTGTGTATTGAGATTTATCCCTGAGCACTCTCCATTCTGCTGTAAGGATGAATCTTTAACTTATGGGATCCTCTGCTGAACTCACTGCACACATCTGTAACTTACATTTGAATATCAATTTCCTAAGAGTCCTCTGATAAGTTTTTTCAGTGTCATGTTGCATTGTAATTCAGCTTGTGATCATGGTGTCAGTAGCTTTCCAGAACAGTGACAGTCTTATTTTAACAGAACTCTAATATTAATTACATGTTATATATCATGTTATGTTAGGGGTTTTAATAGAGAGACTGAAATACTGGATTAGATAACAGACCTGAGTTCTTACTCTGCTGCACAGTTTTACCTCTTCATTGTTATAAAGTATTAAATGTTTTTGTCAAGCGAAAACATGTGGAATAATACTGAAATAAGTTAAAATGTTCAGAGACAGAAGGTACTCCAGATTTAGTTTGGGTTTGAATCGTGATTTTTTTTTTTCTGGATGGATATGGACCTGTTTGTAACATTTGAATGTATTTTTCTGCCTAATTTGATGATGAGAAAATACCTGAATTGCACCTTAAATGTAGGTTAACTTGTTTAGAAAGCAGTATTTTTGACTCTTTAAGTGGTGGTTTGGCTTCTATTTGACAGATTCTTCTCAATTGTCTCATAGGTGGGATTCAGCTTGGATCGAACAAAGAATGATGGTTTCTCCACTTACCTGGTAAGAGTAAGGGAAGTGACCTTGCTTTTCTGAGATGGGACATTTCATAGTCCACCTGACTGGGAATGGCTGGAAGAAATAAAAAAATAAAAAAGATAGGGGGACTTCAGACACGGGCAGGATGAATTTACAATTTGCTGGACTAAGAATGGTAACCTCTGCCTGGAGGGGAACATGTCCAGAGGGCACTTCAGAGATGTTTTGTTCATGTTACCAGGATGAAGAAGTGGATTATTGTATCTTGAAGAAGACCCCAGAGCCAGATGTCTCTGTTGTAATCCTACTTCTGGAAATCCAAAATAAAGTGTGAGTAAAGAGTGTACAAGATAATTTAAAGTTACTTCTTCAGTTGAAGATAATGTCACACCTTTTTTTAGGGCCTTAGAAAGCTTCTGTGCATGTAGGTTGTTTTTTTCTATTTTTTTGGTTTTTTTTTTAAGGGGTTACATGACAGTTGAGGGGAGATGAGTGTAAAAGTAAAATATCTGCAGTATAAAATGGTCCAAGAATTCTTCCTGCATATTGGACAGCAGGCAAAAACACCCTACCTTAATTGTGCTGAATGAGAATAATGAGCTTTGATGTCTTGGGTCACTTTTACACTCAATATACAATTTTATTGTTTGTCTTGAATTACGTTTTATTATGGAAGTACCTTCAAGTCTACATTGCTTTCTTTTGCAAGAGCACATGTGTGGTAACATAGTTTCTAGTGAGACTCTGCTTTACCAAAGCTGAAGAAACTTGATTTTCTTCATCTCTTGTATGTCATGTAGAGGTAGAGTGTGACTTTTCCCACACTGATCAGTTCTGCTGTGAGTCATGATCTGGTTCTTGCCTGTTCTTTGTAGTACAAAAAACAAGTCAAGACAAGTTGATTTTCCTTTATTGGGTATATGGCTGTGACAGATAGCCTCTTTAAAAATGTTGGTTTACTTTCATTTTGTAATAAAAGCTTTTTTTTTTTTTTTTTCTTTAGGATGAAAGTACGGTTCTCTTCAGAAGCTGCTTCTTTGTTACCTAAAATTTTATTTGTATCTGAGGAAAATGGTACTGCCTTAAATACCAAGCTGCTAAAAACTTCTGAACTGAGCAGTGATTCTGGTCAAAATCCTCCAAAGCCCAATGAAAATGCAGGTGGCAAAGGTAAGCCAGCTAAACCTGACCTGTGTGCACTTTCAGTGCTGTGCATCCAACACTGAGTTGTGGTCACATTCTGGGTTCCCCTGGGGCTAGAACATAATGTACATCCTGTGTAAACCTGTGCACAGAGCTGCCTGTGGGGCTGGAGTCTCCTGCTCAGTGATTTGTGTGCACCAGTCCTGTTGATCCCTCAGAGGGACAATGAGTGTTGGAGGCCTTCAGTGCCTCTGAGAAGGGGTTAACAACTTGTTTGTCTTTTGTCTGGCAAAAAGAAGGCTAAAGGGGAATTTTATGGCCACCAACAACTAGTTGAAGAAAGGTTAGGAGGACAATGATTTCAAGCAATTTTTAGTAGTGGCACACAATGTCTGTTTCCCTTTATTAAGTCTTGTATGTCTGAGATGGGATGTTAAGACAGAAAGTAAGTAAAATAAATAAGATACCTTTCCTAAATAAGTATTCCAGTATTGTAGCAGCTAATTTGTGCATTCCAGTCTCCATATTTTGTGGTTTAAATGCTTGACAAAGTAAAACCAGTGCCAACATCATACAGCTGACACCAGGTGTGCTTTGAGTCAGAAGGTGGATTTGTCTTCACAAGTCCTTTCCAGCCAATATTTGTATGAGTTGGTGTCTGTCTAAACAGTTGGACTCCTATGACTTAGAGACTATGGGGTGGGAGGAGTAACTGTATCAGTAATCTTTCTAGGGGGCACAAACCTTTGTCTGGCTTCCAGGCCAGCAGACAAAATAATTTTATAATCTCAGCTCTAATGGGATTAGCTCATGTTATCCCTTCCTGGCAGAGTTTAGACTTCAGATCAGACTGCTGAGCAGTCTGATCTGGAATAGTCTGAGTCTGTCTTGGCCTGTCATGTTCACAAGCTTTGATACCATTCAAAAGCTTGGACAGCTGTTGTAACAAGTCAAGAACCAAGGGTGGATGGCACTGGAGAGAATGGATCTGGCAGCTATAGTTTTGCTTTCTCTGGTGTAAAAAGTGTAGCATGATTGTGGACAGTGCACTGAGGTGTGGGAGCCAAAAGCAAAGCTCAAGTCTTGAACTTTTGCTTCCTGGTAGAAAGGGATGGCCTAATGTTTGGAAAGCTTCTTATAGCAGTAGAGTCAAACTGTGAACTTGACACGCTGCTCTTCTGAAGGCTCCTGTCACCTCAAGTCCAGAGGAAATGCTGACCTGGCAAGTCACCTGGGCTTTTGTGTTTTATTTGTATTTTTACTGGGAGCTTAGTGGAGAGCTGTGAATCTATTCCTTCCTTGTGGTTAATTAGGATTTCCATATGTTTGTCAGGCCACGTATTAATGTTCAGATTGAGATTTGTCAGTGAGATTAACAGTACTTAGTCATAACATAAAAAATCAGAGCTGTAGGTTGCATCTGGTTTAGATCACCTGCCTCTGGTCACTCTCACCAGAGAGGTTGGAAAGATTTCTGGGGTAGATTTTTGCAGGAGGTGTAAGAATAGAGAATCATATCCTGGCATTGAGGATGCATTCAGAATGAATGCTGGCTGTGGGAAGAGTCCTCTGAGAATAAGGAGAGACTGGGAAAGCATCTCTGTTAATGATTAGCTGGGAAACTGCCATGCAGACAAGTGTAGGAAGATGTGAGTAAGGTATTGACAACGTGGTTTCTGAGGATGTCTAAATGCAAACACTAAATGTACCATTAACACTTTTATCTCTAGATAAGAAGTCCAAACGAAGTACAACATCCTCCCAGGTAAGAAACTATCTGGAGTTCTCTTTCACAAAGAACCTGGGGGAATATTCTAGTATAATGATAGCAGAAAAGTGGAGAGTATTTGCTGTTGCTCTCAGCCTCCACTGTAAATATACAGAATGCAAATTTGATTGTCTGGTTGATGTAGCTAAATGTTTTAGCTACCTGCTTAAGGAAATCTAAAGGTCTCTTTTCCTTTTCCCAGAGCATGGTAGAACAAGAACATCCTGTACGCAGTGAGGAAGGAACTTTTTCATTTCAGGTAGGATGTCTGCCAGTGTCTAAACTCAGTTCCTTCACTGTCCTACTTTGGAAAAGTGAAAGTCTAGGGTATAGATGTCTCTGATAGCAGCAGTCTGCCTGAAAATTTACTGAGCTAAACATCATGATGGAAATCTTTCTTTGTAAGTTGTGGGAGCTGCTTTCAAATTTGCTTTATTGTGACACTGTTCTAAATATCAGTCTATGAGCCTCAGCATATTAAAGTTTACTGTGATAGTAGTGCAAATTGCTGATAACAAATAGCTGTGACCTGACTGATGACTCAAGGGGAAGATCTTCTGTATGAAGCCAAACTAATGCTTTGTTTGAGTACCCTGGTTCACTTGTGATGGTTGGTTACTACAAACACATTTGAAATTCTGTTGTCTGACACAGATCTCATTTCCAGAGCTATCACAATTTGCATAGTTGAGGGAGGAACAGAAAAGCTGCAGGGCAAGTATAATAAAAATTTTATGCTCTCCCATGTCAAATATATGATACTTGTGGTTATCTTTTCTCTGTGGTGAACAGACTTTAGCACTGACACTTAACAGGCTTGGATTACCAGAGTGCATAATCCTGGATAGGTGCAATGATTTTGCATCTGGAGTTCTGTTGAAACTTCCAGATGTGCTGCTGTCCTCAGAGCAGTCTGTTTGCTGAAGGGAACCAGCTGACCTCAAATGACTGACTTGTTTCATGCTTCAGTAGACATGACTTCCTACCAGGGCAACCCTGTTGTGAATGAGAAGAATGCTGACTTCTCTATTCCTTATTTTCAGTTCTTTTTTAACATCAGCTCGGATAAACAAGAAGGTCTTTACAGCCTGTATTTCCATAAGTGTGTTGCCAAGAAAGGGTCAGCTAATGATCAGCTGCTGTTTAGTCTTGATGTGAGTATCGCTTCTAAAGGATAATTAACTTGTTAGCTTAGACTGCAGCATCCAGCTTCCATCTCCAGCTTGTAACCAAGCACACACTGCACATGAGTGCACATATGGGGTGGGAAGTGATTCAGAGTTGTGTGCCAGTCTCTGCAGTGACATTTCTGAAATAAGTGACTACTGTAAAAATAATTAAAATACTGTTTTTGCAGAAATGCCTGGAAATCTGAAAGCTGAATGTAGGCAGAGTTAAGTTTACACAGTTGTGACCTGATGCTGTAACGAGATGGAAGTTCCAACAGCTGCTTGTGTTTTGCTGCACTTAAAAGTCACTTTTCTCTTTACGTGATTGCAGATATTAAGGCTGTTGCTGCAATGTAAATTGTTGGTATTTGAATTCAGTGTTTTTGCTTTTTCTGGCCTAATTAAAGATGTGTTTTTATGGTGTTAGATACACATCCTAAAGGCAATATGTTCTAGCAAATGCCTCCTCTCTTTTGATGTACAGGGGTTTGGTCCTGTGTGGTTTTGGTTGTTATCAGAGCTTGGGCTTTCCCTTTTTTCCCTTTCCTGTGCTTATGCTGGTATGTAATGAACTGGTCTGATATGAATCCTCTCACTGATTGAGATATCTCAGCCACATCAATCCCTGAGCTGCTTTTTACACATTTATGTTAATACTGCTGCAAGGGAACATGGAGGTGATAAAACTTAGCAGCCCTAACTTGACTCAGACTACTTCAGAGTTGCTTCTGAAATTAAAGGTTTAGAAGACCAGCTTTCCTGAATTGCTGTGTGGGTCACTTTGACCCACTGAAGAAATTGGAAGGAGAACAAAATGAGGATGATTGATCTGCTGGAGTGTACTTAGAGATGCAGGACAGCTTCAGTACTTCAAACCAGACTTGCTGCATGATTTTATTCAAGTCCTAGCACATATGACTAAGCCACTTAGGGGTATAAATAGAATACTAAATAATGCTTCTGTTTTTTCAGTCCCAGGAAAACAGGGTGGCAGCCCATTGTAGATATTGTTTCCAAATCAAAGGTGGGCAACTTGTGACGTTTGCTAGAGAGAACAACTATTCTGTGGGAAAATTACCTCCCTGAATTATGTTGCATAACTGAAACATCATTTTCTAAGGGGATTATTCTTGTGGGAATAGTTTTACAAAATGTTTTGAGATTCTTGAGGATAAAAAATAGGTTTTGTTTTTTTTCTCTGAGACTCATAAGTCAGAAAAGCTCACATTAAATGAGTGAATCTGATTGTGAAATGTAATTGTTAACTCAGTTCTTTGACAAAATGATTTTTTTCCCAACTGTACATGTAACACACCTTTAATATTCAGATAGATATTACGGAAAAGAATCCTGAAAGCTACCTCTCAGCAGGTGAAATCCCACTGCCAAAACTTTACATTTCCATGGCTCTCTTCTTTTTCCTGTCTGGGACTGTATGGATCCACATACTTCGTAAGCGCAGGTAAGTTCAGTGTCTGTGACAAGTAGGGGCCTACCTTGTTTGTTTTTTATTTTTCATTCTTCTTCTTGTAATGCCCAATTCACAGTCAGATTTGATCACGTAAAAGTCCAAATCTGGATCCGATTTTTATGTTTAATACACATAGTTTATATCTGAAAATTGCTTCAGTCAATATTGTTGTTGCAGACTGTCATTTTAAACTTCCCAAATCTCATTGGGAAGGTTCTGTAGGTAGTGTGCATATTGTAGCAAAAAATAGACAGGAAATTCCTATAGCTGATGTCAAAAGGAGATGACTTTGAAAATAATGGAAAAAAATTCATCACTTTTCTTCTATGGCAGTAGAGAGCCATAAGGTGATTGTGGTTTGAATTATGTTTAGCAAATTTTCCAACAGTTAAGATATATATACATATATGCGGGATATTCTTATTAATAATTTCAATTATCCAAGCAGTAAGAATCAGGGGTTTAGAACATGAAGTTGAATAGTGCTCAGGATGTGGCAGAAACTTGGACTGCAGCATTAAGGGGAATATTTTTATACTGATGGTCAGCTTGGCCTGGAAGCAACTGCTTGACACTTACAGATTTTAAAGAAATATCCTCAGAAGCTGAAATTTTTAATTCTGGCTTTTAAGTAATGCTAGTTTCTTTTTTTTTTTCCTTCCCAGAAATGATGTCTTTAAGATCCACTGGCTCATGGCAGCCCTTCCTTTCACCAAATCATTGTCCTTAGTCTTCCACGCGGTGCGTAAACATCCTTCCCTGAAGTTGTTCAGCTAGGAAGTAGAACTGTAAAATCCAGGTCATGCTGTTAGGGAAATCTGCTTTGGAGAGAGCACAGTAGGAGGGAGAACTGGTCTTATCACTGAAGCATTAGAACTGGACTGCAGCTCTTTGGTGGAAGTGTTTATTTTCATCAGCAAATTCTTACTTTAAATACAGTTGAAATCATGGCCTGAAATGTTAAAGCAGCAAGGGTTGGGGGTTGAATGAATTCCACAAATTGTAATGTTTTGGCCATCTGCTGTGGGCCTGAAAGCTTGGACTGTGCTGCTGCTGCTTCAGCTCCAGGACTTGTAAATATTAATGAATGAAAACTTGTTTGTAAAATTCAAAGGCAAGGAAGTATTATGGTGTAGGGTGATAGGCCTCACCTTATCAGCTCTGAGACTTCCTATAGATAATGTCCCTGAATTGTGTTGACTTTCCACTGGAAATATCTCATGAACAAAGGAAATGGCAAGCATTTGATCCTTCAGTATTTGTGCCAGGCATGATCTTTACCTCTGTGCCCATGGTTTTATACTTGCTACAAATATTTTTCAAGTGAATCTGGCTTCCAGTGAAAATGAAACTAGCAAGCCTCTAGTCATCTAAAGCAATTGAACCTGAAAAAATGAATGAAAAAATAGGTTCCAACTGCAGTTGTTCCACTGTAGTTAAGCAGGGGAGTTGTGTGGGAAGGATGTAGATTGTACAAGATACATCCACTAGCACTTAGGTAATAGAGCAAATGGAAATGATCTCATTGTTGCTAAACAAAAGTAGAATGTGTTGGAAGGAAGTGCTCTCTGAATGTGACAGAGCTGGGTTTGTACACATTGTCTAGAAAGTGAAACTGGCAGTGGATGTGGAGCAGACCTGTTTTAAAGGGTGGGGTGTCAAAAAGCAATTTGTAAAGTGCTGTATTTTCTGCTTCCAGATCGACTATCACTACATCTCTTCTCAGGGATTCCCCATCGAGGGTTGGGCTGTTGTTTATTACATCACTCACCTGTAAGTATGTCAAAAGATTGATGTGATAGATTCAAATTGCCACAGGGGCTGTCTCCCTCCTGTACAGAGTGGGAAATCTTTGTTCTCATGCAGACCACAGTACCAAAGACTCAGCAATCAGCCCTGTGTGAAGGGGAAAGCTCCACTTACAGAGGGCAGCTGCAGAGAATTGGCACTCTGTGGGTGGAGGAGTAAAAGGATAACAAATGCTTTACTTTTCTTTGTTCACACTAATATTCAAGTATCTAATTTGCTCCTGGTGTGAATGGTAAGTGGATACAGCTGTCAGTATTTGCTGCTGTTCACAATGGTGAATGGATGACTCCCCCAAGAAAAGATTGCATATATTGTGAATGAAGCCTAATATTGCTCTGAGATACAGAGTTGTAGCAAGTACATCTGCTTCACTGTTGTGGGATGGATAAGTGCTTGCCAGAATTATGGATGGGGAAGCATTTGTTTGGGTTTGTGGCTTTATTGGCAGTGGGAGAAACCTGGGCAGAAGAGGAAGTGTGATAAAATAAAATAGTCTCTCACTGCAGCGTCTGTTTCTCTTCCAGACTGAAGGGAGCTCTTCTGTTCATCACTATTGCCCTCATTGGCACAGGCTGGGCTTTTATTAAACACATCCTGTCAGATAAAGACAAAAAAATTTTCATGATTGTCATCCCACTTCAGGTGAGGACTGAGCTGATACTTCTTGTCTTGTGGGAGTGCTGCTTGTGCAAACTGGAAGAGGCTATGAAAGCTTCACACAATACCATGTAATTCTTGCTTGTATGAGCCTGTTGGCTATTTCCTAGTCCAGAAGTTATTGTTGTTCTCCCAGGTTTTCTCCCATATTGATCATGAGATAATAGTGATCAAACAGTTTCAGCAAATTAAAACTGTCTGTAAGGAGTGAGACAAAACTTGGGCTGGGAAACAGTGCTGAGTAAGTAGGGGAATGAATTAAAGTTGTCACTGCTGAAATGCTTGCTGAATGTCTTAATGAAATAAAAAAATGGGAAAAACAAGACTTGCAGGTCTGTTGGGTCTGAGGGAAACATTCCCAGTGGTTCAGAGTGCTCAGTGCTGGTCTCCTACTTGAGGAACTGAAGTATATAGGAGAACAGCACTTCTGTTTGTATGTAGAAGAGATTTTCTGCCATTACAGGTGCAAGCCCTTAGCAGAGGTATATATAATTAGTGTTTGAGGCTCTTACAGAGCTCAGGTGTGGAGTAAAAAAGATGGTCAAAAAGATGAACATGTAACTTTTGGATGTAGAGCTGTAGAAAAATGACTGATGTTACTGGCTGGGCTTTTGCTGAATTGGCAGCTCACCTGTAGAGGCTCCTTGGGCAGTTTCTAAACCACAACCATGTCTTGTTGTGTAGGTACTGGCAAACGTGGCCTACATTATCATAGAGTCAACAGAGGAGGGGACAACTGAGTATGGGCTGTGGAAAGAAATCCTGTTCCTGGTGGACTTGCTGTGCTGTGGAGCCATCCTGTTCCCAGTGGTATGGTGAGTTGCTGGATGTGGAAAAACATGTGAACTAATGGGCATCAACAGCTCTGCCAAAGCACAACAGCTCTGTGGTCCTGTGGAGTCGAGCAGTCTATTAACTTCTACAGACCTCATCAGCATTAACACTTCAGTCTAGTGCTGTGGAAGATGCTGTTTTTGGGGATGTTAGAGTGGGGATAAATGAAAGTGGGTAGCAGTTTAAATGTGGCTAACACTGTGCAGACTGTAGGTGCTTTTGAGACTTGGAATTTTGCAGAAGTGTTGACTCTCTAAATTGAAAAATGGGATTTGACTTCACTGACTGAGATGAGATACTTGACTTCTAAATTTCAAAATAGTAGTGTTGTCTAAGATCAGGGCTGCCTTCAAGCAGAGGAGCTGCATGTTTATTTGACTGTTTATAAGAAATAATCCCACAGGGAGCATTTCCCCGCCCTTCCTTCCACTCTACTTGGCAGGGAGTAATGTTGGTTATATAAAACTCAACCAAAACACAGATAATTCAGATAAACACTATTGTTGCTGCTTGCCAGTTAGCCAGAACATTTATCTTCTAAATGCATTTTGTCTTAATTGGATAAACAGCTGGATTTAAAGGAGGATATTAAGGAGCTTCTAGCTCCTTGGTTAGTAAACACAGAATATTCATATTTTTCCTCCAGTATCTCCATTATTTTTTTCTGAAATGCAGATTATATAAATATCTGATGGCATGTCATCACTCTAGAATGTAACTCTTGAGTGTTTCAGAGGTGTAGCTCAGTAGAGGGAAATAAGCTTCAGTTTGACTTGTGAAGGTGGGTTTCAACTGACCTTCTCTTCCCCTGCACACTGCTGGTGGCCTTCTGCCAAGACTGGGAGATGTCTTCCTAGAAATTTGCACTACCCACGTGTCCTTCCCCTTGCTCCAGTCAGAATGCTTCAGCTCTGAGGTTCAGGAGCATTTGGCAATGGTAAATAAAAGCTTAGGGATATTAACTTCAATTGCAGAGGGACTCAATCTCCCATGAGAAAGGTGTTTCTGCAGTCACAGTTCTTGCTACCTAATGCTGGGATCTGTATATCCAACCTAGTGAGGTGTTGGTACAAAACTTATTTCCATAAAGGAATTGTATCTGAAGAACAAATGTGAGCTGTCTTATAACTGTTTATGGTGTGCAGCCAGTGTTCCTGCATTGCCTTGGTGCCAACATAAACAGGCAGTGAAGCCCCTGACATAAAATCCTGCCCCTTTTTCCTCTGGATAGTGTCACTGCAGCTGGTGGGATGACTCATGTCAGCAAGGTAACTAAGACTTGTCCCCTGAATTTACATTCCTATAGGGTAGTTTCTGTTACATAAGTTGCCTCTGTAGACATGTAAGCTGTAATCAACTATTTAAATGGAAAGACCTTAAAAGAGCAGTGAGATGCCAAATGTTTGGCAGCACTTTGAAGAGTAGCTCAGCTTAATTGTACATTATGCTGGAAAATGCCCCAGTTTCTCACTCTGCTCCCTCCCTCCTACAAAGCCTTCTGTAGGCTGAAGTAGGTTTTAGCAATCTGCTTTCTTAATCCCAGGGAAATAGAGGTACTTGAGCTGACTGCCTGAGCTGGGGGCATGAGGGTGAAGTGTGTGCAGTGCTAAGCACAGTTAATTATGAGCATACTCCAGCCATAAAGAGCTAACAAAACTTGTCAGTAATCTAAAGGACTACTGTGAAAAGAGAGTGTAAAACTTATCATTAACTTATTCTTTATTTTTTAGGTCAATAAGACATTTGCAAGAGGCTTCAGCAACAGATGGGAAAGGCAAGTAATCTGTATTCTTTCTCCTCTTTTATGCTATGTGTTACAATGCCAGAATTTCAAACACGTGATGCTGATGTAAAAACTAAACTAAGGCTATACATCTACACTGCATTAGTGCCACTCTGCTTTTCCTCAGTGTGCTCATGGGAATAACTTTTGGAAAATGACCTTTTTCTTGTATTGCTTTAATTATCAGAACTGCAGTGTATAACCCATTCTCTGCTACTTGCACAGCTCTCAATGCTCAAGCTAAACATGGCATCTATAGTAAATCATCTTGACAGATTTGCCATTTTTTCCTCACTTGAGTGTTCAGAAACAGAACTAGAAATGAAATCCAGAATTGCTGACTATTAGCCCAAATAGACACTTATTTCAATTTCTATTAGCCCAAATAGACACACTTATTTCCATTTCTGCAGAAATGTATTCCTGACAGAATAGAGGGAAATAAACCTCATTATGAAACAAAACATAACTTGGCATTCAGTATAGCCCAATTCCTGACTTGGTCCATGTTTGTACAGCAGCTCCAAGGGCTGCCTGTGGAAAGTGAAGTTATGTTTATTGTAGCACTGAGAAGGAGCTGATGGATGGAAAGGCCAAATGTGGCTGCTGTAGAGTGTGCTTTTCCTGCCTTATCTGCTTATTTCTTCCGGATTAGTTCCTTGGATACATGCTATGGAGCACAGAACTGGCTTCCTTGGAAGCAGGCAGCTACTGTAAATGCAGGTGAACCCAGTGGGAAGAAATGATGATGTCTGACTCCAGTTCAGAAGGCTGAATGATTTCTTTATTATAACTGCACTATAATACATTAATATACTATTTAAAGGAGATACTACAACTACAAACCTGCTTTTTCTAACTACCACATCTAACTAACTCACAACTCGTGACCCTCTCTCCAGAGTCCAGACACAGGTGGATTGGCTTGGCCATCAGGCTCAAACAATCCTCACCAGAATCCAATCAAGCAATCACACCAGGTAAACAATTCTCCAAACATATTCCACATGGGAAAAACAAGCAGCAGAAATAGAGATTGTTTTCTCTTTCTTTCCTCTGTGCTTCTCTATGAAAAATCCTGAAACTGAGAAGAATGTGCCTGCCACAGGCATCCTTTTCCATCTTCTGTCATTCAGTGGTTTACTCTTCAAAGCTTCATTTGTAGAAGGTCATTTGTTGGCAAACAGCCTTTTAAACTTCAGTCACATCTTTCAACTCTTGGCTCTCCTTTCTGGAATTCTGTAGCCAGGTCTGGATTCTTTTTCCAGCCATTTCCTTGGCTTTCACAGACACTTCTGCACTTCACTGCTGATTGTAGATAAAATGTAAGGCTGGGTACTGAACTTAGCTCTGTGCAGACCATAGATTAGTTCATTTTTTGCCATCTGTTAAATTTAAACAATACTTATGGTGAGCCTAGCATGCTTTCTTGATTTTCCAAGCTGTTAAAAAGCCACCAAACCACAACCCTACAAGTTACCTACCCCTAACCTAATGGTGGAAAATTACTAATTTCTAATAGAAACAAATGTTAAAAAGGTCAGTTATCAAAGTCTAATATAAATGTTATTGGTAGCTTTGTTATCAGTGTGTTTGCTTGGGTTCAGTGACATTTACTGATGGATTTGTTTTACCTTGTCCACTGAGCATATGTTCTGGAGTATTTATGTTCTTACCTTTAAAAAGTGTGATAAGTTCAGATTTCCTTGAAGCAGTCTTTCTTCTGAGCCAAGGACTTCACACATGTCAGGCCTGGTTCTTAGCTGGGTAGCTGTGGAGCTGACTGTCCTGATGGTGAGCACACAGTAGTTAATGCATGTAATTAAGACAGAAACCCTTTAGATCGGTGTGGCCCCATGTGATCCCCGTGTACCTACTTTGGTGGTTATCACAAGATGGTGCTGTGGAGTTTGATAAGCCTCAGACATGCTGGGAAGGAGAGAAGTGAGGTGGCCAACAGCAGGGATGTTCAGTGTACAGGCTCAACCTATCCACTGTGCCTCATACCAGATGAAATCCAGATCTGAATAAATCCAGGCAGTTCTATAGGATGCACCGTGGTGTGTAAAAAATGTGGAAGGAAAAAAAATGGTAATTTGAGAGGAACTGGCTGTGTCTTTACAGCTAGTCAGTGCTATGCACAGTAGCACTTAAGGTCTGGTTTAGTCCTGTGTTTTGTGTTGTTCGCCATGGGTGATAATGCTCTTTCTCTTGAATGTTGCTTGTGAATCACCTACTGCTGTTCCCAGCTTTACCTACTGGTGTTGCCGTCTGTTTTGCAGATCCTGCAAGTTCAGTAACTGTGTATTCAGGGGAACTTAGCAACTATGTTATGCTACACTGATAATAAAAGAATAGCTAAGGAATGATTTTTCAGGGAAAACATTGCACAGGCTGAGAGCAGATTGTGGCTGCAGTGCTGGGACTCACTTGTGAAACACAATCTGGTTGGACTATTTAGAGGCTGTTGATAGGAGCCCACGGGGAGCAAGTGAATGGCAATGTGATGCCAGAAGCAGAATGTTACCTAGTGCTGTCATGCTGCTAGTGTGTCTGCTTGAGAAAACCAAAAATGATTTGGTTGCACTATAAGAAAGTGAAATCATTAATGTTTGGCTTATCAATGAATTCTCTTTACTAGAACCACATGCTCTGCAAGCTTCCTTTGGAGGCCCTGTTCTTCAGAGGGGCTGCTCAATGTCTCAACTTCTCATGGAAATAAAAAATAGAACTAGTGGTGCTTAGTATTAAATCATGAGCATTTTTTTTCTTTGGCAGTTTAAAGCAGTTTTCTCCTGAAGTAGTAAAAGTTACTGGATCTTCTCATATGCAGATTAAATGTCCTATGGTTAGAGCTGGCTGGATTGTGTGCAGACACTGCTAGCTGGGCTGCCTCTGGCCTGCTGGGTTTTATTGTCTAGTCAAGGGCTGCTTTCCTCTTACACAGCCTTCATTAACTTATAGGATGTATTGGGGAATTATATACTACACAGTCAGTAGCTGTTTTTCCTGGCACTGAGTCTTCGGGTGACATCCTTGCTGGTGACAAAGACCTAAGGAAAATTATTTTTTCTTCCTTGCATCTGTTAGGACTAACAACTCCAGGACTTTATGGCTCAGTATCCTGGTGGTGTTTCCTGACTGTTTATTGTGACCTCTTCCAGCTGCTTTTCCACCTGTTTATTAGGTAGCAGTCCCCTAGGTCATGTGGCACCCATGACTGGAGTGTGACTGGACTAGGAATGAAGCAGATTGGGATTTACCAGACCTTTAGTCTGGGCTTGTCATAGGCCTTTGTTCTAGCAACCTACAATTAATAAAAGAGGCTGTTATAAGTGGCACTGATTTGGAGTCACTAGCTAATAGTAATTTTAACTGGATTAGATATTTTAAAAGAAAAGCAAAGGGGGAGAGCTAGAGAAATGGGTCTAAAGCCATAATTATCCATTTGGCAGTCAGGTCCAAGGAGACCTTACATACCCAGATGCTATGGATTGCTAGTGAAGAGTAGGCAGGGCACAGTGCTATGGCTGAGTTTGAGCTGCCTGGTGGTTTGCTTTTTTCCCTTGAAGGTGATCTTTAAAGCAGTATATCTGACCTACACAGGCTTCTTATCTTGCACAGCAGTGGGCGTAAACATCCCATTTTTAGAATCTTTTTTCTTCCCCTTTTAAAATCGCCACCTTCAGACTTAAGCAAGTGCTTAGCTACACCTTTGATCTGTCATTATATCTTCCTTCAGGTGGGAGCCTTTGCTCTCTGTCCATTTGTAGATCTGCATTGCAAATGTCTTGCAGATTTAAGGAAATCAGCCTTGCAAACTGACCTAGAATTGTTCAGCATACAAAGCTGCTCAGCTGCCACCACCTTGTTTACATGCATCTTGAGAAAAGAGAGGGAGTATATATATTATTTATACATCATTTTTGTTTGAAGCTCCAAGTTTTTGGTCACTGGACCTCTCAAGTCTCATAGAACTCCCTTGTGATCATATCCCCTGTTGTTTGAGGGCGGAATGGGTTGGAATGCAGTTTGTTCTGCTGGTACCTGTGTGTTTGTGATGAGAGATGTGACATGGCACACTCCAATCATGGGTTGCTGTTTTCCTGGAGCACTGCAGTTACAGCTGGCAGCAGAATTAGGGGAAATCCGTGACAGCCTGTTGCTCCCAGGCATCATTCATTCCCTGTGCTCTGTGCAGTGGGCAAATGATGATTAATGATTTCGTGCTTGCCCCCATGTCAGGAAAAACCATTTGCAGTATTCAATGTCTTCCTGCTGCTGTGCCATGAAAATGCTGTGAACAAAAAGCCTGGTCCTGTGTGGTGCAGAGAAGCCCTTGCTTGGCTGGGCTCAGCACCACTTCCAGGTGCCCCAGAGACCTGTCCAGGGTTGATGTGGCAGGTCTGTGTTGTAGATTCAGGGCTTATCCTGTGCTTTGGGTTTTCATCTGACCCTGGTGGAGCACTTTTGTGCCAAATGGCTGATGTGGTTCAGGACATTCAAGATTAAGGAGTCTGTGCCACCTTCTTCTTGGTGACACTGAGCCTTGCTGAATCTGTCTGACCTCTTCTTTCTGGTACAGGAATGCTTTTAAGCAGAGAGCTCAGGCTGTAGAGCCACACATCTCAGAGCTGCTTTTTCGAGAGTTAGATCTACATGTGCTGCATCACTGGGGAGAGCAGAAAGCTTCCATTTACAGTTTGATAATGGCACAAATCACATCTCAAATGCATCAGCATGAGTAGGGCAAGCAAAGCATTGAAAAAATACTCTCAGCTGTACCTTGAACACGTTCACTGGCTGCATTATGGTTTTTCTTTATGGATTGTATTGTCTGGGCTCAAGCTCCCTGCACCCTCAGCTGCAGTTCTGTGATTGTTATTACATACATATACTGAAAAGGTCGGATTTATTAATCAAAAGGCTATTGTGTGGTATGCAAGTCGATGGTCCAGCTTCTTTTTCCATCTTATGGACAGCCTCAATGTTGGAAATTAGCATGGGGACAATCTCAAAAAGAGACTGCTTATCAAAACACTGGGGTGTGCTCTGTTTTGATTGATGCAGATCAGGCTGTTGCAGGCACAAGCTGTTAAAGTAAATGGTGATTGAGAGATAAAACTGAGGGAAGCAAGGTATAGATGCTATAAATCTTCTCTGGAGGATGGCTTTTATCTAATTACTGTCTGTAAGAGCATGAATTAATTTCTAAAACCTTTGGTGGAAGGTCTCTTTTAAATTTTTTTTTCCCTTCTCTGCAGTTTAGTACTGTCCTTTGCAGAATGGTTATCATACTCAAAATATAAATTTGCCCAACCTTTACTGCATGCTGTGATTGCTGCTGTGTTATCACAGCCTTACAGGTTGGGGTTGCAAGTGATTCAAGTTGTAAGTGACAGCTGCTGGCTGAGCCTCACTCCTTGTAAATGCTGCTGTCGCTGTCTGGGCTGCCAGGCTGAGGTGAGCAGAAATCTTGGAGTGTCCATGATAGCAAGACTCAAATAATACTGCTTGGAGCACATTCAGCCTGTGAAGAAGCAATTCACAAGCTGCTGATGCCAAGCAATGATGATTTTAGATTTTTCTCCAGAACAGTGTGTCCTGTAACTTTGAGTTGTTTTAAAAAAAACTGGCAGAATTTTGTAGACATGCATTAATGCTGACTTACGTATCTGATAGTGGAGAGAAATAGTGCTGCAGTTGAGGAGAGTAAGTCAGCTTCCACAGGTGATTCCTTAGCCCTTCCCTTGGTGGTGGCTGTCTTTTTTTCCCCTCTCCTTGCCCTTCCTTCCCATGCTCAGGCATTCTGGATATGTGAATATATCAATCTATGACTCTTTGCTATTGATTATCATGATGAATAGCTGAGATGTTGAGCTTTGCACCATCAGCTGGGAGAGGTGGAGTTATGACACTTCATTTGGCAGTCAGGTGTTTGGCTTTGCTGTCCTTTCATCCTGTGCAGTGCTGGAATCCAGCAGAAATGACTCCCCAGCTCACTGGTGTTGACTGTAGAGCGCTGCTAGACCGGCAGTTTGAATCACAGCTGTTGAGTTGGTGTTCCTTCAACCACAAAGCCTGGTAATTCTCCTGGCCTGTCAGTGCACCAACTGCTGGCAGTTCTTGAAGTTGGACGTGTTGAGTTCAAAATAGATCCTTCTGTGTGCAAACCAGTGTGTGGGAAATCACAAGATCTTCATGGTCACACTTAATGCAGTCTTCTTTAAATAGGACGATACTGCTTTCCTGTTTCACAATTCAGTGCACTTATCATGCATATTTACATGCTTTTATCTTTCACCAAATCTATTAGGAAAAGGTTTTAACTTTAGATCATCAGTCAGTTCATGCCTTGTGCTGGTCAGGTTGCTGCTCTTAGTGTGTCTGCTGGAGGAGGGTTTGTAGCTGCCTTGAGGTGTCTGTAGCTTTCAGTAGTATCCCAGGAACACTAAAGGTGAACTGGAAAGGGACTCTTGATCTTTAGATTATAAAATAGTTTTATAACAGGATGCTGTCTGTCTTCACTGTAGTTTCTGTAGTGGGAGCTTACAGGAATTTATTTGCAGTGGTGCATTTGACACTTCCTTTGCATAAGAAAAGCTGCTTTGTTTTTGTCAGAGGAGGTGAAGCATTTCTTAGGGAGCTATTAGCTCTCCTCTCCCTCATCTGAAATACTGTATTTTGCTGTCTTGTGAACCTGGAAGACCTTACATGCAAATATATGCAGCCTTTTATAAATCATTGCAGTGGGTGAGTTCTCTGAGGGGGTGCAGGTGAACTTCAGATCAATGTGTTGCACTTCCACATCTGATAAATACATTATGAGGACTTGGAGGGAATACCAGTAAATGTGTGTCAGTATTTTTTAACTGGCAACTCATGTTCATTGGCTCTGAACTGCATCTCTGTATGCTGTCAACAGATCTTGGACTCTGCCTCTTGTGTTGTCACAAAAGCATCAGTGGCCTGTGTTTATAATCCTGCTGCACATGTAAAAGCTGACTCTCAGAGCAGAGCTGACAGCTGCTCCATCTGTTGTTGACCTCAGCTGGTTCACATGAGTGCTCTGTGCTCTCCAGCTGATGTGATGTGTGCAATACGCCCAGGTTTGCCTGGAGCCTGGGCTGGCACGTTTGGGGAACTGCTCAGGATAATTTCCTGTCTCACTTGTGAATTGTGCCTGAGCTGTGGTAGAGGACCTTGCTTAGGTTTTCAAGTGCTTGGGCTGCTGTTCAGCAAGGTGCAGTGGTTCCCAGAGCTGTGATTACCTGCAAGATGCTCAGCTATAGGCATGGAGCAGGTCAGGGAGGGCTCTAGAAAAGACAGGAATTTTCTAGGAGGCAGTGTCAGGTGGAGTGGCCCTTCTGGCAGGAGATAATGACAGTATGTAGTTGGCTGTACACAGGTAGAGGAAGGTTCTGTAATGCAGAGTGTGTGCATATAAACTTTAATGCAAAAGCAATCTCAGTTCCCTTTTTAAGAGTGAATTCACCCCAGCCTGGGAGTTATCCTGTATGTGAACATGCCAGGCTGGCACTCCTCTGTACAAATCCTTCTAGCCTGGGATTACCTGAGTCCTGGCTCTTGCCTACCCTGCAGACAGGCATCAAAAAAAATTGTCTCATGTTAAAAATTTTCTGATGGACTTTTGTGTTCTCTTGATAGCTGCCATTAACCTAGCAAAGCTGAAGCTCTTCAGACATTACTATGTCATGGTAAGTAAAACACCTGCACACATGCATGTGGGGAGCTTGGAAGCTGTTCAGGGCTTTTGATGGAATACTTGTTGGAATCTAATCAGCTGGTGGATGTGGTAGAGGCTCTTGGCACTGCTGTGCTTTGGCATCTTGGTCAACTGGCTTACAATCCTAAAAGCAACTTCCTTTTTTTTTCTCCTAATGGTTCTATCCTTCTGTCTCTCTTTAAATTCCAGCTATTTGTAATGCTTCCTGATTTCCTCTGGAGACAGCTTGAGCTGCCAGTTGAATTGATGGGCTTGAATAACATACTGTAAACTTGCTAAAAATTAAACTTGGGACCAAATGGTGCCTGGAGATGCATGTGTGCAGTTCCTGATTAAGTCAGTGGGAGCCATGAGTACATTTCCCAGGAGAACACAGGCTTCTTAATGATTTCCAACAGCCTCATTTCAGGCTCTCCTAAGTGGCAAGAGTAATAAATTACAATTGTGATTCTTGAAATTCTGTGAAATTGTAATACTTAAAGCATTTCCTGCTGTAACTTGAGTATGTTACCAATAGCTTGAGTTATTGGATGTTCAACAAGCAGTAGAGCCCTCAGCTTATATCTTCCATGTTTATTGAGGAGCATAATAAGGCTAGTCTGACATAACAGCAGTCTGGGAACTGCTGGAGCTATTTCTCTGGGGTAAGAAGGTTCTATAAGGCCATTGCTATTGTTCTTATGCTTTCTCCTTTCCCTTCCCAGATTGTGTGTTACATTTACTTCACACGGATCATTGCCATTCTCATAAAGATTGCTGTTCCATTCCAGTGGAAATGGCTGTACCAGGTATTTGCCAGCAAAGGAAAATGCATCCATTCCTTGATGTTTTTCTCTATTATTCTTTAAATATAACTGCACAACAAAATTCCATAAAATGTTCCTCATGTTATAGTAAAACATCTCAAAGCACAGTGCAGTACCCTGCCTCCTCTTGATTTTATCACTGATGTGCTTAAGGTGAAAGAATATATTCTTAGTTTTATGTTTGTCCAGCAAGGCTGCTGGATTATACATGAGATGTCTGAAAGTAATTGCATTATTGATTTTCAATCTTTCAATTTAAAAATGTCTGAAGGAAATTAATCAAGAACATACAAAGGTGAAAAAAATAGTCAGGTTTGCTCTGTGTAATTGAAGCCCGAGGGAGCCAGGGAAAAAGGCTTTTGCTCTTCCATCTACAGGCTTTTTTTGCCTGTGGACTTCTAAATACTTGGTTTCTTAACACATAATCCAGGTAACTGTGCAGGGAGTCCTTGGAATACATTAACTGTTGAAAAAACTGAGCAACATAGGGATGATTCCTCCTCACCCCATTTAAAAGCCAAGTCTTGCCATAGTTCTTTGAAAGCTCTGGAGAGATGGATAGAACTGTAGCTCTATTTAAAGTGACAAGGAAAACTGAAAGAACAAAGGATTTGACAGCCTTTAGCCTGGGATTAATGACAACCAGACAGGAATTATTTTATTTCTGCTGTGGCCCAGGCCTCTTGGCCATTAAACCTTGAACCTTATGAATGAGGAGCAATGTTTTGTGACCACAGAGCATAGCAGGGCTGAACTTCAGTCTCGTGTTTTTGCTTGCAGCTGCTGGATGAAATGGCCACACTGGTGTTCTTTGTCCTCACTGGGTACAAGTTCCGTCCAGCATCAGACAACCCTTACCTACAGCTCTCTCAAGATGATGAGGATGACCTGGAGATGGAAGCTGTGTAAGAATCCCTTTCCCCTTTTATTTACCTCTTCACTTGATTTGAGAAAAGTAGCATTTAAAACAAGCTTACTTGAATCTCTCTAAATCCTTCTGTGACAAAGATGAGGATCTGCCCACGTTTAAAGATGAGGTGTCAGGATTGGTGTGTGTAAAGAGATTTGTGGTGTGCATAGGAGCTTCTGATCTAGATATTGCAGTAGTGTGGAAAAAGCTGTTAAAGCTTTTCATGGGGGAAAAAGATTCCCATGAAAATGTGAAGTAAGAAAGCTTTTCATTTTAATTTAGCTCATGGAACATGAATGAGTTTTACAGTTCATCATTAATGCTTCATATTTAAAAAAACCCTAGTGAACAACAAAAATGACCCACCAATCTGCAGAACATAAGTAATAATAAATGTATAAAAATAATATAATAATAAATAGGTGGACAGGGTGTAACATCCTTTCTGCCTTGGTGTTCAGCATATAGCTTTGCAAAAATTTATTTAAAGCAGAGCCAAGGAGATGGATTTTTATCAGTATCTTCCCTGGTTTATTCCCTGCTGTGAAACCATGAGGCACCACAAATGCTTCAGGACCTGAGCTAGTCTGGGAAAATTATATAGCAGGGCTCAGGCTAAGTCCCTGTCATTTTCTTTGCAGTGGTTTTCTGAGGACTTAAAAAATGAGTGGCATTTTTGAATGTGTAATTAAAAATGCCCTAAGAAATTCAGCCTACCAGGAGTGTTGGATACAGCTTTATGTGCCCTAGAGTCTGCTGCCTTAATAGGAGCAGAGCTAAACTAATCCTTTGGTAGTTATAAGTTTGATGCATAATTGCAATTCATGTAGAAGCTTAGAAGCCTGTTCCTAAGAGTCTTTCCAGTTTGGCAAATCTCCTTTACCTGGGTGAAATAAATCAACACTGTTTTTATTACAGAAGAAAAAAAAAGTCCAAATGTGTTTGCTGTCACAGTTAGCTCAAAAAGAAATGAATCTTATTCAAAAATTGCTACAAGGAGGTTTGAACTATAGAATCCAGACTGAAATGTCATGTAAGGAGTTTAACTTCTCAGAAATATAGCTAGTAACAAAGATCTTTTTAAATGCATAGCTATTTTTACTTTGGGTCTAGAAAAATCTGTCATTTTTGCAAGTGGAATCTAACTAGTGGGTAGTGACCTTAAAATCACTATCACTTACATGTGTTTAAATGGTTTATGTAAGAAACTGGTCTCAGTTTGGAAGCTGTTTGGTAAAAAGACATTCACATCAGGAAGTCAGTGTGTGAACTGGCAGGATTGTGATTGTACTAAAACAAGCATTTTCCCTTTTTGCCTGTTTTAGAGTGAATTTCAACTTTGCATTACGTGCTTAATGAATTTTTGCTTGTGGGGGTTTTGCTAGGACTAATAATAGGACACCTTTCAAATACAGTGATTTTAGTCAATTGAGAAGTTGCTAAATTTAGGAGAATCTGCCAGAAATGAACTGGAGAAAGTTTAATGAAGTAATTCAGTGATTTACATCTCATCATGAAGTAGACGTTGCTAAAAACTCACGGGTTAGAATTCCTTGTGAGCCTTTTCCTAGTAAGGCATTTTGCTCTTTGCTTTGGGAGTTTCCATTGTTGTGCCTTGTGGGTTGTTCCCCTTAGCGTTGCTTGAATTTTCTGATCTGATTCACCAGAAGTTTTTTTCCATTTGGGCACTTGGCAGGGTATAATCTGTGTCTGGTTCTCCCTTCCCCAGCTCCATCAGGAAGGTTATGTTTGTAGATATTTGAAAAACAGAATTTCTACACATTTTGAGACAGGTGAAGCACTGCAATGCATGTGTACTAAATTTCTCATTGATTTGGTCTTGCTGGTCCTGTTTTTGTCTTCATAAATATTAAATGTTGTTTCTGTGGGGAGGAAAAAATACCCGGGTTTATTTGAGCAGGTGACTAAGTATCTGTCAGTGTCCTGACTAACCACTGCATGAGTGTTTTTCCTTTCATGTGATAAATACCCACTTGTCTTTACAGGTTATGGCAGAAACTAAAAACCTGCAAACTTCATGGTGTTCTGCTATGTCAGTTTTATTGTTATTTTCCTCTCCCAGAGGGTTTTTGTTTAAAATAAGGTTCTCTAAAACAGAAGCATTCAGTTCCTTTAGACTCAACATTTCTGTGAGCTAGCAGAGGGGAAAGCTGTGAGGTTATCAGACCTCTTTTCCAGGCTTGCTTGTCTTCCATGAAAAAAAAAAAAAATAGGACATTTTAAGTGCAGCTCTGTAGTTTGGGTCTGTTTTCATGCATTGAAAATTATAGACATCTCAGTCTGGCAGTAAATGCAAATATTGTTAAGGACGCTGGAAATCTGGAAAGTTTCAAGAAAAATCTGCAAATTAGGTGTTTGTACAGAAGCAACACAAGGCACAAATCCTCTCTTTGTAAGTCCTTGTAACTCTCGGGAATAAAATCCAAATCAAGAATAGCAAAGGTAACTCTGAGATCTACAGACTTTGCAGGAATCTCTTCAGTTGTTGCAGGCTCCACAGAAGTTGTCCTGGCAGGGAAGAGAGCGTGACTAAAGCCGAGCTAAGGACCTGTCTGTCCTTTTTCAAGCAGGTTCAATAGCCATTCATCATCAGCAAAGTGGCTTTCTGTGTATTCTGTGCTGGGCAGCCTCTTGAGTTCTGTCAGTACGTGGGCTCATCGCTGACAGTTTGTTAGATTAAAGTTCCCTGCTTGAAAAGGTGCAGCCACACTTGGCAGAAAGAGCTGTCAGGCTTCCAGTCCTAATGCCATTTCTGGGGCATGAACACAAAAATATGAACAGTACAGTGGATGAGGTTGGGGTGAGGAAGGGGAAAGGAAGAATTTTTGTTGGTTTTTTTGTTTGTTTTTTTTTTAATTTCATTAACTCAGTAAGCTGGCTTTAGATGCTGGATATCAAAATGCTCTTTAGTGGGTCTTGGTTGAGAATGATGTTCATGCATGCAGGGAGGTTAAGATATTTCCACTGGAGGAGGGATTGCAAGAGAAAAAACTATTAATGGTTTTGTTCTCAAGTTGGTATATCCAGCTTACTCAGTGTGTGGTGACTTTGCTTCTCCTTAACCTAAAACAGCCTCAACACAGGGAACTGTTGTGGTAACACTGATCTTAGCTTATGCCTTGAGATCTGGAGTTTCTCTCTGTGTCATGAGGCAGCTTATTCTGTGCTGAGATTTGATGACCTGCTTGGTTGCTTTTCTCTGCTTTCTCTCAGGTTGTGCTTCGTGGCAGACTGATTCATGGTGCTCTGCATTAGCAGTAATTTTCTTCACCTAACACATCTTTTGCTTGCAGAGATCAGCTTTTTTGCTCTATGGCTGATCAGTTTTCACTCCAGTTTGCAATAGCTTGTAAGGGCTGGCTGCTGCCAGTATTGCAGTGTTTCTTGTTGGACTATAAAACAAATAAACAGGAGAAAAGGGTTGAAATCCGCCACTGTGGAGAACTGGAGATACTTCTGAATGTTTAGCCATTCCTTGATACCTTGGATACAATGCAGGAGAAAAATAAACCCCATGAAATCTCTGCAGCACATACCACTGTGTGATGGAGTGCTTGGGGAGCTCCTCCTCTGCCTCATTGGTGACAGATGCCCCTCTGGCAGGCACAGAAATGCTCTCTGGAGAGGGATGGTTCAGTGAGAAGGATTTGTTGCACTTTAACTGCTGCTGATTTGTGGGCTGGAAAAGCAGTTGAGCAGACTGCAGGTGAGGAACATTTCTGTGCTGTATTGCAGGTCAGAGCTGAAGTGCTGAGGACAATGAGGATTTCAGTGTGCTGGTCATAGTGCAGCTACCCTTATTTCATTTGGCACTAAAATGTGATGACTGGACTGATTTTGAGAGCAAGAGGAATTGCCTGTTATACCTGAACAATTTGAGAAAAGGAGGGACTTGAGAGCTACTTCATGCACTTGTCACGAGACAAGAACAGTCTCTTCAGCTCTTCAGATGGGCTTTAACCTTCACTGTTGGAGAATCCACACAGAAATCTCCCCCAGCTATTTGCTGGTGCTGAGGGGGACACAGTAAATGGCCTCTCTGGTAGCAAAGGATGTGACTTGATCTGCCTGCACTTTCAGTGTGTAACTCTCCCATAAACATGGGAAGTAGATCATTCCCTCCTAGCTGTAACCTTGCATTACTTCTGTCACCACCTTGGTGTGCAGTGGCTCTCTAATGGCATTAGAGTGCAGTGTGTGCCAGGTGGGATCTTCCCAGCTGTGAGTCAATCGCTGGGACTGTTTTGGTGTCATGCATGTGTGAAATACCTCTTCATATATCCCAGTGCTTCTGCTGCTGCATTGCTGTGTGAGATGCTCGTTTCTGCTTTGTAGTTTATGGTAATCTTCAGCTCCTCCCTGAGGAATGGATACTTAGCTCCTCTTTCTGTAATTATGAAGTTGATTATTTCTGAAGAGTAAACTTGGTAGCTGTCTTGCTGCATCCTCCTGTACTTTTCAGACTATTACTATAATTTGCCAGAATCTTTCTGCATTCTAGTCTTGTTCTCCAGTATGTAACTCTTAGTGTCTTGTGCAGATTTAATAAGCAAGTTCTCTATTCCATTACCCAGGCAATTACTGAAAATACTGAGTAGAAGTGAACCCAGGACAGGCCTCTCTGGAACCACACTCAATGTTCTTACATTTTTGACAGGAAACCATTAAGTAAATCTCAATGCATACTTTTCCAATTAGTTATCCATCTACTTTAGTTTTGTCTAGCTTAAGTTTCTCCAGATTTTTTCCTATCTGACTGTGGGAAACCTTTATCAACAGGGAGAATTTCAAAGATCTGCATGCCTCCGTACTGATTAGTTTGATCTTGTCTAGGAAATGTTTACTGATTCCATATTTCTCCTTTAAGCAACCTGCTTACTTTTCTCTGTACTTGCCTTTTTTTATTTTAGTAAGGAAAAAAGTTATTTGACCTGTACTCTTGTGACCCTTTCCTATAAAGCCCAAGCTCATCTAGGCCCACTCTAAAGTGAGAACCAGTGATGATCCCAGTATGGCCACTGCTGGAATGTCACTGAACACAGCAGGCTGAGTAAATTATTTTTACAGTACATGAACAGAAGCAGGGATCTAACATGGAACTAAGGGAAGAGGAGTGTTATCTGAAGATGACTTCTCTTGGGGAGATGCTGTGGAGATGTTGTTAGCAGCTCTGATCAAATAAAGCACTCTGACATGGTAAACAGCAGGTGAAAGTGCTCACAGACCAACAGGGGCAGCTTTGAACAGGACAGGTCTGTGTGTGCTTCCAGGCATCCTCTGGGAATGCATTGAGCTATTGGTACTCTTACCTTCAGCATGCAAAATAACCTTTGTAGCATGTTTGTGGGGGAAAAAAAATACCTGTGTGGAATGAGAATCACACTGTGCAAAAGAATAAAGAAAATGTGTCATGCATCCAAATTGCCTGTTTGGTGTAGCAGCAGAGAAAAGCTGAGCTGAAGAGTTGTTGGAGAGCCAAGGCAGTTCCAAGAGGAATGGTGCTGTTCTGCCTGGATAAACAGTTTAGTCTACCTCAATTGAATGGGACTGTGGGACTTTGTAGTTCAATGGTCAGATTGCCATGACAAATCCAGACTTGGATGGTACAAAAAATTATAACTTCTCCCTTCTGTTTTGTTGCTATTCATTTTGTTATTAAGAGGAGCTGGTGTGCATTAAGCTAATAAGGTTCATCTGGGGCACTGTGCACTGTGTATTTGTGTAATATGTTGTACCTATTAAAATGCAGAAGAAAGTCACAGAAATAAGGATGGTCAGCTGCATAGTAACAGGGGGATTTTAAGTGAACTGCTCAAATTTAGCAAATAAACACCTGGTTTAACTATTTTACCACCCCTGTTACCTTTTTTGAAGTATGAGCCAATATTACTTGCTGCTTTAGTTTAATGATAGATGGGAAAGGCTTTGAGGTGCTCAAGGACAGCAGCTGTGCTTCCAACTCCCATCTGTGCCGTGTCAGGGTGGTACAAGAGATCAAACATGGGAACTGCTCAGTGTGGGTAAAGAGATGTGAGAAGTGTTGTTTGATGAGTGTGAGCTGTTGCTGAAATGGATTTTACAGTTCAAGGTCTGATGTCTGATGCTTCTCCTTTCTCTTCTAGGGTGACAACTTCAGGAGTAATGGAGGGCATGAAGAAAGTCAAGAAAGTGGTGAATGGTTCAGCAGAGCCTCAGGGCGAATGGGAAAGCACAGCATGATGGACTGGACTAAGGCAGCACTTTCAGAGAAACTTTTTTAATTTATTAATATTACTCTCAGTGGAAAGGGAGCAACTTGCACTCCCCACCACTGAAACCGCAGAGTGGGGTGTGTCTAGGGAGAGCAAAGCAGTGCAGAAATGTAACTATTCCTTTGATCATAAGAAAATGGGATCTCCTGGTACCTGCAAGGAGCGTGAAGCTTTCCTGGGGATTTTGGGTAGCTTTTTTTCCCCCTTTCTGGATCGGTTCTTTATTCTGAATTGTTGCGTTCCTCAGAATGTGTTATACTAATGTGAAGAGGGATCTTCAGTGTGTATGTAAAGAATATATTTTATATAATGCTCATATATATACACACACACACTTGCTTTGTAACATGAATGCTGGGACTTGCAAAGCCTGTCAGAAGGTGGGAAAAGAAGATAAAGACATGTAAGTATTTTTTTTTTCTTTTTATAAACTCTCCTTTTGGCTTGGATGGAACATTGCAAAACAAATGGATAGGAACAACTGCAGTTATTTGAGAGACTGAACGGGTATTGGGTCAGATGATTTCTGCCACTGCTCATGCAAGTGTGAAAGGTGATAAGTATCTTGTCTTATCCCTGCAGGTGTCCACCTGAACGTGTCAAGTTTTCAGATGTGTTGCTATACAGCAAATGAGTGGCTATTTTCCATTAAAGCACTAAGCCCATAGTGCAATAAGCATTTATGTACATTCTCCACTGTCCATGGAGTCGCTCTTGATTCACCCCCATCTGACAAGAAGTACACAAGAGATGTAAGACTGATGCTTGCTTTTCAGGGGTCTGCCTAAATGGTTTACTTTCAAGCTGTGACCCAGAGCACATTGGTTAGCTTCATAAAATATTTTCAAGGTTTTCAAAAGTCACTCCTTTCTGGCACAGTATAAACAGTACCAGACTCTCCAGTGGAAATCTGTCTAGCCATTTTACTGCAGCATAAATCTCTGGTTCACAGTTACCCTGAGTTACTGGGCCTCTCTGGATGGCTACTTGTACCTCTCTGGCTGTGTAGGATTAATAACTCTGCTGTTTGAGATGAGCTGAACTGGCCAAAGTGGTATTGCTACCAAAACCAGGCAACTGTAACTCCCAGTCCTAAATGTTTTTTTGTCAGGAGAGGAGAAGATTATGACCAGAACCTTGATGCAGAGTAATATGGGATCCTTGACTGTCAGCTGCAGACTTGCAGTGGAGTCTTAACAGACACATTCCAAAAATGCTGCATGTGTTTTCTCTGTAGTCCCTGGGATTGTCAGTAGGGCAGTTGGTGGCCAGAGCTGTAGTAGTGAAAATGGGTGCTCATTTGGGGGAGGATGGAAGTGGCTCACTGGTGGAATGAGGATTAGCTTTAACAAAAATAAATCAACCATAAGTCACTGACCCACTGAAGCCTTAATATTCATGCAGACACACTGATATGTGGTGCTGTGGAGCCAAGTGCTTCTGCCAGGGTGTCAGGGAGAGGCATCAGCAGAGCTCTGGATGTGCCAGCATCACTTACAGACTCGTTCAGGAATTGGTTTTATTTTAGTCTTCAAGCTGAGAAGGACGATTTCCAGAATCTTGAGCCACTTCCTCATTCCTGAGCAGGGATTGTGGAGCTCTTGGTGAGCTGTCTGTACCAAGCCTTGCTGTTTGAGGAGCAGCATCCCTTTTCCCCATTGCCACTTCTTTTCCCAGGTGTTGGTTCTATGCACCATGGAGGTGGTAGAAACAAATCTACCTGCTTTGATAGCTGGAACTGCTTTCTCTTCAGATAAAGCACAAGAAGAAGAGCATTTGTCTCTGGCCACAGAATCCTCTTCTGTTTTCCTCTTCAGCTGTAACTTCACAGTAATCACAGCAGTGATGGTTTGACTTGCTATAATTGCCTTGCAGTGAGACAGTTTTAGTGAGAAGAGATCCTATACCACTGGAGAGGCTGTTTGGTGACCTATGGGCCTTTAGGCCTTCTGGAGGAAGAAAGCTACATATTTAGCCTGAAGTGTGAGAAACTTACATTTAAATGCAATACCTGGAAAAACTCATCCTCTGCAGTTACTCTATCCCTTGTGATTCCCTGCATCCAAAGGGCTGCTCAAACAGGCTGTAAAGTTTGTTCAGAGAAGCCCACGAAGACTTGAAGTGTGTTGGCACTGAGGTATGTAAGGGATAAGGATGTGCTGTCAGGAACAAAGTACATCTGGGCAATGCTATTCTGGAGCCTGTTAATCCTTTTGTGAATGAGATGTGAAGTTGTCATAGGTGTGGCATTTCACCCAGAACCACGAGGGCTGTGCTGTGATCCCAGGGAACGATGAGCTGGTTCCAAACAGCTGCTTATTCCATACCTGAGCATCAGTGGAGCTGACAATTTGGCAAGTGCTGTTACCTTAATCTCAGGTTTTGTTTTTTTTTCTTTTTAATAACGCACTTTTTTTGCTAAAGTTGCATATGGTGTAGGTTTAGCTGCCAAGTCCCTGTCTCGCCAGTCAAAGACCAAAAAAATGGGTCATTTCTTTTTGTCGTGGCAGGAAAAGCCGCAGCAGTATTCTGGAAGTCCTTTTGTTACAAGAGCTTTTTCCAAGTTCAACCTTGACCTTCAGCTGTCAGCTCCACAACCAGCTTTTGCTGGTGCTTTCTACGGGATGCCAAGCAGCAGGAAATGGTCAGACCTGAGCACTAGGAAGTAAAATCAAAGTCATGGACAAGTCAAAACCCAAAAGATTCTTATTGTGGCCATTTCCAAAATGAATTTTCTCTGGTGCAATTCCTTGGATCAGGACATAAAGTCTGTCTTGATGGATATGATGGATGGGACAGCAGCTAGGAAGTTGGAGGGTGGAGGGGATAGCTGCAGTTGTGCTTTTCTCCATCACAGCTGGTGTTGCACTGCAAATCGTCAAAGACAGGACTACTCCCTCCCCTCCTCCCCAGGCAAACCCACAGCTGCATGACTGGCACTGTGTAACTCCAGGGCTAGTGGAGTGCAGGGCTTGGAGCTCTCCAGGCAGGATAATCGGTGCTTGCCTTTCACATGCTGATGGCTGCTTATCTGGTAGGAAGCTCTGCCTCTCACAGGGAGGGAAGGAGAGGAGCTGTTGAGGATTACAGATCGTTTAGGGATGTGCAGCTTTAGTTCCCTGCTTTTACTGAAGTGAGGAGCTGAAGCAATCGCCAACAGTACCCAGCAGCAGAGTGACAGGAGTCCTGGAACAGCAAGTCTGCTGCAATGGGAATAAATGGTTTGAATGCTTTCCCATATGCTGCTGCAGCTGAGCACTCAGTCCCGTCTGCAGACAAAAATGAGATTGGTTCAGTCTTCACTTGTAATGCAGGTTATGCCCCAGTAAATCCCTGTGGATGCTGACATGCACATGCCACTGCTGCACTCCTCCTTCCTGCCGTAGCTGCTCAGCAGGCTGTCTTCCAGAGGAACCTCCTCGCAGTGCAGCTGCCAGACTCTTGCATTCTTCAGGCTGGAAAATGTTTTCCTTGATGGTTCATCAAGAGACGTACTAAAAGAAAGCAAGACATAATGGGGTCATGTGGAACAGTGCTGCTGCCTGCTCGAGTGGAGCAGTTGGAGTTGAAGAAGCTACATGCTGTCCTATTAAGATGCTCTTTCATGTTGTCGTCTAACTGGGCGTGTTGTGATGTGTGCAGTGCATTGTTCAGTGTTTCTCTCCAGCTCAGTGCCCTGATCCTGGATTTCCATGCTGGCATGCCCTGGGAGAGCATGTTGTAAAAATTTGCTGCATTGCAGCATTTTGTCTGGAGCTCGTAGTGTGGAAGATGTATTTTTTCTAAGCTGAGTGGACTCTCTCTGGCGTGAGTGTGCATCCACCATGTGTCCTTGGGCACTGTAGCATTCCTTCTGGCCGTGAAAGGCCATGTCCTGATCACTCCAGTGTGCACATCTGGTGCAAGTCCTCTAGAAGATTTTTTGTGTTAAGGCTTTTTCCCTTACTGTGTGTTCCTCTTAGAGAAAAGCAGCTGAGCCACTGACAATCAAATTGATGAGAAGGGAGGGGATTTTGTTGTTTAGTTGAAAACTGCCCCATTTGAAGCAAATACTGGGTATTGAGCTCTGAGAACTGGAGTTCTCTAGCTACTAAGGAGAGGGAAGGAAATCTTTCTTCCTTTAACCTACTTGGTTTGTCTCCTTCAATTTGGCCTGTCATGCTAGCTAACAGATTGCTGTCACTTTACAGAAGATGTTTTATAGCTCCTGTGTTATGGTCTATGCTTCACTCATGGAGCATGTCCCCATTTTTCACCTGTGTACAAAGAGGGAGGAGCTGTGGTCTGCAGGAGTGGGAGGTGCAGTGAGGTTTGAACATAGTGGGACTCACACTGAAGCTGTGACCTTGTGTGTAGTGTCAGTAGCCTCAGTGTTTTCATGCAAGCTGAGGTGGTGCTGCCCAGAGACACTTGACCAATGTTTCCTTGTGTTCCCTGGGGCTGATACGCTGTAAAACGTTCTACATTGAATTAATTTGGCTTCTTTTTTTTGTAGCTGCTGGATACAATATTTTTTGGCTGATTAATCACTTTTCCTTAGCAATGTTGGGAAGCTGTGCATTTTCTCTTTGTAGTGTCTTGGCTGGATGTAGCAGTGATCCAGTGAGAACTGCACATGATCTGTGCTCTCAAGTGGCTGGACCAGGATGTAGGAAAATACCAATGCTCAGGTGTTGAGTGGTGGAGGAAGAAAGTGGCTGAGAAGCTCAAGAACCCATTTATGTTTTGACTGCAGCAATCCTCTAAAAAGGACAATTCTGAATAAATATTTCCCTGTGGGATTTTACTCAGTGTTCTGCTCTCTGTGTACTAAAGTAGACTCCAACCTCAACATCATCAGAAGCACTTCATCCTGTAGCCAGTGGAGCTGGTACCTGCTCTGTTAAAACAGAGTATGGGTCTAAATAGCTTCCCTTGCCCTTTAGGAACTATTAATAATTAATTCTAGATCCTCTTGTGTCATTAAGCAGCTTTAGGGCACCTTGTACAATGTAGCTTTGAATTCATTTAGTAAATGACCTCCAGAAGAACTAAAAAAGACTTTTCTGTGTACAGCAAGTTTCAGTTCTTGGGGTTTTGGTGACCTGTAAATATCCTATTTCTCAGTTCCTGTTCAGATGTAAAAATGGATTTTTTTTCAGTATTTTTTTAAACTTTATTAAAAGAACAGTAAACAGTATTTGAAGAGAAGCAAGGTAGAGACAAGTCAGGACAGTCTGTGTAACTTGGTTTCCCTGCTGTGATGCAAATGTATCAAATAAAGATTGACCAGAAAGAAGTTTTTAATGCATCTCATTTTCTCCTTCTGAACTGCCAACAGCCAAGCTGACCCATTAATCCCAAAGTGCATTTCCCTCTGCTCAACTTCTATTTCCATCCATCAACATCTGCATCATGGATACAGGGCCAAATCACAAACCTTGTGTGGAAGACTTCTTTTGCAGGGAAAAGCTTTCCTGTCTGTGACCCAGTGAGGTTCACTGAAGTGCCTTTTCTTGAGCTCCAGGTGCTGGAGCTGTGCTTGTGTGTGCCCAGCTGCTCTTTTAGGTTTGTAAGCTGAACTTAGGCAATGTTTGTGGACTGAGTCTTGAACAAAAGTGTTTTTCCCAGCCCTGTGTCTCCTGCAGTGTTGGGAAGGCAGGAACTGGGGACCATCTGGACTTGTTGCTGCCTTCCAGCCCTGTGGTCTGTGCATTCTCTGGTGTCAGTTTGCCAGGTGAGGGCAGACAAGGAGCTGATGCTCTGAACCTTGGTGTCCAGATACAAATTAAGGATAGAAGCTTTTAAAGTAATATCTTTGGTGGATTTGGCCACACTATCTCAGAGGGGCAAGTCCTTGGTCTATTTTAAGTTAGACTGGTGGTGATTTGGGATGTCTGTAATTGTGCTCTTCCTGAGGTGTTGGGATCTAATCTTGCATTTCAGTTCTGCAAACTGATTGGGTTGGCAGGGATGAGGAGGGCACAGCATTCCTGTGAAGTGTTCTTCCTGATAATCCCTTATCCCTCAAAATCATATATCCTTCAGCACGAAATTCCAGTCTTTAAGATGTTTCTTACAGTTCAGCCTGAGGTTCTCATCCTAGCACCGAGGGGTAATGCCAGAAATAGCCTCTCTTCTCTACCCTGCGCCTCCCAAGCAGCCAGTTCTGCATTGCCTCAAGCCTCTGGGTGGGTGGTGCTTTACCAGGGAGCTAAACTATAAAAAGTACTTGGAATTTGGTTTTCCTAATACCTCACTGTAGGTTAGAACAAACTTTCCCAATACAGGTGGCCGCTGGTTGTTGCACTGGAGTAGCCTAAATCTCTTTAATGTAGGTTTCTCCAAACTGAACATCCTCTGCATTTTCTGTCTGTTGTGTATTTGGCCTTAAAACATTCCTCCTTGGCATTCCCTGACAGCAGCTGAGACTCATCCCCAGACCTGCCTGCACTCAGCCAAAGGAAAGGTGGAATGTTAAGGGTGGGGTGGGTAAGGTGGGACTGAATTGTGGGAACACTCACTTGTGAAGGAGACCAAATGGAGTTACCAGTGGAAAAATTGATTCCTGACCATTTTCTCCAAGGAGACACAAAGAAGAGCTCCCAGTATTTGAAGTCTATTGCAAGCAGAGGTCATCTGGCAGACTTACACAGGGAGCAGAAGAAACAAAACCAGAGCTAACGAAACTTTCCTCAGTGTTCTGTCTGGATGTAATTTTGTAGGTGTTTTCCTGCCCAGGGGAGATAAATTGTTCTACCTGCACAAAGGTTTTTCTTCCAGTGTGTGAAATTCCCAGCTGTCTGATCATTTGCAGCTCCTCATTGCAGTACTGGTTGCCTGCTGTCAGTGCTTTTGCTCCAGCAAGGTTATCTTCATGACTGCAAAGAGCTGCCTTCTCCTTAAATCTGCTTTTGCCTTCCTTTGCTTTTTGACTGACAGGCTCTAATGAGGGGAGAGTGTTGTAGTGCCCTGTATAGTGAGTGGTCAATAAAAACCAAATTGCTTTGTACAGCAGAGGTAATAACACAGCTTGTTATTGGCACAGCTGATCCTGATATTGGGGCCCTTGGTAAGGAGACAAGGGCTTTCTTCTGCCTTAAATAGTAAAAAGGGCATATCAGCAATTCATTTTCTCCCCTCTCATCCATGGAAAATGGTAATTGGGAGTGACGGGGCTTTGTTGTGGCTCTTCTCCCGTGTGGGATATTTTCTGTGGGGTGGCTGAGATGGCTCTTGTACTCCTGAAAAAAAAAAAACAAAAACAGGCATGTGAGGTGGGGTTGTTACAGGGCTGGCAGGTGGAGTAAGTGAGGATTGAAATGGAAGAGGCAGTGTGAAATTCCTTTTACTGCTCCCTCTTGGGATGATTGTGCTGAGCTTGGCAAAAGCATCCTTGATGAAAGGAGCAGTTAAAACATGGGTTACCTGTAAGTGTAGCAATAAGTTGGGGTTTTTTTGTCCCTGAGGGCATTGCTCTGGGGTGCAGATCTATATGCCTTCAGTTCTGAGTCATTTGGTAAGGTGTCAAAATATCCCCCCAATATCCCATCTCCAGCTTCTCCCTGAGCATGCACCCAGTTCTTTCCTGCAGGTGTGGCAGAGTCACTGTCAGTGCTCCAGCTGCTCCTTCCTGAGCTGCTCAGGATCTTTGTTCTGCAGGAGCTCTGTGAAGCTGGAAGGAATCCTCCACCCAGCACAGCTGTGAAGGTATTGATCTGCCTCTTCAGGAGAAGCCAAGCTTGTTCATGTTGGGCTAGATCTCATACCAGAAGGCAGCAGCCAAGTTGGAGGGGCTACAAAGAACAGCTGCAGTGACTGAGATGAAGGAATTGGGCAATGGCAGAAGATTTCAGGAATTAAAGCTGTAAGTCTGTCTAAGTGATGATTTAAAAAAGCCAAGAAGATGTAGCTCAGTACAAAACGGCTGCATGGGGGTAACCCACAGAAATGGGTTTGGAATTAGTGTGGCTGAAGGCTGAGCTGTGGAGAGGTGAGATGTAAGGAAAGCAGAGGAAAACAAGATGTTAGGAGAAACCTTTTGCCAATGAGTTTGGCTGCAAACAATCTCCCTGGAGAAATGGAGGCAGATCTGTGTTGTTTTAGATAATCAACACTAGGCTGGACAAATCATTGCTAAATACACTGCAGGGAATGACCCCTTGTCAGCTGTGAGCTGGATGAAATGCCTGGCTCAGCCAATTTCCATTTGCTTATCTCAGTGGGAAATATATTGCATGCATAATTCTTGGTTTGGGGGTTCATTTTAGTTTTACTGTTAAACCTCATAGATGCCTTGAGTGAGCCTGGCTGCTCCATAGGAGGAACACGTTGAAATGAAGCTGCTTGGTGTGTGCCCTAATCTGTATTCTGAGTCAGTCAGGGTTTTAACAGTTGCTGCAAAATCTGAGCAGAAATATCTGCTGGGATTTACCAAACACACAATGCCTGAGTGTTGCCATGAATCAGAGCAGCCTTATGGGAGGCAACAATTCAAACTCTTGAACAGCAACAAAATGTGAAGAATAGGTACAGGTCGATCAGGTTGATTTTTGTATGTTTGAATGGTTTTGGGGATCGTTGTGGGTTTGTTTGGTTTGGTTTTTATGACTGCAGGGTAGGATTTGGGTGGGCAGACATCACTGTTGACTGCACAGTTTGCTTACAAAGCTTGCTCAAGAGACTTGTGTCTCGTCTTAAAAGCAGAGCAGGTCAGCACCAGCTGCCCCAGCCTCCACATGGCCTCAGCAGACAGACCCTGGTCACTGAGGGGCTGATGTAGGATTCATGAGTATTCAAGGGACTGATTTCTGTCTGGTTTGTGGTGTGAAACCCACCACCACACCATTCCCCGAGCCCCCTGCAGGCTCAGAGCTCAGCACAGAGCAGACACTGAGCTGCCTTCAGAGCAAACATTTGGGCAGGATCGCAGAAGAGCTGGAAGCCACGTGATTTCCCTTTATTTTGAAGGTTCTTATAAATATGTATGTTTTCTAAAAGCTCTGTTCTGCTCCAAACCTCAGTCTTTCAGATTTAAGGACACTTCTCTCACAGATGTGGGGTTTGTTATTAAACCCCCTGCTGAAGCTTGGCAGCAGAGCTGGTGAGCAGTGCTCAAGTCACCTGCAGTGGGTGGAGAGCAATGTGGAGAGCAGCTTCTCCAGCCCCTTCTCCAGCCCTGAGGGTGCTGGTGGATGTTGTTGAGAGTCTTTGCTGCAAAATGCTACTGCTGCCTCTGTGACTGTGATCTTATCTCACCCAGACAAAGTGCACAGCACTCCTCGCTTGTCCTTACAAGGAGCCTTTTCTTTTCAGTCTGTCTAGAATCAAGCGTTGGCTCAAGGTGGCCGGGCTGAGCTCTGCAGGAGCAGAACAAGGGTGATTTCCCACTTACCAGCCGGAATTTGTGATGTGCCACGATGGAAGATCGAAGGAAGATCCACAAAATCTCCTCCTGCTTGGCTTTGTCTCAGCCCAGGGCTGCCTGCAAACTGCAGGCAACGGGAGAACAGCTGATGAGTTCACCACAGCCACCCTTCCCTCTTCCTACATTAGCATAACAATTACAGCCCCAGAGGCTGTAAAGAGAATACAGGCTTTAAAAAATAAACTAGAATTTAACAGAGAAATTAATAGCGTGGCAAATTGTAACGCTGAGCGTGCCGGCTGCGTGTCAGTGTCGAGCGACAGCTGTACGTGCAGCCTTGGCACAGTTTGATTTCCAGACCTTCCGCTGCATTTGGCCATCATTCCAATATCTACCCTTCATTTCCTGGGGAAAGAGCCTGCAGGGCACCGCTCCTGCTGCCACTTTCCCCAAAAACCCCGAGTGTTTTGTGTCTGTCGCGTTTCTCTGCAGCCATGTGATGTATTGGCATTAAAATGCTGCACGATGGAAAATTAATTTATGGCAGTGATAGCCATTAGAGCTGCTGTAGTCCGAATCTGGGAGTGTTGTGGGTTATAAATCTTGATTTTTGAGGGATTTCTTATTTAGTCACATATAGCTCAGCTATCGAAGCAGTTGGTAAATGCCAGCACTGGGTGCTTGCTGTGACCTGCAGTGATACCAGGGGCAAAGCAAGAGCAGCTCACTCACATCTTGTCAAGCACAGAACAGCTTCAGGGACACCCTTATGGCTGAGCTGGAAGCTGTGGAGTCCCGCTGAACGCTGCTCACAGTCCTGAGATCATCCGCATGTAAAATGGTTGGAATGCGAGATGCGGGTGATGCCTGGGAAGCCGAAGGTGTCCCCAGGAAGAGCTGATGCATTCCTGTGCTTGTGGTTTTTGAACCAGGATGTTGAAGTCACTCTAATGGCATTTTTTCCCCCCCAAACCCTCTGGAAAAGCAGCTGTTTTGGTAGCTTTTTGTGCCAGCGGTGACCATGCCTTGTCTGGGGGAGCAGCCAGCATTGATGCCAATAATTCCTTTGGCTCTTTTTCTGACTGAGTCAGATCACTCAAGCATTAACCTTAAAATAGCAACTATTTTTGTAGTTGATATAATTAATCTCCTGTGTGTGTATGTTCCTTCCCTATTCCAGGCTCTGATGCTTCACCACTCCCCTGCTGACCCACTCCTGCTTTGGCACGAGAAAACTCTGAGCAAAACTTGGCTTTTCCACAAAAAAAGCACGAACTACAGGCTGTGTGTGCTCTGCTCCGTGAGTTCACTGCCGGGCTGGTGTCTCCAGTCACAGATTCCTCGCTCATGTGCTCTGTTGGTTTTGGAGCATCCTCTCGATCTGTTTTTGGGTGGGTGGATGTGGAAGGGGGATGCTCACAAGCTGCCAGGACTGGGGGTGACAGTGGCCACAGAGACAGCTGTGATGGGTGGGTGGGTGGATGGGTGGGTTTCGTGATGCAGTTGGAAAAAGCCCTTTGGAGGAAGCCTGAAGCCTGAGCTGACCCGGTGTGGGGCCTCGTCCAGCCCTGGGAAGGGGAGGAGCGAGGAAGGGGATGGGATGGGCTAACCAGGGTCCATCCCCTGCCTCTCTTCTCCCTTTCCTGGGGCAGCTCCTGCAGCAAAGCACATCTAAGAGTGCCAGTGCGCCATCCTGGCTACTGCCCCATCCCCAACTTCCCACCCCACAGACAGCTCCGGCCGTGCCGAGGTGGGATTCAGTGGGTGCTGTGCCTGGGCTGTGTGGCACCAATGATTTTTTAGGTCTGAGCACATCAGTGAGGAGGATGAAGGGAGAAATAAAAGACCATTTGTGATGAAGCACAGACTGAGCACAGAGACTGGGACAGTCTGCACTTCGCTGCTTGCATGCAGTGCTATTCCCACGAGGCAGCTGCAATCCTGGCAATTAAATCAGGAAGGATACATTGGGGAAAACCCCCGTGATGGCGTCTGAGCTGCTGATTAAATGTGCACAGCCTGGTGAGCCCACGTGGAACAAACGGCTGCGTGGCTGAGCCTGACAGACTCACTGTGTCCTGGGCAAAAAACTCCGGGGATTTATTAAACACTTCCAAGCAGATACCCGAGGAAGGAAAAGCTTTCTGCAGACACACACTCGGCTGTGCAGCCCACACAACTCTCAGCTTTTACAGTCAGAACGTGCAGCATCGGATCCATCCCAAGCTCCTGCGTGGCAGGAGGGGTGGCAGCTTCCCTTGGAGCAGGAACCCGCTCTGACCACGGCAGCAGCAGCAGATATTGCCCAGGGAATGCTCATTTCCATGGCTGCACTGTGTGGGTCAGACAGCAGAAGCCCTGCGAGCACACACTGCTTAATCAAAAAGTCAGCCCAGGGCAGAGCTGGGCTGGCTCTGAGCTTCTCCTGCAGCTGCTGGTGGTGAGAGATGTGAGCAATGCCTGAGGTCTGTCTTGGAAGAGAAAGCCTGGGGCATTTATAAAGCAAAACTACTCTCCAAGACTGGCCTGCAGTGGATTTTCCTCTGAGCAAACAACCCAACTCCTTCCCGGGCACACTGACCACATTCAGCTGGGCACGATTGTTTTGTGTCCCACTTGCTGTTCAGATTTCAATCCTGTCAGCCCCAGGAGTTTTTCCAGGCTTGGGCTGTGTTTCTCTGCCTGTAGAAATGTCACTTCATTCTAGAAAATGTCACTAGAGTTGTTATTTAAACAGTAATAGGGTTAAAGCTAATAATTGGGAAGTGAAAGTGAGTGGCTTGCATAGTTTCCAATTACTTTTCTCCTCTCGTCTGTGTGATTTGAGTTCTCTCCTCAGCGTTTCGCGTGATGGAGGCAGGGTAGAGTTTTAAATAGAATTAAATCCTTTCAACCTGAGTTTTGCAGCAGCAGAGGAGCCTGTGCTAGAACGCCTGTGCTGTGCAGGGAAGGTTTGGGACCTCGCTGGACCCCCAGCTGGGCACTGACAGGTCATGCTCTGCACACAAAAGGACACCCCTGCTGCGATGTGGTTACAGCCCAGAGAGCACAGCTGAAGGGAAATACTGCAAAAACTGGAGTTTTGCTGATGGAGGGAGCTACACAGGATGTTTTTCCAGCACATTTTGGGGCTAGACTGAAATCTGCTGAGGCCTATTGGAGTTGCAGGCAGGTCTTTGTCCCTAAAAGCCATGCTGAGAGGGATGCTGGAGGGGAGACACGACCTCACAGAGCTCTGACTGCCTCGTGCTGCCAATCCCCTGTGCTCTGTGCCATCCCTCCAGCTCATCCCCCAGGCTGTGCTGCTGCTGGGACATGGTGATGGTGTTTTCATCCTCTCCTGCCTTAATGAGCTCGTTTGTGTGAGGCTGGGTAATGGAGGACGAGGCATTTTAGAAACATCCACTTGGGGAATGTATCCCTGGAGAAGTGAGTGTCAGGCAACGTTTGGCTGGTTAGAAACAATAAAGGTGCAAAGAGCAGTGCTGTGTCAGCTGTGCTCCTCTGTGTCCTCTGCAAACACCCCGTGTGTGTTGTGTTGGGCTCTCCACAGCCTCACAGACAGGTTTTGCTGTATCCAGGCATAGATTTTTCCCCTCTAGCTGCTACCACGGGAGTCCAGGCATGCCCAGGCAGCTCCAGCAGAGCCCTCATTGCAACACGGGCAGGAAGAAAAGTGTATTTATCGTGTGCATCGGTACAGCTAATGACTGCACACAGACACCGAGCTGTTGTGGAGGCACAAAGCCCTGCATGGGTTTGAGGTGGGGAAAAGCTTGGGTGCCGCTGCTTTTAGCACTTGTATGGTTTCCTGGCTGCACCACAAACCTGCTGGAGGTTGAATCTGTGGGGCTTTTGAAGTGATTGAACTTCATCTCTCTATGTACACATTGCAGAGGGTGAGTGAAGGCGCAGTGGAGCCCTGATGTGAGAGAATGGTAGAATCACAGAAGGGTTTGGGTTGGAAGGGACCTTAAAGATCATTTAGTTCAATCCTCTTTCCAGGCAGGGAGACCTTCCACTAAGCCAGATTGCTCAGAGCCCCATCCTGGCCTTGATCACTTCCAGGGATGGGGCAGCCACAGCTTCTCTGGGAAATCTGTGCCAGGGCCTCACCACCCTCAGAGAGAAGAATTTCTTCCTGATACCTAATCTAAACCCTGCCCTCCGTCAGTGTGAAGCCATTCCCCCCTCATCCTGTCCCTTCATGACCTTGTCCAAAGTCCCTCTCCAGCTCTCCTGGAGCTCCTTTAGGTGCTGGAAGGGGCTCTAAGGTATTCACAGAGCCTTCTCTTCCCCAGATTGAGCAAATCCAGCTCAGCCTGAACACCCTGAGTTGAAAGGGACCCACACTGATCTGACTCCTCCACGTGGGGAACAGACCCCTCTTCATCTGGGGAACCCAAGGGTTGGAAAACGCTTCTACCACTTGAGGTGTTGATGTCCCACCAAGGTCACCCCCGGACACCGGGCTCAGCCTCACTCCATGCTCTGTGTTCCCACCGCCAGTTCCCCTTCTCCTCATCCCCCCGCTGCCCATCAGCCCCCCCAGCAGGACCCCAATTCCCGACAATTCCCTCCGAGTGTTTCCGCCCATCCCGGCGGGGCGGCTCGGGAGGGTCCCGGCGGCGGGGGCCGCTCTGGAATCCCCTTCCCTGCGGGGTCCTCCCGCCACTGGGAGCGGCGGGGCCGTGCCGGAGCCCCCTCCCCATCCCCATCCCCATCCCCATCCCCATCCCCATCCCGCAGCGCGGGGCGGGGCGGGGCGCGCCGCCCCTCCGCCCCTCCGCGCCCCCGCGGCCGCTCCGCGCCCGGCGGCGGAGGGCGGGGAGGGCGCGTGGAGCCGGGGACACGCACACGGACACGCACACGGACACGCACACGGACACGCACACGGACACGCACACGCAGCGCGGCCCCGCAGCGCGGATCTGCGGCCAAACCTCGCCAACAAAGACCCCTCCGCCCCCCTGGCCGCCGCTCCCCGCGGGATGTAGCCGGGCCGGGAGCCCCAGCGAGGCAGCGGCCCCGCCGCTCCGTGCCCCGCAGCGAGGCCGGGAGGCGGCGGGCTCCGAGGCGCTGCCGCCACCATGGGCAAATCCAACAGCAAGTTGAAGCCTGAAGTTGTGGAAGAGCTGACCAGGAAAACGTACTGTGAGTGCCCGGGGGGTGCCGGGGGGTGCCGGGGGTGTGAGGGGATCCGCGCTGCCGCCCGGCCCCGCCGCTCCCCCGGGTCGGTGCCGCGGCGAGCGGCGGCTCCTGCGGGGCCGCTCCCGGGGAGGGCGCAGGCTCGGCCGGGCTTTGTTGGAGGAATTCAGGGATTGGCCTGGGAGGAGGAAAAAACCCATAAGGCGGCAGAGACACGGAGAGAGGCAGCGAGCCAGGGGAACGCGGTGGGTTTTTTTTCTTACAAAAACCATCCTCCGTGGCCTATTTCTGAGCCTCCGGGAACGGCGGGGCCAGGGCCGCATCCTGCCCGCCCGCGGCGCCCAGCGGAGCATCGCGCCCTCCCTCACCGCCCCCCGCCCCTGCCCCGAGCATCCTTCCCCCGGGCTGCCCGGCCCCGGTACCCAGGGCCCGGTGCGGGGATCGCCGTCCCCGTTCCCCGCTGCCTCCCCGCAGCCCGGCAGCAGCTCCCGGAGCGGGGTGCCGAGCGTCTGGGTGCCTTCCAAAGTTTGGGTGCGTTAGTTGGAGGGGTTCCCTTTGTTATTGCGCTCTGAAGTGGAGAGAAGAGCCCGACACCGGCGGGTTCGATATTTATCTGAGTATCTCAGTATCGGTTTAATAACCTGATTTTCTGAACGAGTGGCTTTCCCGTCTGGACCTCCACCGTAATCTAATTAACGTGGCTGGTGCCTCAGCCATCCAGTTTTAGCAAAATCATTTTTTTTCCCCTGAAGGATGCACAAAGGAAACAAAGGCTTTGGTGGCTCAAGTTTGCCTCCCCGCTTGCAGGTCGCAGATATTCCCCAAACGTGCAGCAGACCTGCGAGCTCTCCCCTCTGTCATTGCTGCAGTCCCACGGCAGCGCTTACCCAAAAAGGCAATAGATGAGGATGCAGCAAGTTCTCCCATATGGAGAAGAGGCAATACTGGTGCATTGCACAACCCTACACGCGGGGTTGCTCTGTGCCGTGGCAGCAGGCGGGAGGAGGGCAGGTGCGGGGGGCAGGTCCGCATAGCCAAGCCGGGAGCGATGGTAGGAGAGGTTGGGGTACCCCAGCTGGGCTCCCTCAAGGTGCTCGGGGGGAGGAAGCAGTGAGAAGGTGGCAGTGCCAGGTGGGCACAGCCCCCACTGGAGCTGAGCTGGGTTTTGGTGTCCTCACTGCAGCCGGGCCAGGTGCCGGCAGAGCTGTGCTGCAATCGCCCGCTCGGTTTGCAGCCACTGCGCCGACCTGATCTCTGATGGAGGGGAATTTGGGAACAGCCAGCCCCAGCACAGCCCTGGCTGCTGGTGATCTCCTGTGTGCTGGCCTTTCTGCACACCTGGGGCGGCTCCTCTGCCCAGGGAGGTGCCAACACCAGTGGGGCTGACACAGGGCACGCAGGCAGAGGTGCCCCTTGTCTCGGTTACAGCCAAAGCCAACCAAACACAGCGCTGGTGAAGCCAATGTCTTTGGGCACAGGGATGTCTCTTAGCTGGGTAAGGCCAGCAGGTCATTGCTTTGTTGAATCACTTCATCCCCAACTTTCTGCTCCTCTCTTTTGGGTGTCCTCCCCTTTCCACTGCACCCTTTCAGACAAAGATTGTGGTCCTCTGATCCCTTCCTCAATGAGTTTCCAGTCTGCCTGGAGCTTTGCCTGCCTGCCCTGGACCTCTCGCTGCCTCTTTTTAAAGATCCCTGCACCTGTGCAGGTGAGGCAGCAGCACCCAGCAGCACGTGGCCTTTTGCGTGGCTGGAGTCTGGCACAGCATCCCAACGTGCCCCAGCAGCATGTGGCTGCTGATGTGGTGCCTGTCAGGCCGAGCTGTTGCTAATTCCAGGGTCTGTTTGTTGAGCTCTGCTCATTCCACCTCTCATCTCTGGGATTAATTACTTTTGCTGTGCGCCTCTGCCCCTTTTCTGCAGCTGTCAAGGCGAGCGTGCATTCCCTTGTCTGGTGAAGACTTTACAGGGCCCTCCCAGGCACGGCTGAGAGCTCTGGTTTATCTTCAGACCATGGGAGATTGGAAAGATACCAATTTCCTTCTGTGTTTTGGGGAAGGCAGGCAGGAGGGCAGGGCTGTGCTGGGTACAGTGCCAGGAGCTGATCCAGACCCCGCTGCTGTGGCTGCTGGAGCAGCTGGAGCAGGGGACAGTCATACACACAAATCCATGGCCTGCTCAAGAATGTCTGGGGGCCTGCTTGGAAAAGGCTTTTTTCCACAGCATGGTGATATTTAGGCACGCTTCTGGCAGACACAGGAGCATCCCTGGCCTTTGCTGCCCATCCCCTGTCCCATGCCCTGCCGTGTTACCAAGCAAGTGCTTGTGTGTGCTGCTGTTTCTGCTGTGCTGCAGCACATCTGGGCAGATGTCTCTAGCAGCCCAAACTGATGCAAACCTGCATTTGTCCCGGGGAGGTTCCCGTGGCAGCGTGAGCCGTGGCTGTGGTACGTGAAGGGTTTCTCCCACGCTGGGATTTCCTTCCATTGCATAATTTTCTGATTGTATGGATTTCCACACAAAACAAAGCAAATACCAAAAAGGCCCCTCTCAGTTCTGCAGGATCAGAGGGAAATGTCACTCCCTCTCCCTGCCCCATGTGGCTTTTCTGCTAATTTATCTCAACCATGGGACACAGAAGACATCTTCTTCCCCTCAGTGCTCTTCAGTGCCTGGTGGCTTCTTGTGTCCCTTGTCCTCTCTGAGCTCTCCATCTCCTGTTTGTGGTGTTTCTCTGGCCTCGCCTCAGCTGCAGCAATCCTGGGCAAAGCAGGAGATGGGAGCAGCCAGGAGAGGAGCACGGGAAGGCTCAGGTGCCAGGGCAGCTGTGGACAGGGAGGTTGAGCTGAGGATACTGCAGGGCAGCTGTCAACGGGCTCCGTGAGCTGTGAGAAATATTTCCCTGAATGTATTCAGAGCAGGTTGCCCCAGGCCCTGCTGGGAACTGGACATGGAAAGGCAGGAGCCTGGAAACCTCATCCCTTGGCTCCCCTCCCCACTCTGCTCCTGACTTACGGTGCTGGGGGCCAGATTTTAATGGCACTTGGACACCTAAAGGCGTGGAAGGGCTTCTTTGAAGTGCTGGCTGCCCAAATCCTGTTGGTTTGGACCCATCTCTGTGTGCCTTTCTGTGTCTCTGGGCTCCTGAGTGCCCAGGAATACCTGGCAGTGCCAAGCTCCACCATCTGCCAGGTGCTGGTGGGGACAGCCAGGCTGCAGGGCTGTTTGACCCTCCTTGCAGACAAGGCTGGTGCCACACAGGAGAGTGCAGGAGAAGTCAACATTGAGTGATAATAATACTGAATAATAAATGATGTAATTCTTCGTGCTTCCATAGATCCTTTCACTGAAAAGTGATTAATACTAATTAATTCATTAATCCTTCTGATGCCTCGTTGGGGTAGCTCAGAGATGCAGTTTGGTGTTGTGTCCCAGGAGGTGGTAACTCCCGAGACTTGAAGGAACCACCATCCTCCTTGGATCACATCCTCTTCCAGGGGGGTTTAATCCTGAGCTTAGCTTGGGCCAGGTGCTCACGGCTTAGGGCCACAATGGGATTTGGGATTGTGTTTAAGACCCTTGTGGGGCCACAGTCAGAGGGTTCTGCTGAGCTGGAGATTTATGAAGGTCCTGAGGTGTGACTGCAGCCTGAATGAAGCGGGTGACGTGCACGTGTGCAGTTGTGGGTGCACCAAACACGTCCTGGCTGGAAATGACTTGGTGTGGACTCCTGGCAGAGAAACTGGGAGAGAAACACAGTTCTGAGTGTTCCATCTCACAGCAGCACTGCCAGGCCAGGAACCCTTCAAATCATGAAGCACTTTTAAAAACGTGCACTTGTTTCAGGAGAGCACATTTTAGCTCTTTTTTCCCAGTCATTTTGGGGAAGATTGGCTTTCAGGGTTCCCTTTGCACAGCTGCTGCCCATGTCCAGGCTCTGTGGTATTTTTGAGGCTGCAATAGCTGAGCAGTCAGGCATGCTCAGAGCTCTGCCGGTGCAGCAGCGTGGCTCTGGGGCCAGCTGGGGGCTGGCATGGTGGGGATGGTGGCCCTGGTGCTCCTGAGGCCACAGTGGGGCTCAGGTGGAGATGTGGGAGCCACGGTGAGGGTGCCAAAATGACAGCCAGGCTGCAGAGTGGGTGCGAGGAAGATGCTCTTTTCCCAAGAACCGCATCCCACCCACTGTGATCTATTTTGTGGATTTTAAACTCACTCTGGCATCATCATTTTCTGCTCTTTCACAATAAGCCACAAAAATTGGCTCCATTGCTCGACAGTAATGCAGGGAATTAAAGGGCATTAGTTTAAGAGCAAACTATAAACATATTGATTTGTAGTTACAGGGGTATGTGGTGGCGGGTGGTGGAATTCTCTGGGAAAGGAAAGGAAATTCTACGATTGCAGCAGTTTTCAGCCAGGAAAATGGATTGGTTCCTTGCTGGCTGAGGCAGCCTGGGGCTTTGCTCCATCATGCCACCCCAGTGCTGAGGAAATGTGCTGGCTGGGGCAGTGGGCAGGAGCAGAGGAGGAACCTTGGTAGCTCCCCCACTGCTGCTGGTTTATTTTTAGTGTTTGGCCCCAGGCACTGGATATCTCTGCCAGGTTGGTTTGTGTTGAAATCCCTCCTGTTCTCATCCAGCAGAAGGTGGGGTGAGCTGGCCGGACCCGTTACCCCTCAGTGGCAAATGCTGGGTGAAATTGTCATTGTGGGTGACTTTTAACAGGTCCTGGAGTGCCAGGACAGATGGGAATGGCTTCAAGCTGACAAAGAGCAGGGTTAGGTGGGATGTCAGAAAGAAATTGTTCCCTGTGAGGGTGGGGAGGCCCTGGCACAGGGTGCCCAGAGAAGCTGTGGCTGCCCCATCCCTGGAGGTGCCCAAGGCCAGGTTGGCTTGGGGCAGGACGATGGGCAGGAGGTGCCAGGGGGATGCCCTGGGGCTGGAGTTTGTTTGGGGCCTGGTTTTGCTGCAGCCACGTGTAAGGCAGGGCTGTGAATGGGATTGCTGCGGTGCAGGTTCACTGCAAGGTCCATGTGGACCTGCTCTGCTGCCTCTGGAGGACTGGGGTGGTCTGGAGGCATCTCCAGCTCCTTCTCCAAGGCGATCCCAACCTGCTCCCAGTGAATCCAACCCAGGGCATCCCACACACACATGGACACGGGGCTCCATGGGGAGATGTGAGCAAAACAACTTCTGGGGTTTCAAAAGCAAGTTTTGAGGAGACCCTGCAGTCTCTGGGAGGTTCTTGCAGTGCCAGGGTGGGGAGGGGGAGACGTGACCGACACCCTGAGGGTTTCTCTGCAGCAGCCGTCCCCGCCGGCCACGCTCGCGCCGCTGCTGCTCCGGCATCACAAGAATCACATTTCATTTATCCCCTGACATGTTAATGGATCTGCTTAACCACTCTCCTGACCTTTGCTGCTGCCGTTATAATTAAGGTTGTGAAACAAGAAGCTCTGAAGGCACCAAAGGAAGCGGCTGCTTCAGGGAGAAGCCTGTGGCACGCTCACTCTGTTATCGGGGTGACATTTGTGGGGTCGCTTTGTTCCTCCTTCCCCTCCTTGTTCTCCTGGATCTTCTGGGGAGCTGGATGTCAAGGAAGCCAGGGCTCGTGCCCCGGGCAGGGGTGGCCATGGGGGGCTCAGCCCCACAGTGGTCTGTGTCACTTCCATCGGCACCGCTGCACAGGGCTCCCTCCCCACACCTCCTGCTGGAAAGGAGGGCTGCCTGTGCTTCATCCACCTGTTTCTCCAGCATCTTCTGATTGATGGCTGGACCTGGTGGAGCTGCTGTGGGTCTCTGTGTCACCCCCCAGTGCACAGTGATCCCTACAGGAGAGACCAGGAGGGCAGCAGGGGTGGGCCTGCTGCTGGCAAGGCTTTGCTTTGAGCATCCTCCTGACCTTCCATGGCTCCAGGGAGTGATGGCTGAGCCAGAGGCACTTCCCTCCTACTTCCCACACTGGTCTAGAGGGGAGTTTTCTCCTCTACCCGGGGCAGGAACTGTTTCTTGGGTTGGAGATGGTGCCTTGGAGTGCCAGAGGATGCTGAAATCCCTGTGGCCGAGGGATGGATTTAAGCAGGTTTCAGGACACGGCTGCCCATGGATGGCTGGGCAGGGGGGCTGCTCCATCCCTGCTCCCAGCAGCACTGGGAATCCTCTGCCCCTCCAGGCATTGCTGTGCTGGCTCGTGGGGAAGCTGGGATTCAATCCTGGGACAGACCTGCCACAGCCACCAGCTCCTGCTCTGGGGTGCTTCAGCCTGATTCATTCATTTCCAAATGAAGGCACTGCCTTTGCCCTTCCTCTCCTGCCTTTGCTTCAAATAACAACTGCTTTTTCCCTAAACCCAATTTCCAAAGCCTAATGTCGGGCCCTTGAATATTTAATAAAGTCTAAAAAGGATTTCAGCTGCATATTGGCTTTCCTGTTGGTACCAGTCCCGGGGGAGATGAGAACTGCTCATGGACCTGTTTATCCAGTCTGGGAGCACGGCAGACCACTAATGGCAAGGAGAGTGCCAAACACCCCGGCAGTGCTGCGGCACTGCTCTGTGGGGACAGGGCACTGCTCCGTGTCCCAGAGGAACAAATGACACCAACAACTCTGTTGGCCTCGAGTTCTGAATGTCTCAGAGGCTCCCAGACATGCTGGGGTGCTGGTGATGTCTGATGGGGGAGAAGCCAGACTGGGAGAGCTGGGATGGGGATGTCCCGCTGTGACAGACACAGCTCTGGCTGTGTTGGTGCCCACACTGCTGGGGCTGCTCCCAAATCCCTTGGGGATGTTGAGGGATGGGCTCCCACACAGGGACATCTCGGTGTGTGGGTGATGTGGCCGGGAGCAGGGATGGGCACGGGGCTGAGCTGGGGGCAAAAGAAAATGACATCAGTCATATTCCAGAAACAGTTTGCATGGGGGTGACCCTGGTGCCACAGTCGTGTTTTACTGCCTCCTCCCCAGAGCTGTCCCTGTGCTGCCGGGGAGCAGGAGCAAAGCCCAACCAGGGGTGCTCTGGTGGCCCCAGAGCTGCAGAGAGCACGGGACTGGGACATCATTAAGGAGTTCAACCTGAATTTTAGTGAGACCACATCGTCAGGACCAAACTATCCAAATTTCCAAACTGCTGATGCGGTGTATCCTAAAAGTTACTGTCATCAAACAGGGACCTGAGTGAGCTCTGAGTGCCCCAGGATGGGCTGATGGACAATCCCAGGGGAGAACTGAGCCTGCAAGAGTTCACCCCGTCCCTCCAGCACGGTGCAGCTCCCGTGGGCACTGGGCTCTGTGCTGGGGCTTGGTGCTGGAGCTGGGGCAGTGCACCGGGAAGAACATCGAGTTAATGCTCCAGCTGTCCCTGAGGGCTTCCCCCTGACTTCCCCGAATTGCACAAAGCCACCTGACAGCCCAGGCTGCCAGAGGGGACCCCGGCCAGCCCTGGCACACTGGGCACCTTGCTGTCCGTGCAGGGAGGTGCCCATTCTGCATGAGGGGCTGGATGAGGTCTCATGGCTGCTGCACCACCTGCACTGCCGCGCTCTTGGCTTTGTGTTTTGTGGGGAAAGGCCTGGAAGTGGGAATGGCGCTCCTAATCGCTCAATATTGACATTGTGATGATGCTGAGAGTGGAGTTTGTATCTGATTTGCGTTCAGACAGTTCTTAAATATGTGTTTCGCCGGGACGAGGGGCGGAGTGTGTTTGCTATAAATTGCAGGGTGTGCGGGGCTCACCCGCAGCCCCGGGCTCGTCCGCATCGCTGCCCAATTAATTCACGCATGAGCACCCAATTAACACACACATCAGCGCACGATTCATTTCCATACGAGCATCCAGCTGGATTTATGCATGGCTGCCCAGTGAATTCCCCGCTGGATCGAACGCTGCAGCTCCGTGCATGGGCGCCCTGATTGGTGATGCATGAGTGCCCAATTAATTGGCGCACGTGGCTGCAATTAGCTCATGCCTGAGTGTCCAATGAATTCATGCATGAGCACCTGATGCATTCACACCTGAGTGCCCAATTAGTACGTGCACAAGTGTGTTATCTCCTAATTACACTAATTTACACATGAGTGCCCAGTGAATGGGCATGTGACTGCTAAATTAATCCGTGCATGAGCGCCCCGCGAATTCATGAATGCCCAAAAAATGGATGTACGAGCCCCCAGCTGGTTCATGCATGAGCGGCCCTTGCGCTCTCACCACAGCACCCGGGCAGTTCATGCATGAGCACCCAATTAGTTCACCTAGAAGCACCCACATAATTAATGCACGAGTGCAAATTAGCGCACGCGTGATCTCCCGGTGTGTTTTTGCGTGAGTGCCCTTCTGGCTCAGGCAGAGGTGCTCATGCATGGGGATGCATGAATGCCCCATTCCTTCACTTCTGAGCATCCATTGTGGGTGCCTAATTTCCCCCGGCCTGGGCACTGCTCTGGGCACCCACAGCAGGTTTAGGCAGCCCCAAACCCGATGGGAACCCCATCCTGGGATGCCCGGAGATCCTGTGACAAAGCCACAGCAGGTCCTTGGTGGAAATAAATCCCACGGTCACTGCCGTGACCCCGTGTGTGGTGCTGGACTTGTTGCCCGTGGGTTGGCACAGCTCATGAGTTGGCATAGTTGGAGTGCCCTGTGGCGGTGAGGGAAACCACTTTGTGCCTGGAAATAATTAACTGGTTTCCCTGATAAGCCTGTGGTGCCGACGGGATCAGGGTGCTTTCCTAGCAGCTGGGGCAAGGGGGGACGTGTGGGGGCTCGGGGGAGTCTCCTCACTGGGGACAGTGCTTGCTGAGCCTTCGGGAACCCAAATCCGCCCAAGGACAGAGCCAAAGGACAGTGCTTTTGGCACCCAGGGCTGAGCTGGGTGCGCACAGCCCTGCTCAGGGCACAGCTCTGAGGCCGTGGCCTTGCATCCAGTGGAAAGGATGTCAGCACAAAACAAGCCCCTGGGGGGCTGAAGCATCTCGTCACCTCATGCATCCCACCGTGACCGGGGGTCCCTGAACCATTCGAATCCTCCTTGCTCCCTGCGGCCGATGGGGATTTGCAGTCCCGGGTCCTTCCTCTCCTCTCCTCCCCTCTCTGCCTGGCAAACACAAATTAACAGGCTTGAGCACTGATTAACCAGAGCTGATTCTTGCTGCAGTGGCAGCTGGGTGGTGGGAGGAGAGGGGGCACGCGAAGGGCGGGTGGTGACGGAGCTGTCAGTCCTCGCCTGTGCCACTGGGATTGATGGAGAGGTGGGGGAGAGGGCTGGGGGAGAGCTGGGTACCGGCAGCCGGGAGGAGGGGGCTGGGGGCTGCTCGGGGGCTCTGTCCCTCTGAGCTGGGTGAGACGTGAGACGCCGAAACCTTCCCCACAGCTGGGGTGGGAGAGGGAAGGGACCGACCAGCGAAGAGAGAGGGCTCCTGGGTGCGGTTTGGCCGAGTGGGGCAGCTCCTGGGCTGCTCTGGGTGCTCTGGGTGCCTGTCCCTGTCCCTGTGGGTGCTCTGGGTGCCTGTCCCTGTGGGTGCTCTGGGTGCCTGTCCCTGTCCCTGTGGGTGCTCTGGGTGCTGGTGCCTGTCCCTGTGGGTGCTCTGGGTCCCTGTCCCTGTGGGTGCTCTGGGTGCTGTCTCTGTCCCTGTGGGTGCTCTGGGTGCCTGTCCCTGTGGGTGCCCTGGGTGCCTGTCCCTGTCCCTGTGGGTGCTCTGGGTCCCTGTCCCTGTGGGCGCTCTGGGTGCTGGTGCCTGTCCCTGTGGGTGCCCTGGGTGCCTGTCCCTGTGGGTGCTCTGGGTGCCTGTCCCTGTGGGTGCCCTGGGTGCCTGTCCCTGTGGGTGCCCTGGGTGCCTGTCCCTGTGGGTGCTCTGGGTCCCTGTCCCTGTCCCTGTGGGTGCTCTGGGTCCCTGTCCCCGCTCTCTCCGCGCTGTCGCAGAGCGGGGCTGAGCGCTCGGGCGGGTGCCACCGGGTCTCCCTGCTGGGCGCTGCCTCTTCCAGCGCTGAGGTTCGTAAGGAACGATAAAACTCTGCCTTTATTTAGCGCCTTTCACCCCCGAGGAGCCCGGGGCACGCTGCTGCTGACGAGCTGTACGTGCACTGTCCATGGCCCTCCTCAGCGGTGCCGGGAGGGAGATGCGGGACAGAGGGACAGCCCTGTCCCCGCCGTGTGTCCCCAGCCTCGGGTCAGGTCAGCCACGCAATCAGTAGGTGTCCCCGAGGCTCCTGTGGCTGCACATCGGGCATTAGAATTCCTAATGTGCCGCTCGGAGCGTCAGCACCCAGCGGGGTCCGAGCGGCTGGAGAGTGGCAGCCGGGAAGTCATCATCTGTCCCGGGTCTGTGACAGCACTCATCCTCTGTCCCGGGTCTGTGACAGCGTCATCCTCTGTCCCGGGTCTGTGACAGACTCATCCTCTGTCCCGGCTCTGTGACAGCGTCATCCTCTGTCCCGGGTCTGTGACAGACCCATCCTCTGTCCCGGGTCTGTGACAGACTCATCCTCTGTCCCGGATCTGTGACAGCACTCATCCTCTGTCCCGGATCTGTGACAGCACTCATCCTCTGTCCCGGATCTGTGACAGCATCATCCTCTGTCCCGGATCTGTGACAGCGGTTATCCTCTGTCCCGGATCTGTGACAGACTCATCCTCTGTCCCTCATCTGTGACAGACTCATCCCCTGTCCCGGATCTGTGACAGTGGGCACAGGGCGGCGGGTCCAGCTCAGTCCCCACCCTGGATCAGGGCTGGGGTGGTTCCCTGCCCTGGGAACACTCTGCCCTGGGCAGAGGGGAGATTTGGTGGCGGTGGAGGGGTGAAGGCAGAGCTGGGTGGTTTTCCAAGGTTTGGGAGGTGAGGCCGTGCTCTCGCCTCAGCACAAACCCCACAGATTCCCCAGCGCCCGGGGCTGGTGGACAGGCACCGGTGCCTGTGTGCTGGAGGAGGGATGGGGCTCCGTGTGGCTCCATGCCAGGGTGCACATTAACAAATCCCTCATCGGGAGCCCTGCGCTGGTTTCCAGCCTGGCACCGGAGCGGTTCCCTCGGTCGGAACAGCCTCTCCCGGGAGCATTACGCATCTCTCCCGCGGCTCGAGGGGCGCTGGCTCCGTCCCTCCCTCAGCCTCAGCCCCAGCGTGTCATTACCAGCATTTCTCCCGTACTAAAAAAAGCACAAATTTCTTAATTGTTTCCTGCTGGAGTTGAAAGGCAGCTCCCAGGCCCAAAATAGCACGCTGGGGGAAAGCAGCCGAAAAAGAGAGAGCAGAAGGCGATTTGCCTGGAGGGGCTGAGCCGAGCTCTGACTGCAGCCCCTGCCCCGAGGGCTCACCCTCATCCTCCTCCTCCCCCCTGCCCTCCTTGCTGCTCATGGGTGCCCGGGCCTGCAGAGCTGGTGCTGGGGCATCCCCTGGGCATCCTCAGGGTGGAGGTCAGGGCCGGTGTCCCAGTGTGGGTGTGTGCAGGGAGGTCTGTTCCTGTTGGAGATGTCACTCGGCATCTCTCTTTTGGAAGGATGCTTCTGTGCAACCTTTTTTTTTTTGTTTTTGTGATGGGGAAATCCCTTGGAGCTGCTGTGACTGATGTTTTAGCCCACCCCAGCTCGGCTGTTGGATGCAGCGTGTCCTTCCTGCCTCCCTCCTGCCAAGAGACCGCTGTGTGCCCAAAACAAACAGCCCTCCAAATCCCACCTGTGACACTGCCAGAGCCCTGTGTCCTTCAGGCCAGATGCTGAGCATCCCTGTGCCTGCATCCCCTCTCCTGGGGAGCTGCTGAACACCCTGTGCTGCTTTTGCTGAACCCCAGGAAAATGGGGAAATTAAATACTCTGTCCCTCCAGCGACTCCTGTGCTGGGATGGAGGGACCCTCCAATGCATGGGGACAGCCTTGGGCACAGAAATTCCAGCTAACAGGGATGCTGGAGCCAGAACCCAGCTGGTGATGAGGTGGGGGCTGTTGTGTGCCCTCCTGGCTGCCCCATTGCTGCCACCCCTCACCTCTGAGCTCTGTGCCTTCTGCCAGGCACGCTACAAATCTTCCTGATGGAAAATTGCTTTCTTTATTTTTCTTGCCATCGAAGGTAATTGGCATCTGATGGTGTGTCTTTGGTCTCTATTTTTATCAGCCGTTTGCACATTGACATCTCCGCTCGCCTCATTATCCCCGTGCCTTTCAGACCTGTGGCTTTTCTATCATTATTTAGATGCATGACGCAAAGGAAATGACAAAAGAGGCCGTTCCCCCTCGTGCCCACCTGCTGGCACCTGGCTCCCCGCTGTGGGGAGGCACAGGCACAGCTCCTGCAGTGGGACATGCAGTGACAAGTGCCAGCCCCTGCCCAGCATCCCGCATCCCTCAGAGCCTTTCCTCTGCTGGGGACATTTTCCCTCTCAGCAGCTGTCCCTTGGCTGGGGACAGTTGGGGTTGCCAGTGCTGTCTGTTTGCCAGGTTGTTGTATTTTGGGTTTTTTTCCAGAGCCTGGTGAGGCTTCTCGGTGTGCTGGGATGGGTTTGATGATGTTTCTCCAGAGACAGCTGGTACCTGGGCAGATGCCAGCCCTGGGGCTGTGCCTGTGCCCGCGCTCAGCGTGTCTATGGCAGGGCCAGGCAAGTCCCTTCCCTGAGCCACCTCCAGGCAGATGTTCTGGCAGATGTTTTCAGGGTTGTTTTGGCCCTGGGAAATGAGATAGCAGGGCCAGATCCTCCCCAGGCATGATCAGCTTTCATGGTCTGTCGTAGTTCTGCATTCCCTGAGCACAACACAAAATATCCTGGGGAGTCTCCCTGGTTTTGGGGGTCCCCAGCACCTGCAGCCCTGGCCCCATGGAGCACCTGGGCTGGCCCAGGCTGTGCCTCAAAAGCAGTTTCTGCCACATGGGGAGAACCTGGCAGCTCGTGGAGCAAGTGAAACCTGAAATGGATTCCCCGGGGAATTCATTGTTGGGCGCCCCAGAGCATTCCCCAGGAAATTCACTGCCAGGCAGTGCAGAGGAACAGCTGTCACTGCAAAAACACTAAATTCCTGTCTCTTTTTTTCTCTTTTCTCCCGTTTTCTCTTGCAGTCACAGAGAAGGAGGTGCAGCAGTGGTGAGTGCCCGCCGTGGTGGTGAGCTGGGGCACGGGCTGTGGGCAGGGGACGGGAGCTGGTGGCACTCAGCCACCCCGCTGGGCAGAGCAGGGACGGGCAGGAGGTGTGGGCAGTGCCCCTGTGCTGGGGTGCAGGTGCTGCCTCATAAAGAGGAGACCAGAAAGTAGAGGGATTTTCCTTGCACAGTGGCTCTTTCCTCCCCATACGAGCAGCCAAAGAGCATGGGGACATGGGGACTGTCCAGCTGGTGCCCTGCTGCAGGAGGCTGGTGCTGTCCCAGCACGTTCCCTTTGGCAGCAGGGTGCCAGGGGTAGGACCCACTGCTGGTTTCTTGCCAGCAGCTTTCTCTCACTCCATCCCCTCCGCCCCACCGAACACAGCGCCCTAGAAAAGCCACTGCTTCCCTTTCATCTCCCTATCCCACCAGTCAAGGTTTGCTTTCTTTATCTCTTTCTCTCATCCTTCCCCCCCACCCGGTGAGTCATAGCTGCAGCAGCGTGAAAAAGATGTCACCGGCACTTCGCTTTCCCACCTCGCCACCCCCTTCCCCTCCTCCTCCAGCCCTTGTCCCGCTGCAGCGGGTGCCTGACAGATCTGGGCGATGTTGCATAATATTCACCCACCCCGTGTGGTCCCCGTGTGGTGCCACACGCTCCCTTGGTGCTCCCTTGGTGCTCCTTTCGTGCCCACACCCATGGGCCAGTGAGCCCCTTCCCTGTGCCCTCTGGTGCAGCTGCACTTCACAGCACCCAGGTCCGGCCTGGAGCTGGGAGCGAGGGCTTTTTGGGGTGTTAAAGCATCGATGGGTTTGGAAGTGACCCTGGCTGTGCTACCTGAGGACACAGGAGCCCTGCTGTGCACCCCAGCTCCTCTGGGGTTGTGCAAAATTTGTCACAGAATATCCTGAGCTGGAAGGGACTCATCAGCATAAGTCCAGCTCCTGGTGCTGCACATCCCAAGAATCCCATGTCCCAAACACTTCCTGAGCTCTCACATCACCACTGCCCTGGAACGCCTGTTCCAGCCACCCACAGAACTCAGTGGTCACTGTGCCATTGTTTATTTGCCAGGGCACGGCTGCAGCATGGCATCGCTGCCAGTCCTGGCTGGGCAGTGGGTCCCTGTCACCTCCCATGTCCCACACAATGTGCAGCACAAACCTGGTTGTGGCCCTGTTGCCACTTGTGGGCTGGCAGCAGGTTAGAGCCGTGCAGTGGCATCACTGGTGCCGCTCACCGTTTGTCCCCGCTGCCACCCTCACTGTGGCACTCACGGGGACTCATCCATGGGGTGGGTGATGGGGGTGACACCAGGAGCACCTGGGGACCTTCCCAGCTCCAGCCCACTGCAGCCCTGGGGGAGCCCCCAGCCCAGAGGGGAGGCCCACGCTGTGCCCTCCACCCGCAGGTACAAGGGCTTTATCAAGGACTGTCCCAGCGGGCAGCTCGATGCCGCCGGCTTCCAGAAGATCTATAAGCAGTTCTTCCCCTTCGGTGACCCAACCAAATTTGCCACCTTTGTTTTCAACGTCTTCGATGAGAACAAAGTAAGTCTGGGATCCAGAGGCTCGGTCGGGGCGGTCAGGGCTGGGCCTGTGGTGGTGGTGGGATGGATTTGGAATGTGCCTGGCACTGGAGGAGCAAAACATTCCAGCACTTCCTGAGGCGTGAAATTGAAGTGGCACAGCTGGAGCGAGCCCTGTGCTTGTTGTAGTTGGGGAGAGTGACGTGGGGAAGGACAAAGCAGGAAGGGAGAAGCAGTGTTTTGGTGTCCTGACAAAAGCCCATCCCTGTGGTGCCCCTCACGTTCCAGAGCCGCTCCTGCTGGGATGTTCACTGGCAGCTGGATCACAGTGCTGGGGATAAGTGCATCACTCCTCCCTCCCTGCTGCCTTTCCAGATGTGCCCCCCTAGAGGGGATACATGGGCAGGGAGGAGTGGCAGCAGCACCCTGACCCCTCCTTTTCCCCCCAGGATGGGAGGATCGAGTTTTCGGAGTTCATCCAGGCGCTGTCGGTCACCTCCCGGGGGACACTGGACGAGAAGCTGAGGTGTAAGTGCTCCCCGTGGGATGCTGGTGGGCTCAGCCCCACGAGGGTGCTGGGGTGTGTGTCCAGGGCAGGGACCACAGTCCCAGCCCCTTGGGCTTGCTCTGTCTTGCAGGGGCATTTAAGCTGTACGACCTGGACAACGACGGGTACATCACGAGGAACGAGATGCTGGACATTGTGGATGCCATTTATCAGATGGTGGTAAGAGAGGCAGGGGGGGCACAGGGCAAGCAGTGCCTTGGGGGTCCCTGCTGGGATGGAGCTCAGCTCTGTGGGAATGCTGAACCACCCCCAATTCCTTCTTCGACCTTTATTTTGGTGGGGGGTTATGGCCATTGTGGCCGTCATGGCCAGGGCAGTGTCTGGATCTGGCTGCTGAGGGTGGTTCTGGTGGCAGCTCTGTCCCCTTGCACCCTGTCCTGATGTGGGGTGTGGGGGGACAATCTTGCCTGGGGACACCCTGCAGGCAGGGCACGGATGGGTGTGTGACCTGGTCCTGTCCTGCTGCTGCAGGGGAACACAGTGGAGCTTCCCGAGGAGGAGAACACACCAGAGAAAAGGGTGGATCGGATTTTTGCCATGATGGACAAGGTGAAGATGCTTGAGGGTTTTTTCCCTGTGGCCAAGGGATTTAGGAGGTGCTGTGGGTCCCTTTGCTGCATCCTGGCTCCTGCAGGTGCCTCCTTGCCCCACCGACACAAAGTCTGAACTGCTGCCGAGATCACTGTGGGATACCCACATCCCTCTGGGATCCCTGTGTCCATTCCAGGCTCTCCAGGGTGGCATTGTCCCCTGCAGGGCTGCAGCCGTGGGGGCTCAGTGGGGTGGGGAGGGTGTGTGGGCTGTGTGGCCGTGCTGGGCTGTCGGGTGCTGGGCTGGGTGAGCGGTGCAGTGACAGGAGCGTTTTGCAGAACGCAGACGGGAAGCTGACGCTGCAGGAATTTCAGGAGGGCTCCAAGGCCGACCCCTCCATCGTGCAGGCGCTCTCCCTCTACGATGGGCTCGTATAGTCCCGGGGCCGAGCGACGGTGAGTGCGGTGCCAGGGGCAGCCCCATCTCCCCATCTGCCATTCCCGCCTCCCCCGGGCTCAGGCAGCTGATTCTCCTCTGCTGAGGCACCAAAACATGGATATCCCCCCCAAATCCAGCCGGGGGGAATGTTTTCCCCATTCTGATAGGTTTCTCCCAGTCCTCCCTGTGTCACAGAACCCCCTCAGACCTCGTCCCGTGGAGATGGAAATGTTTGCCTGCAGCACAGCTCGTGCTCTCACCAGCAGATGTGGCTGCAGAGGAGGCAGGGAGGCAGCTGGCGTGCTGGGGGCATGGGGACACTCCAGAGACAGATTATATTAAATGTTTTATTTATCTTATATCTATTATATTATGTTATGCCCTGGAGCTGGGTTTGGCAGGGACACTGGTTCACAGCATCACACAGGTGCTGGCCTGAGCATCCCGTGGTCCTCGCTGTGCCCTGTGGAGCTGTGCAGAGTCCCTCGGAGTGTTTTGGGTCATCACAGTCCAGGCAGTGTCCTGGGGGTGGGGTGTTTTTAACCCTTCTGGAGTTTTGAGATTTTCAGTATCTATTCTATTTCTGGCCTTGCCCTTCCAGCTGTGCTGGTGTCTCATGAGATGGCCACAAGGATTTCTGGCCGTCCTTCTCACCCCGTTTCCCTCCATCCACCCTCTCCTGCAGATGCTGGGGGAAGATGCTCTCCGTGCCATCCGACCACCGCCGTGCGAAGCTTGCCTGTCCCTCCCGGCCTTCCTTTCAGTTCTGCGAGCAAGGAGTGCCCTCACAGCCGGGCTCACTCCCCTCTCTGCACCCTGAACCAGCCGCTGCCATTCGCCAACTTCTGCTTTTTCCAAAAAAACCCCCGTGCCAGAGCCCGGGCTGAGCGGCGGCCGACGTCCAAGACTCCAGAGCCGGGGGAATGGCTCGAGCAGCGCCGCAGGCAGAGCCCCCTCGGCCTCCTCACCCCCTTTCTCCCTTTTTCCTACATTTTGGGATGGGACTGCGGATGCGCCGGCGGGATCCTCTCTTGGGAAGCGGCCGGAGAGGAGCCCGAAGGCAGCGGGGGCTGCACCCCCGGGTCTGTCCCTGCGGGGTGCTCGGGGAGCCGAGGCACCGCCAGAGTCTGGGAACAGAGTCCTGGCATCACCCACGATGCCGCTGGCAGCCCGGCTCGGCTCACTAGGGATATATATTATATTATTATTTTATTTTTTCTGGTGAGACAGTATTGTGCTTTTTGGTTTGGTTTTGTTTTGTTGTTTTTTTTTGTTTTGTTTTTTTTTTCCTTCAGTGGAAAAAAAAGTGAGGCTTTTTTTTATATGCCCAATCTCGACGATCGATATCCTTATTTATTTGTTGTAAATGTTGCTGCTGTGTTTTGTCTCTCATGCGTGTGTCCACCCACCCAGGTGAGGATTTGTAAGGTTTACATGCTCGTATTGCGGGGACCCGGGAGCCTGCAATAACAATGAAGCCAAAAATCTGCCTTCCCCCCTCTCCTCCCACCCCCTGTATCCCAAGCTCCGTGGGCTGGCTGCTGCTTGGAGGGGATGCTGTAGCTTCTGTTCCTGTTCCCGTGTTCCCTGCATTTTTCTGTTCACCCTTAGGGAGCCCAGTGAGGGCTCATCAGCCCAGCCTGTGAGCAGAGCGAGCTCCATCCCTCCATCAGGCAGGGTGAGGAAACTGCTGGGCGCCAGAACATCGCTGTGTCCTCCCTTTTATTCATTTCCTCGCTGCACGAAAAAGTATTCACGGAGCCCAGAGTTGGGTTGTGCTTTCAAGCAGATCCCTGTGCTGTGTTCTGCTTTGCAGATGGGGGAAGGTGTTTGGTGGTGGCTGTGAAGCACCCTGTGTGCTGGAGTGGCACAGGGGGAGCCTTGTTCTGTCCTGTTCCCATCCCAGCTGGGCCAGGGTGGCAGGGCAGTGCCAGGCTGGGCTGAGCACAGCTCGGGGTCTCTCCTTCCCCCACCGCTCCCACAGGACATGGGAGGTTTTGCTGTGTCTCTAAGCAGAGCTGCTTGCACCCAGAGGCCTTTGGGACCCCTAAAGCCACCCTGGGGCCTCACCTTCCACCTCTGGTCCAGCTGATGGTAGCAGCATCTCTGCACACAGCTGTCTCAACTGCTGTGGCTAAGCCCGGACAGAGGATTGTCCCCACAGCAGTGGGAGGTGACATCTGGGGGTGGGGGACAGTCTGACAGTGTCTCACGATGCAGGAGACAAGGTGGTGCCTCAGCATTCCCTGAATCCTCCTGGCATGGCAGGGACAGATGTCCCAGCCAAGGGATGCTGGTTCTTCACCGTGCAACCCCACTCCCCAGTTTTGGGATTTTGTGCTTGTGGTACTTCTTGATGCCCTTAAAAAAAAACACCTTTCCCCATGCCCAAGGAGACTGACCTCACGTCCACGTGCAATATTTCTGCCTCTTCTGCAGTTCCTGCCCCTGAGGATGCCCATGTTTCATTGTGGGGGTGCTTCTGAAGGGCGACCCTCACTCACTCCCATGGAAACCCTTTTCCTTGTTGCTCTGTGGCCAAAATGCAACTCTCTGGGGTAGGATTTTTTGCAGTGCCTGCAACTTGTTGAATGCTCATCTGCCAGACCGGTCCCCTCCTGGTGCCAATCAATGTTCCCAATGAATGTGACACTGCTGTAATCACCTCTGCTGATGAATGATGGCCCCTGTCATGTTTGACGTAGTTCCCAGGCAAAGGCAAACCTCATTTACTCTGACACTGTTCCCTGGAAAGCTTTTAATTTTTGGAGGACCTGTCATGGGCTGAGCTCCATCAGTGCTCACAGATGTCTCCCCAGGGAGTCAGCCCTACCAGGGCTCTCGGCACGCTGTCTGTCCCCGAGCAAAGCGTTTTGGCCCCAGTGTTCCCCCTTGGCTGTGGATTTGGGGCCCTGGCTTGGATGCTTCTAGTCCCACTTTGGGGGAGCACTCAGGGCCCCTGATTCCTTCTGACCACCACCAGGGTCTGCAGTGTCTTGATATCACTGAAAATAAGGCTTGGAGCATCTCATGTTTGGAAATGTCGGCCTTAACCTCCTCGTGCCTCAGTTTCCCCCTCAGCGGAGTGGCTGGGGTGAGCCATTGCCCTCTGGAAAGCAGTTTGGTGTCTGTGCCCTGGCAAGCACGAGTGCTGGATGCGGCTCAGGACTGCGGGCACAGGGCTTGGCAGGACCCACCGAGCCCCAGGCACGTGCAGAACCCTGGGAACAGCGCGTGGAACGCTGGGTTTGTCAGGGAGTCTTTAATTCCAGCCTCTGTTTTACACCTGCTCATGAGGAAACAGGCAGCAAGCCCTGCTTTGTGTCTGTTCACACTCGGGTTCCTGGTGCCTGTCCCAAACAGAGCCCTGGCCGTGGGAAGGGGCCCAGAGCACAGCCAGGCAGAGGTGAGGCTCCAGCCCTGGTGACTGTGGCATGTTCCCCCTCTCATTTGTCCCTGTCGGTGTTGCCCCATTAAATGCCATGTCTGTCCTTTCCTTTCTTTTCACTTTTCTGTCTGTGTGCTGATTGTTGCTGCTTTGTGTCCGTCTTTCCTTGAGCTCTGGGGCTGGGCTGAGCTGAGCTGTTTCCCCCAGGAGCAAGAACGTGTGAGAGGGCTCTGGGGGCAGATTCCCCCCTGCCCTCTCCTCACAGCACAAACCAGGACCCAGGAGAGAGAGAAGTGAAGGGTTTTTCCTCTGGAGCAGGCTGTTAATTAATGCAATTTATAACGAGACCAGGCTGGTCCCGGGAGTGCTCTCCGCTGGGTTGGTGGAGGGGGGTGTTTGCTTATGGGGGACCCCAGACCCTGTTTGTGCCAGGTCCCAGCTGCACCTCACCCTCCTTCAGAGGAGCAGATGCCTGTTGGCTCTTCCCGTGCCAGCAGGACACCACGTTCCTGTTGGATGGGAGGCTGAGGCTGTGGGAATCCCAGCCCAGGCCTCTGCTCCTCACTGGGCAGGGATGCAGCTGCCCAGAGGGTGGAATTGTCTTGGAGTCTTGGGGTCTGGCTTTGAAGCAGGGCCAGGCATGGCATGGGGGCAGCTGAAATCACTGGCAGAGCTGCCCCCTTCCCATGTATTTAGGATTGGGGGGTCATTTGGGATGGGTGAGTGACCTGCAGCCAACTCACTGTCCCCCATCCAAGGAGGAGATTTGGGGCATTTAGTGAGAGCATCTGTCCTTCCTGAGGGCATTGGAGGGGAGAGTCTGCCTGGGACAGAAGTGAGGACTGAGGGCAAAGGAGGGTGCTGATGGCCCCAGTCTCACTGCAGTGTGGGGTGCAGCAGTTCTGGGGTCTCAGTTACACATTTCAGCCCTGCCTATTCCAGCAGCACTGCAGCAAAGTCATCCTTCCCTTCTCTCTCTGCCCCTGTGGCCACCAGCCCTGGGCTGGGTGTCCTGTGCCACAGGTGTGACCCTGCCCAGGGGGGTGGCCGAGCCCTGGGCTGGGAAGCAGCAGCTCCAGCAAAGAGCCTTGTTTGTGGAGATGAAGCCTGTGTGTGCGTCCGTGCCGGTGTCTCGGCTTGCATGCCCCGCTGCCTTGTCTTGAGATGAATTCAAGAGCAAACCAAGCAAATGAAACAGTTTAATAACAGAACAAAACAAAACCCAGGAACTTTGTGACAGTGGAAATAAAAGCTTAATGACAGTAACCAAGTGGCAGTGGTCTGTGATGTGTTGGGGTGGGGGCTGGGAGCTGAGCTGGGGGTGTCACTGTCCCGTGCCCCAGGCACAGGGCTGGGATGGGACCAGCACAGGTGTAAATTGGGATGCTCTGGGCTCTGTGGGTAGTCAGTCAGGCAGACACTGTGCCCGCACTGTGATGAGCTGCCAGGTCTCAGCTCCGGGCATCCCAGGCACCATTCACCCCCACGACACTGCTCCTCCCACCTCCTTTAACCCAGACACAGCCCTCCCTCTTCTGGGTCCCATCCTGACACCGTGCCTGCAATGTGTCCTTTTTTTTCCTTTTACAATGCAGACACAGCCGTGTGCCCGTGGGCACTGTCCCTGTCCCCTCTGAGCCCCCTGGTCGATGCAGCGGGCTGGGAGCCACTGGGTCACTTTTGGCACAGTGGCTGCAGAGGAATCTGGCTACAAATATCCCACAATTGTGTCCCAGTGCCTGGACGTGCCCCTGGGCAGCCCCCCTGCTCCTGGCAGGGCTCACAGGGGGCTCACAGCCCGGACTGGGTTTTGACGAGCAGCCTTGGCCATTCTGCTCTGCCAGCTCTTGTGGAAACCCTGCCAGGCCTCCCTGGCAGCCCATCCCCTGTGTTTGCTCTCCTAACGAGGCTGACTAATTATTTCCGGGAGGCCGGGGGAGATGCCCTAATGGTCCGAACAAGGAGGCTGTGTTTGTGCAGGGGGTTTTGTCCAGGGGTGCTTTGTGCCAGCACATGGTGGGAGCTCCCAGGGATTCCTCCCCTGTGCCATGCAGTGGGCAAGGAGAGGCACAGGCTCCCAACCACGGTGGTTACCCAGGAGCTGTGCCTTAACCCCCAGCAGGGAAGGGGTTAAAGCCCAGCTAGCATAGGTGCTCCTGGCACTGGGAGCACTGGTGAGTGTGGGAAGGGCTGGCTGGGATTCATTTGGTGATGAGAGGAAGCTGTTGGGGTGTTTTTTGTGCCAGCAGCGCTGGTGCTCCCTGCCAGGGTGCAGGATGGAGCTGGCATGCAGGTTGGGGACTGGGGATGATCTAAGGTAGGTTTTGTGGCACTTTGGGGTGGGGGACTCCCCTCAGCTCTGTGGGGCTGGGAGTGCAAAGCCTGGGGGAGTGCAAGCCCTGGCCACTGGCACAGCCCCAGGGGCAGAAGTGCCACTGTCCTGCTGTAAGGGGGATGTCCTTGCTCTGAGGTTGGGCTAGGCTGAGCCCACGCTTGCAGGGATAAAGGAATGCACAGGGATAAAGAATTGGTCCCACTGTCCTGGGTGTGGATTATGAGACCGGTGATCTGCAAGGTCCCCCAGCTCCTGCATCTGGGAGGAGCAGGGCTGCTGCTGGGGGTGCAGGAGGTGCACAGCTTCACCTGGAGCCGGTTTTGGCCGTGGCTGAGCCCGGCTCCTGCTGCGGGGGAGTTGAGCAAGAGCAGAGCATCCCTGCGGAGCAGCCGTGAGCTCAGCGCTCCTCACTCCCAGCCAGCGCTGCCGGCCAAGCACCGCCTGTCCCGGCCCATGTCCTGGCTCCGGCTCTGTCCACGCTCTGTGACTCTTTGCTCCCTCTCGTGGGGTGGCTGCGTGGCTGAGCCCACCCCACTGAGCCCCCCGACCTCCAAGCCCCATTGCAAACCCCCATTCCAGGCCCTTTGCCCAGCGAGGGGGAGTTGGAGTCCTTGGGGCTCCTTTCCCAGCTGTTTGACAGAATTTGGCAGGGTTTCCTCCCAGGTGCTCAGCGGTGACCCCCATGTCCTCCCCTCACCCCCCGCTCCCCCCAGCAGCGCAGGGGCTCTCTGAGCCAGGGGGTCGGCGCTGGGGAGGGCGTCTGGGCAGCGTTCCTGACAATCCCGTGGGCTGCAGGATCTGCTTCCCGATCCCTCTATCTCCATCCCCATTTCCTCCAGCTCCCACCCACCTCCCTGCCGCGTCGCTGGCTCCCAAAGTCCGCTTTTCCCTCCCGCCCTCGCTGCTCCCTCCCAGAAGTCGAAGGCTGGAGGAGCAGGTCGGCAGCTGCCCGGGGTCCCCTCTCTGTCCCCGTGTCCCTCCCTGCCGTGGGGACGGTGCCCACGGGCACAAGGAGGCGAGGGGTGCTCCTGACACCCGAGCGTGTCCCCCACGATGCAACCCCACCGAGGGGTGCTTGTGGGTCTCTGGATGCTGCTGGCCCTCAGTGTGGCCGAGAGCCCCCCAGGGTGGGCCACTCTCGCCTTTGTCTTCGATGTCACCGGCTCCATGTACGACGACCTGGTGCAGGTGATGGACGGGGCCTCGCGCATCCTGGAGCGGACACGCAGCAGGAGCACCAAACCCATCAGCAACTACGCCCTGGTGCCCTTCCATGACCCAGGTAGGTCCAGGACAGGGTGGGGATGTGTCCTGCCCGGGATGGGGCTGTGGCTCTGGCTGGGTCTGGCTCTGAATCATTCACTCCACAACTGCTTGCACTGCCCCTTCTCCCTGTTTTTAATGCCCTGCTGACTGCTGTGCTGGGGATGGCACCTCAGCAGCAAGGGGCTGGGCTCCTGTCCCCAAGCCACCCTCTGGGGGTTGTTTCCACTGTATTAATCCCAGGGGTGCTCTGTTGTGGGTGCCTCTTCCCCTTCCATCCTGCTCTAATCTCCCTGGAACAATGATCAGGGTATTTCTGTCCAAGTCCACAACGTGCTTCCAGGTCACCTCAATAAAAACATCACTTGCTAAGAGGCTTTGGTGACTTGCTGTGATACCAGAATAGTTTCTTTCTGCCCCTACCTTTGTCTTCTTTTTGTGCACACCCATAAAAGAGCAGCTGCTCCCCAAAAGATCCCTGGCCTCCTACAAGGAGAGTGGGACTCGAGCTTTATTTGCAGCAGAAACACTGAGTTGAGTGAAAACACTGGAGCCAGACAGGGAAGGAGGCAGAGGTGGTGAATGAATTCCTGCATTGCTTTGCTGGGAGCCTCCCCCAGTAGAAAAGGGCACTGGGTTTGCAGCTCACCCTGGCTGGACCACCCAGCGTGTCGGGAGAAATTCCTGAGCACGGGAATTGTTTGCCAAAGTGGTCACAGTAGGGCACAGGGGCTGGTCTGCCCAAACCCCCTCTCTGCTGGTGCCAAGCCGGGGTAGATGCTGGACTCTGGCTCTCACAGGTGTCAGAGCCAGGGCAGGTGCCAGGAGCACCAGCAGCGTGGGTGGTGCTGGAAGGAGCTGGGGCTGGGCTCGGGGCACTGAGGTGGTGGCATCCATGTGCTTGCAGAGGTGGGACCTGTCACCCTCACCACGGATCCCCAGCTCTTCCAGCAGCGCCTGCGGGAGCTCCATGTCCAGGTTGGCATCCTCAGCCCCATGCTGCTCTGCCAGGCCTTGGCCCTTGGGGGGAAGCTGGGCACTGCATGGTGGTGGGTCCTGGGGCAATCCCTGCATCCCCCACAAGTGGGATGGGGGGTTCAGGCTGAGCCAGACTGGCTGGGGGTGCACACAAGGGTGGGAATGGAGAGGATGGGTAACACTGGAGCTGAGCCCCAGAGTCCTGCAACAGGGCACAGCTCTGTTTTCCAGAATTCCCAGTCCACAGCTCTTGTCCCTAATGGAGATACTGTTCCCAGGAGAGTTTCCACAGACTCTCCATGGAACCAAAATTCTCTTCTTCTACAACCACTGCCTGATAATTGAGTTTTTAATTTCTGTTTTTGTTTTTTTTTTTAATTACTTTTTCTGTTTTCTGCCGGCTGAATTGTTCCCCGGGAGCTTAATCCTGCTTTATCCATCCCCACTCTTGCCCTGCCTCCCGTGAATTGCCAAATCCCTGTGGCAATTTCCCTTCGGATGCAGCTGTTTTGGCAGGAGGTGTAACGCTGAGGCTGCAAATGGTTTCCCAGCCCTTAGGGGTGCCAAGCCCTGGGAAAGTGGGAGCTGGTCCTCTCCGTGCCAGGAGGCTTCCCTGGGGTGGCTCTGCAGCCACAGGGGTGGGCACAAATGTGCCCACTGAAGGTATCTGTGGGAAACCAGTGAGCATGGGCCCCCAAATGGTGCTTTAATGATCCTCCTCAGTGAGCCAGAGCCGGGTCTGTGCGATCCCGAGTGTCCCTGCAGCTCCATCCCGCTGACTGCAGGAAGATGGGATGGTTTGTCCCTGTGAGCACCCCCGGTGGGATGCTGGGTGGCTCCGTGCCTGTGCCACGTCCCTGCCTGTGTCCCTCAGGGCGGGGGGGACTGCCCGGAGATGAGCGTGGGGGCCATCAGGGTGGCCGTGGAGATCTCGCATCCCGGCTCCTTCATTTACGTCTTCTCGGATGCTCGGGCCAAGGACTACGAGCAGCAGGAGGAGCTGCTGCGGCTGCTGCAGCACAAGCAGAGCCAGGTGAGCGGCCCTGCTGTGACAGCAGGAGCACTGCGACAGTCCTGCCCCATCAGGACGGGAAGCCCGTGGTGGGCTGGCAGGGACCACGGGTGTTTCCAGCCAGCTGGAGACTGCCCAGCTCCCCATGGACAGTATGAGCTGAGCGTGCACGCATTTATTTGTATTTTTAATGTGTGTGAGCTCAGCTGTGCAGTAACAGCACTGCATCAGTGAGATGCAGCGATAAAACCCCTGGATGGGGGGGAATTTTGCACCCCCCGGGCCCATTCGATGTGCTGGGATGCTGCTGGGTGGCAGCTGTGTCCCCTGTCGTGGGTGGCCGGGGTGTCACGGGGCCGTTGCTGTGGCAGGTGGTGTTTGTGCTGACGGGGGACTGCGGGGACAGGAGCCACCCCGGGTACCGCGTGTACGAGCGCATCGCTGCCACCAGCTCCGGGCAGATCTTCCACCTGGACAAGCAGCAGGTGACCGAGGTGAGTGGGGACACCTGGCCCCCAAAGTGAGTGCCGAAGTGAGGCTGTGCCTCTTGGGGAGGGGAGATGCAGGTTTCATCCTCCCCTGACTGCCTCCAGGTGCTGAAGTGGGTGGAAGAGGCCATCCAGGCTTCCAAGGTCCACCTGCTGTCCACGGATCACGAGGATGGTGGGGAGAACACATGGCAGGTGCCGTTTGATCCCAGCCTGAAGGAGGTCACCATCTCCCTGAGTGGCCCTGCCCCAGGGATCAGGGTCCAGGATCCAGCAGGTAGGAACCCAGGGGACAGGGACAGCAAGGGGGCCACTTTTGGCCCCCAGAAAAACCT